>NC_136765.1:839532-982032 GCF_947034865.1 Barbatula barbatula | reverse complement strand
TTTTGACCAACAATTGTGGCAATTGGACCAACAAGAAAAGAAAGTTGCGCAAACCTTAATTGGAGTAAAAAGAACATAAAATTAGTAAGACCAACAAATGTTTAGTTGTTAAAACTAAGTATCTGGTTGCATACACTTATAATTATTAGTCGTGCAAACTAGATAAAAGAAACAGCTTGTTGAATTAACTTATCTTTTTAAGGCAGCCAGGTTACTTTTTCCAAAATTAGTTGATCTTACTTGGAATGTTAAGTTAATTCAACAGGTTGAACAGTACTGCATAAACATGACTTCCGGACATGGAATAACAAGCAGAATGTTATTTTATTTCATTTTAATTTCCTTTATAAAGTATATTTTAACATTGACATTTCATATGTGCATGTTATGGAAAAATTAAGTAACAAACGCATGTTAAACTACAGCATACGTAAATAAATTACTGCCTTTAAGCGCTGCTAAAAGTGAACACGTACTTTAAATATATGTTAGTCTTATATATGTTAGAAAAAAGTTAGTTTCCTTTACAAGGCAAAGTTTAACATTGACATTTCATATTAAATTGACACTGCTTAAAAGGACAGTTAACAGACTCATTCTTCAAATGAGTTCCCAAATGTACAAAGTACATGGCTCAGAAAAATTGCACAATTCACACTGTAACCTATGCGTTATTAAACGAGATTTGTGGGTAATAGTTGGCTGAAACTGATGAAGCAGATATTTTTGTGCTGTAACAAATGTTTTTTAAGGGCAACTTGTGTCTTAAAAGAACACAAACAGTCACTATAGATGCAAGGTAAGGGGCAAGATCTACTGAAGTGTCTGTTTTATATCTTATAGTGCCTTATTATTTTGCGTTGGTTGGCAGAAGAATATGGGCAGAGCTTGCAGGTCCACTTCATACGAGTCACAAGATGCTCTGTTGAACTAGCCCAAATCTGAAGAAAAAGAAAAGTCAAAGTTAGACTAGTATATATTTACTTTTTGAGTTAGAGCATATATAACAGCTAAAGGGCTGTATGTAATGTAATATTGTCCTGTAGCTCAGTGGTAAGAGCATTGTGTTAACAATACAAGGTTGTGGGTGTGATCCCAGGGGATGGCAGATACCCATGTATAAATTTATAGAATAATGCAATGTAAGTCGCTTTGGATAAAAGCGTCTGCCAAATGCATAAATGTAAATGTCTGCTGCACAGTATTGTCCTTTTGCTCAATTTCAGCCTTTTCAAACGGTTTAAATAAATATTTCGATAAACTCAAAGAGCTACCAATTTTTGCCTTCTGCTAGGAGTAGGCAAACAACATTGGATCACATAAAGTACAAGCGTTTTGTTATGAAAGTATGACTGCTTCCGGAGTGCCTTTAGTTTTACTAAATGAGCAAATCTCATTCATATCCTGCGTTCTCTTGTGGTTTACGGAGCTATAAATGATTCGCTGAAATCTTATATTCGCTAGTGACTGAATAGTTTTACCTGTTCAAACGAGTCATTCGTATCACATATGCATGTGCATTTATACTGGCGAACACGTTGTGAACAGTATAACGCTAATTCAATGAAACAACTGCACATTATGAAACGTTACAACGATGTACAGCACGTTTTACAATTTCAAGAAAATGAACGTACTTTGATGAAAAGGAATTCACCTAAACTGCCGTGAAACAAAGCTACTTCTAGCTCTTGTTCTGCGACTCTTCAGCGACTCACTGGTGCTGACAAAGAAACAGCGCCTCCATTGTGGCGAAACTACAGTTACAAATGACAGTCTGTCTGTTGATCGTCCCGAAATCATTTTCGCAAGAGTGTGAGACCGTTGCGGCTTCTTATTTTTTATGCAGTAAAACCGTGGATGACATATTTCAATAACCGGATGCCACGACCGTAAAATAGCAGTGAGCATACACAAAGAAGCAAAACGATGAAGGCACTTCACGGAACTCTGCTCGTTAACTTACTTGGCGAGGACAAGCGTATTTGTCAAACCCTGGAACATGTTCAGCGTTCTGTATACCTTAACAGTGACTTTTACAAATACTATCTGGATATACATTTTTCCTCAAGAACTCAAATAGAAGTCAGCCACGGCGCATGGTCACCTGTGTTCTGTGTTGTGGGGAAGGCTCCGCGGGGTTTTTGCAGGGGCCGCTGACTGAGAAGATGTCCTCGTTATGATGACCTCATAAAATCACAAACAAATTGGCGAAAATGAAATACAAAGTTTTGTTCTCTTCACTGTAACTAATATATATATATATATATATATACTGCATGTGGCCACAACTGAATAAAAAATTAGGGGAACTCATTAACTAGTAAAATAATAGCTTATTCGTAAAACTAGGAACATACATGTGCAGGGTTCTGTAAACACCTTAACGGGAACTTTCACAAATAACAAGATATAAATTTGCACTTACCACGAAAAACCCTTGACAGAAAAAATGGAAGCTTCTCGTCAGTTATAGCGCGTTGTCGCCTGTGATCCGTGTGTATTTTTGATAGGGTTTCCTGACGCAATTATGCAGGGGTGAACGGTGAGTGACGCGCGCGGCTGACATGCTCGGTGGGCGGGGTTTCCATGCCACTCAGACAACTGAGAAATCTTTGTTGAATAAACTAGTCTGATTAAACGGATTAGTTGGACACAGGTAAACTTAATATCTTAAGTACACTCAGCATTTTAGTTGAATATACTTAGGAAAATAAGTTGAGTCAACTAAATCCTCAAATCCTTTTTTACAGTGTAGAGTCCAGAGTTTATTCATATGTGCTGCTCTTCCAGACCCCTTTAATTGACATGTAAAGACAGGTTTTTCCGTTGCTGCCCTTAGATTGTGGAATGTGTAACTTATCAACATCAATGCACGTTGATGTCATGTTCAAAAACTCATTTGTTTTCATAACAAATGCTCTAAAATATTACGTGGCTGCATTTTTTTCTTTGTGTTAGTATCTATTTATTTTCTTTATTATTACTATTATTTATTTTTATATTGTTCAGCATTTTGTTAAATCTTGGAGTATTAAAGTGCTCTACAAATACATTTGAATTCATATTAAAAGTTGAAACATCTGATCGGTGTTGCGTTGATGTAGTTTAGTTTACTGCAGTAGCAGTGTTGGCCAGCAGGGGTCAGTGTTTGACTTCAGTGACACACAGACAAAACTCATTTCATCAAATACTGCGCTTTTACCTCCGAAGTCAAAAGTGTAAATCAAATAACTTGATGACTAGTATATTCATTTCTTCATCTGTATCTCAAATTACGTTAAAAACTCCAAAACAACCACATCATGGAGTGTGATTTACTGTATGATTTAACCATGACAATATATTCAGTCAGTTATTGAAGTGGATTCATAACTTGTTTCTGTACAGACAGATACACACGCGCTCATATATAAGATTATATCATTTTATAAATAGTCAGGATAAACATTTATTACATGATTTTATATTAACTACATTTTAACTATTATAATCAGATTGTTATTCAAGCATATTTTATATTCTCCTATAACTAATAATACATATATTTTTTATAATGTTATTGTTAGTTTAGTAGATGTTTCATATAAAATGTCCTTTTGAAAATGAAAGTCATTTTGTAGTGAAACCCAAACTAATTTCCAGCTGATATCCTTTTATTCAATAAATTTAAATGTTATTAATATACATGTTTTCTTGATATTTTTTATTGATTGTAATTCTATTTACTATTGTAAACTGTCTATTTTTTATCGCATTACTATTTTTCTTTATTTATATTTTCTTGAATTCTTTTCAGTGAAGTCTAACATCCGAAACAGAAAAAATAATAATTCCTCTAAAAATATCAAATGTAAGTTTATCAGACACATATGTGTTTCATGTCTCAGCTGTATTATAGCACCGCCGGTCATAATGAGTGTTTTAATTGTAAATGTCTTTTTTGGTAAACCCTCAGGCTTTACTGTACGACTCTGAAGTGCTTTTGGCCTAAATGGGATTAATTCTCCAACGTTCTTTGCTCTCCCTCATATAATTTCATTTGTGGGTCCATGCGATGAATAGCAAAACAGGGGCAGAGGGGCCAAAAACACGACAGCCATCAGCTTCTGTTACCCTCATACACCCCAGAACACACACACACACACACACATACGCACAGGCACACACACACGCACGCACAAGTCAATACACATGAAACGTTCGCTTCAATATTTAGCATATTTCCACTTTTATCACTGAGCTCAACATTGTTATCCATCGAACATTAATGAAAATGTTTTGAATCAATATAATTTAAACTTTGATTTCCTTTCTCTCCTTGTAAACAGTTGAATTCTTTGTATTTTTTCAGAAGAGTTTCAGCAGGTCTTGAAATGGAGAATGAAAACATGAAGAAAGTGATTCATCAGGTGTTGATGTGTAGAATCGCAGCGTGTCACAGATGGGCCGCTCTGACCCCCCCACCACACACAGAGTGAAGCCCCCTGCTCGCTTTTTGATTTAATTAAAGGGAAGAGGGCTCATCAATTTCTGTGACCGCGCAGAGAGATGACAGCACACAAATTGAAAGGAAGCGCCTCCACCGGTCTGTGTGTGTGTGTGTGTGTGTGTGTGTGTGCGTGTGTGTGTGAGCTCATCATTAACACTGAACACAATCCTGTGTGCCATGTAACAAGATTAGAAACATTAACATTTTCCTGTATGCACACACACACACACACACACACACACACAGATAGACTGACAGACAGACAGCATGTTGTGTGTGTGTTTATGACATAACAAGTAAAAACTCAATGAACATCATGTCATACTCCACATACAGTATAGTGATTATATCACATCTATAACATGAAACACTGCGGCCTCGTGTACGGCGTGAGATGAGTGTCAAATGAATGTGGATTGTAAAGGTGAAATAACCTTGATTTGAGTAAATGTGATGAGAATGCGTTGACTTTAGAGACGAGACAAATCTGAGCTCAGTTTGACATGTTTTGACATCTGAAACTGTCACGACAGACACATCTGTCAGATTGTCAGAGACACAGATGAGACGAAAGCAAATGTTTCCGTTTGCTCTTCATTTAATCTCATTGATGTCTATGAGAAATGTTTTTTCTTACGGGTTTAGCTAAAATCTCAACCATCATAATTTATAATTCTCAATGTTTTTACACTTTTCATAAATGACACCAAGCTTGTATTAGATGTGTCTTTCCTCATCGAACACTTTTGTTATTTTAATAGTTCTTGTCACAGTCACTGGATTTTGATAGTACCGGCTGGGCCGTCTTCTCCATCAGAACTGCTTTTATTCTTCACGGCACATAAGGGTCATTTATAAAGCGTGCGTAAGCAGGGATTGGAAAGTGTGCGAAAACAAAAAATCCACAGGAATGTTCGTATTTATAAAAATGATCTTTGCCATGTCAGAGTCTGAGCAGACGTTCACACTTTTGCTTGTCCGAGTGCTGCAGGTTTACAGGGGCTCTTATACAGTATACATATCATTGACATTCATTATACACGGGTGAAAGGATGAGAGATTTTAAGTTCATTTACTTGTAGACTTATAGATTTCACATCTGAAAGAGAGGTGAACACAGGTTTTCTGTGCGTATGTTCGTTCTGTGAATCACACAAACTTTGAGAAAGTATCGTTTCATAAATAAGGGTTCAGATATCTAAACCCGCCTGTGATCTGCTGGGGGTCCGTGGGTGATCTCACCATCTCAGCTCATAGCTGCACATCCATGATGTGAGTTCATATAATAGAACCACGTGTTTGTGATGTTATTCTGTATGTCACTGCAGATTCAGATACTCAAACCAACCCGTCTGCCAACAGCCACTTTAAAAATCACATGAATCACATTCATTCTGAACTTCAGCAGATCCTCTCGACCGAGTGTGAGAGACTTGAGTTACTGCCATCAGAGTTTCATAATGACCCACTGAACTGATCTATGAAATAAAGTCACCAGTCAGTGTGTATCAATGAAGGCTTCAATTGATATTATTTCGGTCTCTCTCTCTCTCTCTCTCTCTCGGTCTCTCTCTCTCTCTCTCTCTCTCTCTCTCTCTCTCTCTCTCTCATGAGGTGTTGTTGAAACACACACTGTGTTTGGTTGGGTTTGTAGGTGTTTTCCTGTCGTGACATCATCATCACTGACGTTGTGAGGTTGAAATCAGAGATCAGAGTAAACAGACATTGATATAACCTGATGAATACTTTACAATTTACCCCATGAACAACAATAGTAATAATATCAAACAAATTTCCAGTTGATGTACATTGTTATACTGCTAAACATGTTTGTTTCCAATAAAAATACTTCATACTGACACAAACCAAAGCCACACCGAAAACCGACATTTAAAATAAAATGAATAATTTATATTGGAAAGGAACACTCACCATGTGTGTGCTTGAACGGAGCGTCTTCTTTTTTGACCTTTAAGTAGGCCTACTTACTTGCACGTTTTTATTCTTTCAAAATAATAGTTTGTGTCACCAATAACACCAATTTAACTAAATCATATTTTTAATTTATATGTATTAATAAATCATTATTTTGGTTTGCATTTGTATGCATTTATTAGGCCCTATACCTGTCTTTAAATAAATGACTTTATTAACCACACAAAAGAGTTGAACACAGCTAAATCTGGTGGATTTGTTCATGCCTAGACAGGTTTGTGACCATATTTTGAAAATGACCCTCCACCACATATTCCACATTGATATAACCAATTGCGTTTGGGGCACAGAGTAAACCATGCTCACAGTTATTCAGTCAATGATGTGGTGAATGGCACAGATCACTCTCGTAACACCGGACAGATCCCTTTTTCTGGTGTTAGACAGTGAGTCTAAACAAGCACTGCGGTAAGCGTCGGCTCCCGCTGGGGAAATGTGAAGCTGAATGGACCGTGCCGCCGTAGAGCCGCTTGGCTTTGATTTGTTGTGAAGACAGCAGCCGGGATTTTCCCAGCATGCCCGTGGAGAGCGACACTTCCTCTGCGCTCTGAAGACGTGCGGTGACGCTGTGCCAGCAGATCTCGACACCTGCCCGACGTTCATCAGCTCAGCGTGAACAAACTCCACCTGCACACATATACAGCCACAAGAGTCAAGTATCCGTCTCATTCGGTTCTTCTAGAAATCTGTGACACTCATGTTTGTGTCAAATACGGACCGCTTTACTTCTTTTGAAATGTATAGATAACAAACTGACAAACAAGTCCAGGCTTAATTTCACAGCAGCGTGGGATCAGATCTAACAGCCCGAGAGACGTTTGTCCTGAACGGAAGTGATTGGAAAATGACAGGTAGCGTGTGAAGTCCCTCTTCAGTGTTTGTGGAGGTCGTGACACGTGTGATTGTCTTCCAATCACTTCAGCAGATCTGAGACCATCACACTATGAGGAAACTTCCCACCGGTGTGATGTACATGTATGACGGGCGGCATCATTTAAAACAACACGTTCTGAAGCTCTTATTCTGAACACTAGCGCTGCAAAAGTTGTGTGTGTGTTCCATCGATAGATTTAATGCACACTGAATGTTGCTTTGGATAAAATGATGAAAGTAATATATGAAAGTTATACCTTACAGTGAGTATATTCAAAATGATGTACGAAAATCTCGGTTCATTTGTCTGTTTGTTTGCAAACGTTCTCATGGACTTAAAGGCAGTCATTTCAGGATCCTCTTCAGACGCCGGCGCTGTAATTTCTGCTCCGGTCTTGATCAGAGATAAAAATACCTGTTGCGTTGTGTTGATGGTAATGACCGCCGTGCTTCTCATAGACGACTCTTACAGCGTCTGAGAGTTTCTGCCTCTGATTGGATCCTTCAGTTCTTCTGTCCATTAATTCCTGATTGCTCGTCTGTGAACATGAAGTCCGACTGTCTTTAGACCATAATAAAACCACATCTCTGCATTACAGCAATATGAATCCTTATTTTGGCTGTTTCACTTTTAATGTGTAAGGTCACGTCGTATCCACACTGACAGTTTTATCAAATCAGGCAATATCAAAGCCAGCTTACTTTTTCAAGGTCCTCTTTACAAATTTGACTGACCCCATACATCAACATAGCCGCCATATTGGGAAGGGCAATGGACTAGCTGAACTGGAAGCATTTACATATTACACATTTATTAAACAATTTCAATGAGTTACTATGTTTAATACAAACATTTTACAGTTAATTGGATATTTTTTTTATTATTTATTATTTTTTGATCAATAGCAGGACTGATTTTTATGTCATAATTAAAAAAAGTCGCTCTCTTGTCAAGAATTGATTTGTCTTATAATGACAGTTTTCATATAATTTCTGGATCTATGTAGCATCTGTGTCTACAGGACTCTATGCAGATTATTAGTATTATTTTCATAACATATTTCCCAAAGTTATGTTTGTGTTGGATTTGAGGTGTTTAGTATTATTTATGAGTGAGAGACTGTTGAATGCTAATGCTTTTAATGGAACGTGTTTCTGATTACTGCATTTTAATTCAAACGTTTGTTTATGTAAAGAAAGCAGCGCTGTCGCACAAACAATAAAGAAATGATTTAGGATTTTATAGAAATTTTCCTTGTTGATGCTTGATTTGTATAATAAACAATGTGTTTACGTACATGTAATTTGTTGCATAAACTTTCCACTTCTGTAGTCCCGCGTGTAATAGCCAGCGGCAGGCAATTTGATCTGGTGATTTTGTTTTGTTTCTCTCACGTCTGTAATATTCTCATTCAGATTTAGTTTGTTTCACTCCTCTGGGCAACGCCTCCGTCCACGTGTGTTAGCGACGACATCATCACAGCTGTGATCACACATGGTTGTGCAAAAGACCCGGTCTCTCTATCTTTATCGCCGGGCCACTGTCTTCCTCCTCCTGGCCCCCGGCCCCCGTGTTCGCAAATCACCTCTCCTTGTGTCAGCAGGTAAATTGTTTTGTCCTCTCGTTCTCCGCTTTCATTACCTTGTGTAAATTAAGCGATACGTCGTCCAGCGGCGCGAGTCGCGGCTCCACGTGCCGCCACACCAAAATCACGAGATTTGGCATAATAAATGAAGACAAACTGGCTCGGGCAGTGCTCCTTCTCCTGAAGACTCGCTTTCATTATTCGCTTAACTCGCCGGAGAGAATGACTTAACCCTGACCCGCGCATTACGTCCCATATTCACTCCAGATAAAAGCCTTTTTACAGCGGGCCCCCCGCAATTTATATTCCGCCAAGGAGGCCGACTCTCCCTGTCACTTTTCCAATCTCGGGCCCCTCAACACACACCATTAAACTTGTCGTTCCTTCCTGTATTTGTCCATCAGTCCTTTCCTTTTACATAAAAGGTGGCAGCATTATTCTGGGCCTTTGATGGCGCCTGCTCATTTTTTTCCTGCCGGCCGGGATGTTTGATTGGAAGAAATATAGCCTGAGCGCCGGCTCTATCTCCTCTCCGCTCTGCTGCCGGAATCGTGCGCTTGATGAAATAGTGTTCCTTTGGCAAGAATAATAAAAACAGACTCCTGCATTACGGGCCCGGAGCCCACAGGAGCGAGAAAGCCCCAATCTTCACTCGTCCCTGACGGATTTTTATAGTTATTCGGCCAGATAAATGAAAAGCGAGTGGAAGGCACGGCGGGCCGCTGCGTGTGGGGTGAGGGTAGGGATTTCTCCACTGCGTCTGCACGTTTGAACAACAGAAGAACCGTGGTGTAATTGGATGGAGAGAGAGAGGCACCATCAACTAAAGACATGCAGCCGTATTAACATCCTCATATAGCAGATACGCTCGAGAACTCATCGGTTTTGTCACATGCAAATGGTCTGCGTATAATTCACGGATATATTTTACATCCTCATTGCTTGCAAAGGAGAGCATATCTTTTCATTTGGGCACAAACCATCCACCGTCCCTTGAACCATCCAATTCAAGAGACCGCTAGAAAGCAAACACTCAATAATTTGCCAGATTTTTTTGTTTATGCACGAATATGTTTAACAGATTAAAATTTTGTGATCTTTGTCGAATCACCAAAAATGGCTAACATCATGCTTATGACATCATCACATCAGTCATCACCCTCATGACATAATCACTCTCATGACACCATAACCTATGTATGACATCAGTCATCATCTGCATGACATCATCGTTCATATATGGCGTCAGTCACAACTCTTTTGACATCATCACTTATTTATGAAATCAGTCATCACGTCATATGACATCATCGCTTACATTTAATAATAATACATTTACATTTAGTCATTTAGCAGACGCTTTTATCCAAACCGACTTAGAGCGAGTTCGGGGAGCAATAAGCGATACGTCATACAGGATCAAAAATACAATAGGTGCTAATACAAAGTTACTAGTTTCCACACAAGGCAGACCAAAACCTGTGGAAAGAAAGAGAGAGGGTTAGTGTTTTTTAATATTAATACGTCAGTTACTACTCTTATGACATTATCAATCTCACAACATCATCACTCACTGTATTAATGATGTCAGTCGGTACTCTTTTCTTGACATGTTCTTTATTTCTCTCCATTGCTTTATTCTTTACATGAAGCATTTTGTAAGTTGTAAGTGGTTCATTACACCCAAATACTGAAGTGTGTATCAGAGCCAACATATCCCCAGAAAAGAAGAAAACAATTACTTTATTCTTTCCGTAGAAAAGTTTGGCAAGGTCGTTGAAAAAGTCGGCGGCCACACAATACCTGCATACAAATCCTCTTCCTTGTTGGGCGAGTCACAGCGAGGTGGCTCTTAAAGCTCATTATTACCATACAAATAGACAGATCTATTTAACAACTGGCGTTTTATCATCGAGCACTTATTCTCCACTGTTGCCGTGTGAAAGACATTGAAATGCAGCCGCGCGCGTGATAAAGGCCGCGAGCAATAGATGGAGCAGGCCTGACATCTTCTTAAGAGATGATACGCAGCCAATTCAAATAGAATGGAGCAGTCATTCTTGCAGCAGATAGGTCTTCCATTTCTGCGTGGCTCTGTGTCGGCATCCCCAGTGACTCTCTGCCCGTGGAAGATAGCTCCCCTGGACTTCATCCATTATTCCAGGCGCTCCGCTCTCCGGCGCTTCACCGCCGTCAGTGTTTTTGTTCCCTGTCGAGTACTATTTCCCCTAGTTTGATGGCAATCTTGGAATTTGGTTCTGGGTCGCATTATCGACAGCTTCATTTGCGTGTGTGCGGGGCGCTGAAAATCAATTACGCTTCTTTAACTATAACTGATGGTGAATGAATGAGTAGAGCCGAGGATACAATAGAGTCCTCATTCCTGTGAAATGTTTCTCACCCCGTGAGACTGAAGATATGTGGTTTGGGTTTTAGGATCTCTGGAGTGTTTCAGTGTCATTTCGAGTATGTGATGTGAACAGAAATACACTTATATCAACTTTTACAGAACTGAAAACAAGCAATGTGAGAGGGTTGTACTTCTTCACCGCATATTCAGCACAACAGCACTCATGCTTGTATTGCTTTAAAACTAAACTTTTTTTTATAATTTTTTGAATTCTTTTTTCTTTCTCTCTTTTTTTTCACATTGAAATACAAAATTATTGAGTTGTTAAGTAAGTTATTCCACCTCATCTTTTCCCGATCCACAAGAGTAGGTTTATGATAATGATTCAAAGTGACAACATAAACAAACGTTACTGCGCATGCCTGCGAAACGGTCTATAATTTGAGCTGATGCTGCATGAAACATCAGTTGTTTACAATCAGTTTTGGTACCACTTTACATTAAGGTACTCTTTATAAAGCATTTATAAATGTGTTCATAAATGAAGAATCAGTCATTTATAAATGCATTATGAAGCAGTTATAACTGCGTGAATAAAAAGAGGGATCCTAAATAAATAGTGAGACATGTTTCACTCAAATGTTATAAATGCTTAATAAATGTATTTATTCATTATTTATTATACTGGAAAGCAGATTCATTATTGTCTTAATGTACATTGTCTTTGTAATATAGTCTGTTAGTCTGGACATTGAAGGGTGTTGTGTTGTTTTTCTTATACCTGCTCACTATTTGGCAGGTATCTCATTATAAGTTTCCTTTTTATTCATGCAGTTATAACTGCTTTATACAGCATTTGTAAATTACTTATTAATCATTAATGAACACATTTATAATGCTTCATAAAGGGTACCTTAATGTAAAGTGTTACCTTGCTTTTTTAACAATAAGTGTGTAAAGTAAACAGCAGTTTTACAGCATGTTTCAGACAGAGAGGCAAAAGTTACAAATTGCATCAAAGTTGCATCAACATAAGTAAAATAACATTTAAAAAACATTCTGAGCATGTATATGATTTTTTTATGATGATGGTTTTTTCATAACAATGTAATTCAATTTCTGTGTTTTCATCTTTAGATGAATTTGAACTCATCACCTGGAAGACCTCGGCACACTTTGAGACGGTGTTGAAACTTGACAAATGTAGGTGTTGCACAGAAGAAACTCACGAGACGCTTGAGCAAAAGTCTTCCTTTCATTACCATTTGATATTATTGCTGTTTATGAGCAGCATACCCCACCATCTCACTTAAGATTTCTTTCTGTTTCTAAGTAAAAGTTTTGTGAATGTGTTTTATTAGGAGAACTGTTAACATGAAATGTTTATGAATAGGGGTCCTGATCGCTCCACAGCAGTTGAAAACATCGCTCATTCCTACATCAGACACAAATGCTGATAACAAGAAACAAAGATTCAAAGATTGAAGACTGGAATAAATGAAGAACACGTTCAGTATCCAGACAATACACCGCAGATAAACCAGCTGGATGAAGTAAGGAATGAATCTGAAGCGTCTTAAGGTTCAGTTCTTGAAAGTGTACGTCTCGAGGGGGGCCGGTTTCTAAACTGTTAATTGTTAGCGCTGAAAGAGACACTTTTCACACGTTTGGTTGAATGAATCGCTTGTAGCGAGCGCTTCTCCCTCACTGTTTAAAGTGTGCCGTCTCCCTCGATGCTCTGGCCTGCCTTGAACAATAAGGGTCCCGGACCCCGCACGTCCCGGAGGCTTCAGTGAGCCGCTGCCGAGCCGCGCTGTTAAATGTGGAGGACACAGATAAGAGCTCATGTGCGCTCGGGGCTCTTTTCCCAGCGGCCCGAGGGGAAATTTGCAAATATTAAGAGGAAGATGAGAGATTAAATGTGCTTTGTGCTCTTATGAAACAGCTTCTGTTTCCAACACTTCTTCCAGTGAAGTTGTGCTTCTCTATTTCATTTGGTCTTTAACTACTTTATATTTTGTATGTAGGTATTGTGGTTTACATGATATGTTGAGTATGTGAATCTCATGTTGATACGTCTCTCATTGTGTTAAGAGTTATTGAAGGGTCACTGTGTGTTTTGCTGTGTTTACTGGATTTTTTTCAACTTCTGAAATTCGAGTTATGGTTTTTGGGTTGTGTAGTAAAGAGTAAATTTCTCAGTAATATTCTCTTGACTTGTCACCTTAAGTAACCAGTCGTGCAGTATAAGTTTGGCAGGCGCTGACATTTAAAATGATCTAGCGGCTAGCCTTAATCCTGTCGTAAGTATTCAGCATGGCCTTCTCATAAAGGGATTTATACACGCTGTAATTCACTTATTAACTCGCTATTAAACATGAATGATGACGCTGTGAACACCCGCAGAAAAAAACGGCCTGTAGACAACAATAAACGCACATGAGAAGTGATGAATAACATGTGTTTGATCATGGTGTAGTGGTTGTTGCTTGAAGCTGTGGTGCTCGTGTGGGAGGGACGGGTTCAAGTGATCGCTCTGTACTACAGCTCAATACATTTACAAAAGGTACAGAAATTCAATATGAAAAAGGTAGACTGAATTTTTATAAAGTGAGGAGATACACTGTATTTGTTTTTCTGTTTTCATTTTTATGTGTATTTTAGGTCATTTAATACTGGTGACTTTATAAGTTCAACTTTCTACGGTCAACTGATTTAAAAATGTTATTTATACATTTATTTTACAGTTTTGCCAATATTTAGTTGCTGCAACGAAAATTGAATTACTTATTTAGATGAGTTGAAGTAATGTTAAAGCAAACATTAAAAAAAACATGTTGAACTGATCATTTAGATTTTACTACAGATAGTATACTAGAACATTTACTTGAGGCTGTTTACTAAAATATTTACTTGAGGTTGTATAATACAATATTTACTTGAGGCTGTATACTACAATATTTTACTTGAGGTTGTATAGTCGAATATATTCTTGAGGTTGTATAATACAATATTTACTTGAGGTAGAATATTCACTTGAGGCTGTATACTACAATATTTACTTGAGGTTGTATAGTCGAATATTTTCTTGAGGTTGTATACTACAATATTTACTTGAGGTAGAATATTTATTTGAGGCTGTATACTACAATATTTACTTGAGGTTGTATAGTCAAATATTTTCTTGAGGTTGTATACTACAATATTAACTTGAGGTAGAATATTTACTTGAGGTAGAACCTTTACTTGAGATAGAATATTTACTTGAGGTTGAATATTTAATTGAGGTTGAATATTTACTTGAGGTTGAATATTTACTTGATGTTGAATATTTACTTGAGGTTGAATATTTAATTGAGGTTGAATATTTACTTGAGGTTGAATATTTACTTGAGGTAGAATATTTAATTGAGGTTGAATATATACTTGATGTTGAATATTTACTTGAGGTTGAATATTTACTTGAGGTTGAATATTTAATTGAGGTTGAATATTTAATTGAGGTTGAATATTTACTTGAGGTTGAATATTTACTTGAGGTAGAATATTTAATTGAGGTTGAATATATACTTGATGTTGAACATTTACTTGAGGTTGAATATTTAATTGAGGTTGAACTTTACTTGAGGTTGAATATTCACTTGAGGTTGAATATTTACTTGAGGTTGAATATTCACTTGAGGTTTACTTGAGGTTGAATATTTAATTGAGGTTGAACGTTTACTTGAGGTTTAATATT
Organism: Barbatula barbatula; assembly: GCF_947034865.1. Classification (NCBI taxonomy): domain Eukaryota; kingdom Metazoa; phylum Chordata; class Actinopteri; order Cypriniformes; family Nemacheilidae; genus Barbatula; species Barbatula barbatula. Next base: position 966,997 of record NC_136765.1, on the reverse strand, counting down.
CACTTGAGGTTTACTTGAGGTTGAATATTTAATTGAGGTTGAATATTTACTTGAGGTTGAATATTCACTTGAGGTTTACTTGAGGTTGAATATTTAATTGAGGTTGAATATTTACTTGAGGTAGAACCTTTACTTGAGATAGAATATTTACTTGAGGTTGAATATTTAATTGAGGTTGAATATGTAATTGAGGTTGAACTTTACTTGAGGTTGAATATTCACTTGAGGTTGAATATTTACTTGAGGTTGAATATTTAATTGAGGTAGAACTTTTACTCGAGGTAGAATATTTACTCGAGGTTGAATATTTACTTGATGTTGAATATTTACTTGAGGTTGAATATTTACTTGAGGTTGAATATTTACTTGAGGTAGAATATTTACTTGATGTTGAATATTTACTTGAGGTTGAATATTTAATTGATGTTGAATATTTACTTGAGGTTGAATATTTACTTGATGTTGAATATTTACTTGAGGTTGAATATTTAATTGATGTTGAATATTTACTTGAGGTTGAATATTTAATTGAGGTAGAACTTTTACTCGAGGTAGAATATTTACTCGAGGTTGAATATTTAATTGATGTTGAATATTTACTCGAGGTTGAATATTTACTTGATGTTGAATATTTACTTGAGGTTGAATATTTACTTGAGGTTGAATATTTACTCGAGGTTGAATATTTACTTGATGTTGAATATTTACTTGAGGTTGAATATTTACTTGATGTTGAATATTTACTTGAGGTTGAATATTTCATTGATGTTAAATATTTACTTGAGGTTGAATATTTAATTGAGGTTGAATATTTACTTGATGTTGAATATATACTTGATGTTGAATATTTACTTTAGGTTGAATATTTACTTGAGGTTAAACTTTTACTGGAGGTTGTATACTACAATATTTACTTGAGGTTGTATAGTAGAATATTTACTTAAAATTATATTACTATCTACAAACAGAACGAAACTCTGTCTAATTGTGTCAGCCAGTATTGTATTTTGTTGTTGAATATCACTCTGAGTTTTTTAATAATAAAAACAGTTCAAAAGCACACTAATGATTGTATCGTGTGGGTTTTATGTTTTAATAAATGAGTATAATCAGTGGTGTGTCTTGTAAACTGTGAGCGGGTGTGCGATGGTGTTTGTTTGAATGTTTTATTTATTCACGCCAGGCTGTGATAAGTACGCATCAGCGTTCAATATACGGTCCGTCAATCTTCCAGTCCATCAGCTCGATGTCTTTGTCTCTCCTTTCGCTTTACGATGATCAAATTATGTGTTGTTTTAAAGAGAGCAAGGCAATGATGGGCCGACAGCAGGCTTTACATCTTCTGCTTTAATTTGTGCTGACCTGGCACGAACCCTCGGCCGCGCTTGTTTTCTTATTTTATGGAAAAATCAATACGCTCTCTGACAGAAAACAGCTCCGGAGAAGAAATAAATGGGAACACCGCGGCGAGCTGTCAATCATTTCTCACCAGCAGCCCATATGCCCGATTGTTGCATGCTGGGATTGGAGAGCGACTCAATCAATGGTTGACTTTATTATGGAAGATTTGAACTTGTTTAAATGAAGTGGCGGAGCGAGAGCGTTTAACGCTCCGGTGAAAATACAGACGTCATGTGTTTGAAAGCGTTCGGACCGGCCGCACCCTCGGGCCGTAACACACACATACACACGGGCGGTGAGTCCAGATGTTATTTTCACCGGCCCACCGGATGTACGGCACACACCCATCAGCTCTCTCGGCTCCTTCGGCCAATGGGAGCGAGCGTTTGCTGGGCAGCTGTCAGCAGCTCCAGCTGGGCGGCACATCCTTCATTAGACCTGCTCTTGGCCCGATGGCCGCCGCACCACCTGGCCTTCAGTCTGCTCTCTCTGAGACACCTCACCTGTGACACAACACACCTCACCCTGAAGACTCACTTTGGCCGCTTTAAAGGAGAACACACATTTGTATCTTTAGGAAGTCACTGTGTCACTGTAAAAAAGGCAGCATTGATAGTTCACATGAAAACGCTTTTCCAAACCGCAGCCTTCTAAAACAAAAACAATAAACCAGGGTCTAGATACAACTGCTATCAATACTATACTATCCTATACTATATGTTTCTTTGGCTTTAAAATGGCTTTAAAAAGTCTTTGTATTCGCATGCACCCTCATTAGTATACGTCTTTTTAATTAATAAAAGAAACACATACTTACTCTTTACTTTTAATGTATTTCTCAGAAATATACTTAAAATACAACTAAAGTTTACTTGATTTACACTAAAGTATCATGAAGTGTCCTAAATTTACTTGACATATAGTTGTTTATTCTTTAGATTGAGTCTAAGATTGAAATACTTATTTTGACATAGTTTGACACGCTATCTTATAAACGTACGTGTTTAAATTTGTATAGTAACATGTTCAGCTTTGAGATGGCAAAATAAGTCAATAAAACTAAAGCTGATGTTCTTTTTACACACTGATCAAGGACATTTACTTCAAATCTACTTCAAAGGTTTATTTATTAGTATACTTTTATACTTTATAAAGTACAAGTATACAGCAAGTCAATTGATATTTTTTATACTTACTAACTTTAAGTCCACTAATAGAATGAACTGTAAGTATGTAAATGTTTGCCATAAGCAGTGCTGCGTGTGCGTGTTAGACGTAAGTGATGTGGTGAAGAGTTTTGGAAGCTTCTCTCTTAAATTCTCTTCTCTAAATCCCTGCAATAATCCAATTATCTGAGATGAGGGAGGCTGGAATAACCTTTAAATCTCACTATTGAAAAGCGGACGGGCCGGGGACGGGGCGGCTGCTTATCAGCTGGAATCCCTCTCCTTCATTTCTTTCTTCTCGTGCGTCTTTGTTCTGGAATGTGAAATAATCCAGAGCTGCCGACTCTCGGCTGGCCCGTAATCTGACCGCAGACTCTCGTGAGGCAGGATTATATCCTAATTGTTGGCTGAGGTTTTGGTGTTACGTGTGTAAATGATAGAATGAGAGAGAGATTAGCTGTGCGGAGGTCTGGAGCTGTTTGCTCTTCTTCACATTTAGATGAATAATATCGTTTTAATTCACTGAAAGCAGAAACCCGATGAAAAGCTCGGACCATACAGAGTCGTTAATAAGGGATGAATGTTTACATTTCTTCAATGAAATCCATCGGTCATTGTATAGTATATAAATGGTTATACAGTTTCATTGATACCTTCAAAAATATCATATCAGGTCGTGAGTCCCTTTAGATAAAACATCCGTCGAAGGCATTAATGTAAATGTTCTTTGTGTATTTCGCCGTACGTAAACATCAAACTGCTGGAGTCTTGTCTAGTCTCGTGAGCTCTTAAGTAATTATGAGGTTCCCTTCCGGTTAGGATGCTGTCTAGTAAGGCGACTATGTCGGCAGTTTGTCCAATAAATGAAGTTTAGATGTTGAAGGTTTCTTGAAGGTCAGGGCATATGGAGACTGGTGTCAATAACACATGACATGAGATGGTATTTAACGGAAAGCGTTTTTTTATATTGGCTTCTAGTCTCTCTAGACAACTTCACATTGCACCTTTAATGCAGATGAATACTAAACGTGTGCATCTAATGAACTGTTTATACAAAACTGATCATCCTTTATGAAGTTAACACGCCTCCCTCGATACTCAAACACGATAAAGACTGAACTTCACCTGATTTCTCTTGATACAGACTAATACAGATTCTTTTCTTTTCATTATTGCTCAGTAACTAAAGGGTCCTGGGCTCATAGTATTTGGCGATACATGTATATTAGCATGGAAAATAACTCATAAGAAGATATTTTTCTTTTCTTGTTTTAATCTTTTTGATCATTTTCAGACTTACTGGATCTCAAGTCATTTAGCTTCTTGATTAAATGTGTCCTGATTTAAGAATGTTTAGATATCTGTACACTGAATATAAGACATTATGAAATTAATTGCAAAATTAAACAAAGTAAAATATTAATTCATTATTATTTGAGTATCATTTAGTATCATTTTTATACAATATAAATTTTGTTTTATATATGTAAAATATTATTCTTATTTTTGTTATGTTCATAACATATTTTTAGGTTATAATGTAATAATTTTTTTGTATAATTAATATATGCCATGTATGACCCTTTCAATAAAAATGTATAATTTTCAAATCAAAAATCATTTTATTTAGATGACCGAGGTCTTTATTCATTATAAACTTCAGCTCCAGGTTAAATAACCCAAAGTTTCTCCACTTCAAAAAGTCGTCCGACCTCAACAGCCCCAGCAACTAACATTTATTTATTGAATCAATTCAATGTAACGTAAGGAGAAGCAGATTATTAAGAACGATAATGAAGGGTCTTGAGTGTTCATCTTCTGCTGACTCTGAAGGATTCTCCAGATGTGCGGTGCAGACGCAGACAGCTGCGCATGTGTGTGAATGTTGAGAAATGCACGGCTAAGCCGCCCTTATTCCCTGGAGCCGTTCATCGGCCCACATCTGTTTTAAGGGCGTGTGCGGTCCATCTGCCACGAGCCGTGCGTTGTGAGTGAAGTCCTGCATCAGCGCACGCTGACCCCGCCGCTCAAGGTCATGTGATGCAGACGAAGACCATCTGACTGCGACCTGTCATTCAATAAGAGTCACCACTTCATGTGTTTCACCTTATTGTTGCTTGTGTTTGTCAAGAAAGTTGACACACACATGAGGTTTTGGTTGTAGTAGTCATGTACTGCAAAAGTGTCATGATGCAAAAACCATTGAGGCATTACTGTATTTAACTTATTGATTATAGTGTAAATAACATACATTCTTATTAATAACATGACACAAATCATTCATTCATTTTGAGAGTCATACATGCACGAATGCTAAAAGCATGTGACATTGTGGTGGGAGGTACAGTGTGTAACTGAGGTGGGTGATGTGCTCTTCTGAGCAGATGCTGGCAAGATGTTGCATTGAAAACCTCCTGAGGGTTCGGCCGGTCCAGATGAAGTCTGCCTAGCGGACAGAGCGAGAGTAAGAGAACATTCATCCCTGCAGAGACTGCATGGACAGATCACATCACAGCCGATGGAGCGGCACCTTTCATTCCATCAGGCACGTCTGCACCGGCCCTCCACAAATCTGTGGCTTTGTAAAGGCTGTTGGGATTTTTTCAGCCTGTATCTGGTTTTAACTGATTCTTCGGAATATTTAAATCACATCATTTAGTGTTTCTGAATATCATAATAGCTGATGGATTATTAAGAAAATAATTTCATGAAAACATCTGGCGCTGTATCATTGCCTTACATTTGTGCATCCAAACTGATTACATTAAAGTGACACATAGCGACCCAGGCCTGCCAAAATAAATACATTTTAAATACAAAACCAGTCATTTAAACACTTCACAAGACCAGACATTCTTTTTAGCATTATTAACTTTTTTAATAATTTACGTTCAATCTAAGGACAGATTTGAAACATCAACATGTGATTCTGTATGATGTTGATGAGTGTCATGTGAGGTCTGTGCATCAGTAATGAGAGGTTGATATAAAGCATGAATTATAACTAATCTTATTAACGGCAGGAGTGCGAGTCAGCGCTGATTTAACATGGACACACATGTGATTGTGAGTGAGAGGCTGACAGGTCCGTCTGCGGGGGTCCGGTGGGTGGGAGACGCGGGGGTCTGTGTTAAGTGATTAGAGACTCGTTTTGACTCCAGAACCAGACCGATAACACCTCACTTAACATCACTTGACACACCGGCCAAATTAAATGATAATTGAAATCTTTTTTGTTTTGACGGTAGTTCAGGTAGAAACTCATTATTCTTCATATTCTTCAACCTGGTAACTGCAGACTGTTATAGAGACGAAGGGGTCTCTTGCTTCTTTTGACAAAAGTTATTTTTGGGATTTACACATTTTCCTTATGAAAGAGTTTTAAGACACGAACAAACCGACCAACTATAATCAAGACTAACATGAAAGACTGCACCGGCGACTTGACCCACAATCCTATCATTGCCAATTATATCATCCAATCAAACTATTATTAAAATATGAACAAATAAAAAATATGTTTTAAATAGAGGATTATTTGCAAATGTTTTTTTAAATCGAAGTAATGTAAAATATTACGTACACTAGTGCATTATGCTAATACATTTGTATAATACATAAATGGACATTTCTAATAGAAACTAATGGAGGATAATTGTATTTATATATGGAAAAGATATCAAGCAAGATAATAAAAGTGTTTTAAATATTACATTTTTTGTCTCTCTTTTACTTCTGCATGTCTGAAACCTGTAAATGACACAAATAATATAATGCACACTGAATATAATAAATATAATCTAAATATATGATATGAAGGTGTTTTAGTGGAAATACTGTTGAAAGCTCTCTTTGATATTGATTTAAGTTTATTTGATTTTCTCTATTCAGACACGTTAGGCCTGTAAATTATCATTGAGGAAAGCAGCAAGGTGAAAGCCTATTGTATTTATGCCTGTCATATCCCAAAAACCTCACGCTCTAGAGGTGCTTATTGAAGTTTTCGTGACCCTTTGGTGCGTTGAAACAACCGTTGAACAGATTTGCAGTCACGGATCAATATATCGGCAGACCAGCTTTTAGTGAAGTCTTCAAATGAAGCGCGCCGGGTGTGAAAGGTTAACCGCTTTGACCCGCACCAAAGTTTTCACGGAGGCCACGTGTTTTTGATATGCGTCCGACGACAATGTTAAACAATCCCTCTGGGTCTCATTCCGTGACCTCTACGACCAAACGGCTGGACATGTTAGGGCTCTGAAAAAACAAATCCAGATGCTTTGGCTGGTTGTCATTCGCTCATTACTGTTTCAACATTATGAGAGCATGAAGATTTACAGAGTGTTGTTCATTCGTCTCCTTTGGGCCGCTCTAGAAAGCCTTCTCGCTCCTTGATAAGCGTGCAGAAACACGACACGAGTGAAGCGTTTGTGAACGTTGCCTTTCATCCGCTTTCTTCTGCACCTGAAAGCTTTCTTCACACTGAAGTTTGGAGCACGCTGAATACTAATTTCTGTCCATTAAAAGTGGCCGCTATCATCGCCGTGCTCTCATTAGAATGCCGGGCTCATGGGACCATTCTTAATTCCTTTATAGAGGAATTCAAGACCCTTTCACTTCAAAAAGTATAAATCATACTCCCAAATGAACGCAGAAGAGAGGGGATTCATACCAGGGGTCTCTGATGTGTCCCATCGGTTAGCGGCAGACGCGTCGAGTTCCCAAAGCCGCTGAAATCCAGCCTCCGGAGAGAAGATGAGACCAGGGCCTCTGCTTAAACCTCTACACCACAACCAGACAACAAATATGAGCGCAGCTGTTCAATATCAATGCCTTATTTTAAAAACCTCATCTGAAATGAACGGCGAAATGATTTTACACATTCGTTAATTGTGCAATGTGTCCGCTGAATATCCGTATGAATGATAAAACTAGATACTTGAAGTTTCCATTCGCTCTCCATTGGATGTCACTGATGTCTAGGAAGAATAATTGAGCTATTAAACTGTGTTTTTCTTATCTTAAATATGGAAAGTCATGGGAATAACCCGCCGTGCTCTTGATGTTAATGGTGAGATGGTGATGTCAGCAGTTAGTATATTGGTGTGAGTGGCCTATTGATTATTGATTTGTGTGCATTGATCGAGGTCTCACGGGAGTCTAATCCGTTTTGATGTATTTGAATACCTCCATTCATCTTCACATGTTTCTGCAGCTCGTCGTGTCTGCGGCCTAATGAAAATAGATGCTCGTGTGAATGTGTGCGCCGCCTTTTTGATTTATTTTTTAATTGATATATCTGCTTCAGAGGGTCGGCCGCACAATGACAATTGACCGTGATGTCAACATCTGTTTTTTCTGCTTTAGGCATCTTGAGATGGACTTAGAGGTTGTTAAGAACTGCAATACAGTATTTTCTCTTTTGTTTGTGAACCGATAACTACTGTCTATGAGTATTCATTTGCTATACAGAAAACTAAAATTATTCAAAGTTATTTATATTTCTATATTGCTTATATATGGAGTTTATTTAGAGAACATTTGAGTCCATTTCTCTACAGACACATACTTTAGATATTAAACTATAAAAACGTTCCATCATTAAACATTTCATCCATCATTCATGTTTGCCACAGTAAAAGGGTCACAATACAACAGAAAGATATTTAAATAGGTACCTGTCATTATAACAAATATTACCTTTCTCTCTCTTTATTGTTATCTTTTTGATTTCTTTCATGTTTGATTGTTTTTGTGTTTTATTCCTATTATTATTCTCCCTTTACAGCAACCCTGTTGTATAAATGTCCTTTAAAAATAAACAAACAAACAAATTGTTTCAAACATTTGATGGAAATTGTCAAATCCCACACTGACAAAAATATAAAATCTGTAATATTTCAATATGTAAAGTAAAGTTTTTTGTAAAAGTAAAATGACATGTTTTTTACGTTATATAAATTACACGTTTCTGTAATTTCAAACTAACCGTATTTCAATAATATAAAAAATTCTTATAACGAATTTTGAAAATATTTGAAAATAAAACTGTCAAATTCTGTCAAATTCCAGTTTTTACAGTGCATCTGCAGACAAACAGTTCTTTGAAAATGTAATATCGGTGTTGTCGCATGTCATAAATATTATCCAATTGTTATAAAAATCTACATGAAAAGTCTGATCTTTAGGATTGTGATCATTTGGACCTTAAGAAAGACAGAAAAGCAGCAAGAGGTCTGTGTCTCTTCTTCAGATCCCGTTCGTATTCGCGTGGGTTTTCCCTTTAATACTGCTCTGGATAGAGGAGAGAGAAATAATGTGCCATTTAAGCGTCCATCGATTTTGGAATTAAAAAGTTAGTTTGCAAAGATTTACTGTGGGGTTCACTAGCAGAGCTCTTTATCAGGGCCGCAAATGGGCGGTTATACGCTGTCCGACAGAGCCGCGATTGAGAGATCGATAGCTGCGTGATTTAGTAACTGGCCTACAGCTAATCAATAAGTATAAAAGTAAATGAAATATGCATTACGGGGATTTTATTAGAGGGGGTTAGCACGCCGAGAATAACCGTCAAGCCATTTATTTTATACCTATTGATTGTACAACATAGAGACGCTGGCGTGGCTCAGCTCGAGCCTTCTCACGTTCACGCCGAGTATATGGTGTGATTTACAACGCTTGAGGTCAGGCCGTGTGCAGACAGCTGAAGGGTTTATACTGACCCGCTCGCTGCCAGACATCAGATACATTAACTACACACAAACACAATGAGCTTGATATTGTCTGTACGGAAACGTTTGGAGATGCTGTTATTATACTGTAACTCCCATTGGAAAGGAAAAATCACAGATGAGATCTCTTTGAAGGGACAGATCACCCAGAAATAACAATTCTGTCATCATATAAGATCGTTACAAACCTGTGTAAACTACTTTCTTCTGCTGAACCCAAAAGGAAGATATTTGGAAGAATGTCAGTCTCCAAACAGATCTCATCCCCCATTGAGTCTGACAATGAGATCAGATCTGTTTGGTGAAACACTTCTGCTGAACAGAGCCGTGGCACGGCAGCGCACGGACTCAAACTATCATCAACGCATTAGCATAACATTAGAGGATGACTGAATCCATGCATCATAAACATGATGATCCGTTTACAAGCGCCCGTGCACGTACGGCCATTTACAGTCAACCGGTCTCATATAGACAGAAGTGTTGTGACGCTCTGTGGGGACGAGAGGACGGCAGTCATCAGAGCAGACAGTCTGTCTCTCTTCATTTTCTTAAGTGTTCTGAGGTCTTTTCAGATCTGAATGGGTTTGTCCACCTCAGCTCGCGGGGTCTCGGCTGTCCGCACCTCTTTCCTGTGGCGGGTTTGTCATGTAAATAACAAATGCACTCAGTCTGGTGATTTACCGCGGGCCGCTGGCCTCTGATGTATATTAATATTGCTGCACGTCGCACTGTACCCGAGTCCATCATTCATTTGGATAAAAGAGGAGGAATTTAAAAACAGCCAATGCTGTACAATAGGGATACAGATTGCATCCATTTATTGTGCTGAGTGATGGAGCGGCTGCCCACCGTGTCCTTCACCTTCCCAAGATGCTGTGCAGCTTCCCATAAAAACTAAAAAAGAAGCGCCCTTTGGCCCTCCACCCTTCCCGGGTTGGTGGGAAACGACGGAACATTCCGAGGACGGCACGGAAAAAAACTCATCTTCATTCAAACATAATAGTAAACTAAGTATAACATTAACATCAAACTGACAAGTGCGCTTGTATGGAAAAAATCAAAATGATTTTACTACGAAAATGAAAACCAGATTAACACGCGTGCATGAAGTTAAACACACCTAATAAACCTCAAACCGAACATTGCGATGAATTCAGTGCTGATCTGTTTCAGACGTTTGTTAACTTATCAGAGAGACAGAACACCACACTGCAACTTCAGCACAGTCAGCCGTGATCATTAGCTAAGATCAAGCACCTAGCAAGGTCTACACACGTTCATTCAAATAAACGGATATGAGGTTTATGTGGGCGTTCCCAGCAGACGGTTATCCACACCCAATGATTAACATATCATTTACATGCAGGTTGACCTTGAAAATGAAGACAAAAATTAAATGATAATCAAACTTTACATTTACATACATCAGTATTATTGCGTGAGCATTAATTGAAACCTTTGTAAAACTGTTTTTGCAATTTCTATTTCACATTTGCCTTTTTAGTGAAAATGAAATCTCAAATCACAAATTGCATTTTCATTTGACGGGGACAACTGTTCATCTGTTTTTCATTTTCATCGTTTCATTTATTTATTTAAATTTGGCAGGATTTGCCTTCCATACACTTGTATATAAAAACAACTGAACTAATAGTTTACTGAGAGTATTTTTTAAAGCGTATCCTACTTTTAATGTGCTACAAGTATTGATCACAAGTTATTTTATACTATTACCCATTGAAGACGTTAAGTCAAGTCAATCTCTCCTTACAGCCAAGAACAATACCTGAACTAAATATTAGTGGAAAACCTGTTCCTAAACATTTGTAGGTCTGAGACACAATATTATTAATGATTTTAAATATTCTCCATGTGTATCACAAATATCTAAACACATTTAAACCCTCAGGTTTGTTAGTGCTGGTGTATATGCGGTGACGGGTTTCATCTGGATGTCAGTTTTCAGCGGCTGCATTCGCTCTGTATAAATCTTGACTTTAGTGTCTCGTGAGATCCGTGCGCTCGCTCACTCCTCTAATGTTCATTCAGAGATTGTGCCTTTAAATGATAATTAGCCTCCTGCTATTAATGTGTGTTTGTGCACGCTAACAGTCAATCCCTGCGAGAGAGAGAGAGAGAGAGAGAGTTTGCATTGTGCTGCTGTACCCAGCTGTGGGTTTCATCTCTTTAACACTGACAGACACTGTGTTGAAGCTAGCTGTGAAAGAACTCATCAGACAGCCTCTGTGTTTGGTCTGGACAAACGCTTCACTTTACACGCTCAAATGAGACTGTCAAGAACACATCTCACTGTCACAACCCAACACACATACACCTGCAGCAACATTAAAGGGCCAGTTCCCTTCAAAATGAACATTCTGCCATCAGTTCTTCTTCCTCGTGTCACGTTAAACACCAAACTCCCTTGACTTCCATTGTATGAACACAAAAACACTGAGACATTTCTCAAAACATCTCCTTTTGCTTTCCACTGAAGAAAGACTCGCATACCAGTTTACAAACACACGAGCGAGAATAAATGACTTTAGATGTTTGGCTGAACCTTTAACATATTAAACATCGATTCCCAATAAAAATGACCATCTGCCAAATGCATGAATGTAAACATTGAACATGGATGTCTAAATTGAACTAGATTGAAATGTCTTTATATGCAGTTTATATTGTTTCATGTGGACTACTGTGCTGTTGTTCCACTAGTGAAGTACAGCACAACTTAAGTGTCCATTTTGGGCTCTTGTTAACTCTTTCCTCTCCTCTCAGCTCATTTTACAGTGTTTCTCTTCAATCTCGTCTCTTCTGCCCCCTCCCTGCGCCGACAGATCTCCCGCAGTCCTGGTGTTCTCGCCCCGGCGGTCCGTCCCCCCCTCATTAATGCCCGTGCCGGTGTGAGGGCCATATGGCAGCGCAAGACAAATAACGGCAACGCTCAGCCATCGCTTCTACTGACAGAAATGCAGCCCACCGCAGTATTTTGCCCTCCGTGTACTTTCCCCTCCTCCAGTGTCCTTCACAAGCCCACCGCTTAGACTCCCGATCCTGATCATGATGTTGACCATCAGAAGACACCCGGACCGAGAGGATTCACACCGTTCCATCCATTTGTTTGCAAAATGAATAATAGTATTACAGCAGACAAAATGTTGATTAGACCTGAAATACGTGTCTTCACACCTGTGTCTTGACAGCAGCGTGACTCTACATGAAAGAAAAGGGCCAAGAGGTCAACCTGCGCTTTCAGCCAATCAGAAGCCAAGCAGGTGGATAAGGTCACAGAAGAGGTCAACGTGGATACAGGCATCTTTCTGTCACCTAAGCAATGTTTATCATGGGCTAACATAAAGTCAGAAAAATCTCATTGTCATTGTGGACTGTTTCAGTTGAGTTATGAACACCACACAATCCTGTTCTCTAACCTTTTTGAATGGCTGTCAAAGTAAAAGTAGTTCGGTTTAGAGTTAGGTGATAAGATGAAGAAAGAAATTCCCACATTGAGCACCAGAGCTGATGGGGGCAACAGAGAGACTCAAACAGCAAACTTATTCAATACTCCACGTGTCAATCCTGTACCTCAGAGATGTGTTTTTAAGGCGCTGGTTCCCTTGACTGAAAGCCTATGCATTTTTCCCATAGACTTTTGGAAGATTGCAAAAAAATAAGATCTCGATCAAGATAATCTTTACAAATCAACACTGCATTTGTTATTTTTGAAGCCGAAATATTGTACAATCGGCATAAGTAAAAAGTGAACCAGTGCTATAATTTAAGTTTGCTTGATATCAACGTCACCACCACCAATTCTATTAAAAATGTGTTTCCGCATCTATGTTTTTAGAGATTTGTGCCATGTTGCATAATTTGTGAGCTTTATATGCCTGATGACGTCCAACGTCCCCGCCAAAGGAAGAAGTCAGTTTTAGCAACTTGTAAGCAACCGCCGTTTTAAGACACCAGAAGGCTTTAAAAAAATCACAAGCGAGTTATAACTGTGTGTTTTAAGTCATGAATAAAACGTGAAAATATGTTTCGTTAACCAAAAACCCATCGACTTGATGGAACTAGAAGCCCAAAAAGCTAACTCGCTTCTGGGTTTTGCATACAAAAATACGTCATCTCTGAGCCTCCCTATAGTGTGAGTAGTGTGTTTGAAAAGTCCAAACAGAAGACGTGCGCTTTAGGTACCTGGATGATCGAATCCATCATCTGCACCTCCATCACCGTCTGGTTCGGCTCAGCCTCCAAAACTGACCTCGGAAGACTACAGCGGATAGTCCGGACTGCAGAGCGAATCATCTGCACTACTCTTCCCACACTTAAAGAACTGTACTCATCCAGAGTGGGTAAAAGGGCTCACAAAATTACCCTGGACCCCTCACACCCAGCACACTCTCTGTTTGAACTCTTACCATCTGGTCGACGCTACAGAGCACCGAGCACTAAAACATCCAGACACAGGAAGAGCTTCTTTCCTCAGGCCATCTACCTCATGAACAGTTAAATGTTCACCTTTTGCAATAAATGTGTGCAATATTTTTTTGTGCCAGATTCTTCGTATATAGCACCTTAAAATGTGTATATTTTAAACACCTGTAGATATCTCATATAATCTGTATATACATATCATACACCCTACAGTGCAATAAATGTGTGCAATACTTTCCCTCGGACATTTCACATATATAAACTCATGTATATAAACTTATAACTTGTATATTCTAAACAAAAATTCTGGAGCTCTTCTGTCACACTGCACTTTCACCTTTGTGTGCTTAACTTTTATTTTTATTCTGTACTTTCGTTGCCTTTGTTGATTGTTACTTGTCTTGTAACCTTACTCGTGTACTGGAAGCTTCTGTAACCAAGACAAATTCCTCGTGTGTGTAAGCACACCTGGCAATAAAGCTTGTTCTGATTCTGATTCTGATTCTGATTCTGGAGCAAAAGAATGAAGGACACGCACCTGACGCTCCTAGTTTTGCTTTCGCAGAAGAAAGGAGGCGGAGCCATCCGGCGCTTCCTGTACAAAGTTCACATGTAAAGACCATTATGCTCACATTATGACTATAGCATTGTGTTGATGTTTGTTTCAAACCGCTTCTTATTCACACAAGATTTTAAGATTTTGTATATTTGAGCGCTTTGGAAGACAAAAGAAAACTGTTCACTACACAAAGTTCCTTTAGACAATAGTAATCAAGTGAAGTCCTAACTGTGGATAAACACCCTCATGTTTTGACACGGGCCTTTCAGGTGGTTTTTTTTGGGTCTGGTTTTGCGTCCTCTTCTGACCCCTCGAGTGGATTGTGCTGCCACACAAAGGGCTAATGATTAAACAGTCATTTAGACTTGTTCTTTTAAGTATACGAATCAGCCGCCACATAACTGTGAATGAGTAATTAGCTGATTAATAAACAGGGGGGCGTGGGTCGGGCCGCAGGGAAGCACTCCTGAAGTCATTGTTTCTCAAGGGCCCCTACACAGACATAAAGAAGCTTCTATTCATCCCAAATCATTACTGTAGAAAACACGGCTCTCGTCGTGAGCTGTTGATGGAGAATGGCTTCTTCATGTCAGACAGACAGGTGGACACACAACCAAAGAAAACCCAATAAAAATACAAATCATATTCATCTATTCGTCATTTGTTTCTCTTATTTCTGACCCATTCAAAAATGGTTTAAAATTCCGTTTTGCTTTTTAATAAAGAAAATTCACAATGTTAAAATGTATATTTAAACAAATAAAAGTCAGGAGGAAACACCATTAAATGTAGGGATGCACGATAAATTATGAATCATTTCCTTTGTTTGAACCACTTCAGGTTCAAGCTGCACACATTTATAATCCAGAACAGTTGTGTCTTTCTGTCGTGATCTTTCACTTACCGCTATTAGCAAAACATTGTTGATGTAGATACAGTATGTAGAAATTTATGAATGTGTGAATTATAGGAACAAAAGCATATTGTTTGAATCAGACTGCTGTCTGAATGCTTTCTGTCTTGAGATCTGTTAGACTCGCGGGAGAACATCTATAATTTGTTTATTAAATAAACATTATACCAGAAAAGTTTAAAAGTTAAAGAATCTTGAATTAGTGTAAAGGAGACTTGGTACATGATTTTAAGGGGAAAAATAAATTTCAGGCTCAGAAAATGTTATATTAATATTTAGTTACTGTACTGTATATCGGCCAATTTATCGGTCATCGGCTTCCAGTGTTCAAGAATTATCGGTTATCGGTAAAGGCCAAAATGTACATATCGGTGCATCCCTTATAAAAGAAGACATTGTATTTCAAGTCAAATAATAAAAATGTGTTTTATTTATCAAAAACGCTTTCCTGGGTCAAGACTTCTTGGCAATTAAAAAAACACCTTATTTATGCACTGAAAAATGTATCTATTAATTATAATTTATTTATTTCATGTAAATCCATTTTTATATTAAAAATTTTCGTTGATTTGTATAGTTTTATCAAATGTAATCTATGAAATATATAAATCCCTATTTTCATTTTTGTTTAATCTAATTATTTATTGAATTATTGTATCCCTATTATATATCATTTTGTATTGTTTTAGCAGACCTTTCTCTGTCACTGCCTTGTGGCCCCTTCCTTTGGACTCCATTTTGAAAGACTCTGGAATATAACACATTTGCAAGAAAGATTTGGTCACCAAAAATGTTTACTTTATCTTTGCTCTTAAAAATGTTTGAAATATATACAGCAATTAAGAGCATTTATAGGTTTGGACGATGGTAACTAGTAAATGGACTAAACAATGTGTCTCTAAAATAAATTATATATTTTAAATCTGCCATTTTTGTCTTGAATTATAATGTGAAGACTGTTCGTCACAATCTTGTAGACTGTTTTAAACTCTCTCAAAGCTCAAACTGCAGGCTTCCTGAGGTTAGTCATCATTCCCTCCAGAAATATGAATCAATGATCGCCCGTATGGAGAGGAATTCATCTGGAAACAGACACAAGCAGATATAACAGGAGTGAGGGAGGAGCCGGGTGAGCGGTGAGTGCCGTGTCGTCTAATCCTGAGAGACAGCCGGGTGCTGTGATGTCACTTTCACTTTGGCCTTTAGTCCCTCAATGCGCCACTCATCTCGAAATGGCCGAGTAACATGAATGAACTCCTGAAGTGCTGCTACGGACAGGGCACACTGGGAGCTTTTATTTCTATTGTGATATAGAAATGGAAAGTGTCAGCTAGACCTTGTATATCTTGTCTTTTATTCATCATTCGCCAAAATGTTTGTTAGTAGTGTTGGATTTCACCGAAACAAGAACCCTCGGTACGAAATTATAACTCATTCTGTTTGGGTTAAGTCCACAAACCATGTGTGTTGTTGGGGTGTGAGCCTGAAAGACAATGCAAAATAAATTTTCTACAGTCCAATTTGATAACAAACATATTACAGCACCCCAGTAATCCCCCAAAACACCCTAGCAACCAAACTTGTAACAGGCTAAACCACTTAGCCCTAGCAGCGGGAGGGTACTTTGAGCAGGGGGTGCTGTGTTTTTAAAAATGTTTTGCAAGGGCTGAAATTATTACGACTGCGCCATGGAGAGCCGCATAAGTTTAATGTCAATAAATAACGGAAGCAAAAATTAGTTGCAGAGAATAAAGAAGGATTATGATTATAGGATATTAAAACAAACACATAAACGCATGTTATATGTACTGTATATAGCCAAAGCACAATCTGCACGATTGCAACTTAACCCCCCAAACATCAACCTATAAGAAACCAAACATGGGCGCCGTATAGCGGGGAAAAGTTAGGACAATTCCAAGGGCCCCTGACTGACAGGGGCCCAAACAAATAGGTACAAACTAATTAATTTTAAATTATATTATACACTATATAAATCATCATCATTTAGTATATTTAAAATAATAATAAAATGAAGGATGTCTTTTATTTAACGTATTTTGGCAATAAAAGTTAAATATCCCCAATTGACCAAAAAGTAAACATCCATATTGACCTGTGTCTGCATGGAATGGTTTGGTCCTGCTCCAGCGCACTCATCATCAGTGACGTGTTTAGTTGCAGAAAGTCACGTCAGAAACAGAGATCACTATGTTGCATAGTAAAAAATCTGGTTTTCAAAAAAGGAAAAGAAACAAAATTGAGAGAGCAAAGACAAAAGACACCCCAGTCTCCCCATAACTGCACCCCTCCCTGTCCCAGTGAAGAAGGTGAGCAACACCGTGTTAATGACTTTACCATAACAAAAAAGAAAGTGGAATATTTATTAATGACAAAAATCAAACAAAATTGTTTTTCTCACATAATGACCATTATGACAAAAAAAAGAACCTCTTGTCTGTATTAGATGCATTTAGAAACAATGAGTAGCTCACCTCAACCTGCATGTAGGTTACAGACAATATTAAAATAATCCAGTTTAATGCGTTCATTTAGAGTGAAATTTGGCCGTTAAATGGCATCTATAGATACAGACCTTATTATTCCCATCATGAAGGGCAATTTATTTGAGAAGCTTGCACACACACACACACACACACACAAATCTATGATATCTAATGTATGTAATCAAGTGATGATAATACAGAGCTATGGGTCATTTGGGTCAATGTTCTGTAGTGTTAGTGTCATTTATTGGTATATATTTCCATTGTTCTTATTTGTACCATTTTAATTTACCTTTTAATTTGATGTCACACTGGTACTGTTAGTTTTGTTATGACCATATTCCACCTTTTGATTTAGTGATCACTTTATCTGTGTTGTAGCGCTATAATAACCCTGATGTGGAAATTCAGTTTTACACATCAAATTTATTTTGTTGTTGGCATATATGTGCAGTTAAAAAAAAAAGCTGTTTTCATTGTTTTGAGATGATGATGTTAATTTATTTTGATTAAAAAGTTAATATATATTTAGGTTTTTTCTTTTTCTTTGTTTTTAAATTGTCAATATTTTTACAATAAAAATACATTAAGAATGGACATTTTTATGGTGGCTTTTAATCTTGCATCAAATTGTGAGATGCATACTGTATGCAGACTTGCATTTACAGATCACCAGGAGTAAATATTTTGCTAGTACTAATATTGCACTACAAGAAGCAACACAGTTGCAAGCCTTTGATTAGAGTTATGTAAAGCTTTTGATTGGACAGTTAGGTCCTAGAGATGTGGGGCCCAATTAGATTTTTTTTCATGGGGCCCAAAATTCCTGGCGGCGCCCCTGAAACCAAACCAGTCACACAAATAAACACAATTGCACGTTTTTGACAACAAGACGTATTATAATGTCATGATGTCATTGTATTAGTAACGTTATATATGTTTTCAATGCATATTAGTGAATAGACACATTCATAAAATGTATTATATTTATTTTTTGATCAAACATATGTATTTATTTTTGATACCGGGGGATCGTACAAAATTATTACGTAGATTATAATACAGATTACGTACAAATTCATACGATTTAACCACTTCTTAAAGCAGTTACAAATTGTTGTGAGACACATGGATTTAAAAAAATCGGAGGGAGAATTAAATAAATGAGTGAAATGCAAAGTGTGCATCACATCGGCTAGTTAACAGATGGAAATGTAAATGCAATCAGGCCGGATAATCACCTGTCTGACCATTCATCTTCCCAACATTCACGTTTATCCCGTCATTACTCACATTATTTACTCATTCTCCTACATTTCACTGCCAGCAAAAATACAAGACTATTTGTTTGGACAATAAAGGAATATAATAAATTGCATTGTAATGTTAATTTCATATAATATGACTTTACTGTTGTAAAAGGCCTGTTAGGAAGCTCCCTAACTTTATAGCCATGTAAAATAATTCAGCTTACCCGGAAAGACAAGACACGCAGTTATAATCATACTAAAAGTATTAAAATCGCTCAAAACTTTGAGATTCAACAGCAGTAGAGAAAAACAAACAAATAAACACGAACGTACGCTCACACACACACACCACACACACACACTCACAATAGTTACATCATAAAAGTACAATTTTGGGAATAAAAACACTAAGAAATATATCATTAATAAAAAAATACAGATACTTGTGTATCTACATCACAGCAAATCAAACAAAGTAGGTTGTTAGGTGTTTCATTCGTGTGTGAACGAGAAGCAAAAGAGGCCATTAGGGGCCATTCACATTAAGCGTCTTTTGCTTGTGTATGTTCGGTATTTGACATGTAAACAACGAACGACGTTCTGCTGTTCTGCGATCGGTCACTGTTGGTTTTTCTAACATCAACATAAAAATATTTCAGCTCTTCAGAGTAAAGCGAGCAACTCGGGTCACGTGACAAGAAGCGCGCGGCTCGCGGTCTCCACGTGGTTTTAGGCGCGAAATGCGATCTGCCCGTAAGATTGACTTTTTTATGGTTTATTCTTCCACTGTGTAAGAATCAGCAACACCGTGTTTGTCTAAATGAAACACCAGGTGCACGGAGCTTCACTTTCTTATGTTTAAATGGCGTTTTATCACGTTTCAGGTGTTAACGAGTGCTTATCATTCCCTTATTCTACAGAAGAAACTGACACGAGGTCAGTCTCAGGGCTGTGGGCGGGTTCACGCGTGATTCTGTAGTACGTCAGAGAGATTTGTGCACTCGCTGTAATTAGTCGTTACCATGACGACTTCCCTCCGTAGAACAACACCTGCACCCATAAAGCGCTTGTTCGCTCGACCGGCCGGGGCAGGAAGTGAGGGAAAGAGGGCGGCGCGCAGCGGTGCGAGGATCCGGCGTGTCGCTGCTGCTCATATTTCAGTCTCGGTAAAGATTAGCTGTCAGGCCCGGAGGAGATCTATTGATCTGTTTTCCTTTTTTCTGCCAGCAATCACCTGACAAAGGCGGTGAGGAGAACTTCCGTGACTGATGCCCGACTCCACCTACAGTACACTACTGAACAGAACCATCACAAACACCAGCAACCAAATGTGTTTCATCATCACATACAATGTTATGTTTTAATATTTAGTCGCGTTTTCAAAGGATGTATCCTGAATTTAAATAAATTCGGACAACAACTAGAAAACAAGACTCTTCTACAATCGATGCTCTGAGAACGTTTTGCTAACGTTTCCACTACGTTTTAGATGTTTTAATAATTTAATAATCAACGTCAGATTATGGTTTAAGCATGTTTAGCAAGTACATTCTGACACTTTTAACCGTGTTTTATTTTACTCGGAGAACTTTTAAAGAATGCTCCCTGTGAAAATGATTTTACAGAGCACTCAAGTCAACGACTTCTGCTGTCATTTGTGCATTTTATTTCAATTCTTTCTCAACAGTCTGTAAATGGTTCACCAGTAGTTTGAGGTAAACACATACATTTAAGCAGAAATGTTTAACTAAAGAACCATTAAACTATGGATATGTTAACTGTATGAATATTTACTGTATACACAATTAATTCAATATATGCATCATGTGCTGATTGGTTAGTGGAGTGTTTGTCCCGCCCCTCCTGTAAAAGTGACAATGACCCTCGACCGTGTGCATTTCCTCTGGATAAGAACGTTTGATGGCTCCCACAGGCCGGAAACACATCTCCTCGCTTAATTCTCTCTCCAGCGTTACACATCACACCTTCAGCCGTCTGTCTTTTCATCTGTATATCTGTATCCACCCCCAGCAGAAGATTGATGGAGAGACGGAGGAGAAAAATCAATGCAATGCTGGATTTCTGCTCACTGTGTCATGTTTAGGGATGTCTGACGGGTGGACGCCGTCTTTCCCTGCATCCGTCCGTCCGGGTGACAGAGACGTGACACAGTGATTCACTGCTCTCTCTCTCTCTCTCTCTCTCTCTCTCTCTCTCTCTCCTGCCGCATGGTGTCTGTTGAGGACGGAGCAGATTTTCAGCTTCTCTGTTGGCGTGAATATGACTTTCACCCCTATTTGTCGTGTTTATGTTTAATTTTACGCTCGCCGGTGGCACCTGATGTCACTCATCTCTTCTTCACTCAGCGTCTGTGCTCATTTCATCATGTATGCGGTCAGGGTCCATAATTAACAGCCGTCAATCGCCAAAGATGAGTACAAATTTGCTATGGTGAATAAATACAACATTGGTCATTCAGAACTGCACTCTCCTACAAAAAGTAAAGAAAACACAGACAAATAGTTTTATAGACTATAGTTTCTCCTAGACATCAGTAACATTGAATAGAGAGCAAAAATGTGATAAAGTCTCATCTGCGTCTCAGAAGTGTCTCATTCAATATTATTGAAGATTTTGACTCAAATCCAGACGATTTTACCTCTACAATGTACATTTATTTGACACCTCTGTGCTCTTCTTGTGCTTTAATAATTTTTATTCAGTATAACAGCATCTGTCCCATTGCTCCTCATTTCTAGTGGCATTCTCATCACATCTCTGAGAGCTTCAGCGGGTGAAGTACACCAGAAGCTGCCGTTCCTGACAGCCGATAAAAACCCAATAATCTGCTCTATTTTAAAGAACACTAACTAGTGCTATTACTCAGTGTTGGCCGCGTCTCTCTCTCTCTCCCCTTAATGCTCTTTTTATTTAATATACAGCCCATGAAAAATGAGACCGCGCTCTCGGCGTGTAGATATTTTGTTGCTGATGATGCGCAACGAATTTCCATCACGGCTTTGTTTCCAGCGGGCGAGCGGATAATCTTTTACAGCGTGGTGAGAGAGTACACCCCGTCCATCAATCTAGCTTGCTTATGGCTGCCGCCCGCCCGGAACACGTGGGAGAGTCGAGGGGACCGAACAGGTGCGGGTCCACCGATTCGATCTGCTGTCCTGATGAACAAATCATCTGCGTCTGATTTACTCCGATAGGAAAAATATCAACCATGTACAGCGGTTTTTCCCTGTCACAGTGTGTTTGTTTTGTCTGTTTAGGTTTATTAGATTGTTCCTGAATGTGACATTGAGACGACGTGCTGCGAAGGGAGGGGCTTTGAAATTGGGGCGGGTCTTATTTAGTCTCTAAGCATGACTTGCAGCACCTTTAAATATGAAATCAGAAATACAGTCTGGATTTTTTCTGAGGGTCCGGCTTGTTTGTTTGGTTTGTTATGGGCCGGTGATGCTGTTCTGTCTCATGACTCTCTGTGATTCTGCACAGATGCAAAAAATCTGATTGACAATGACAAGAATGGGAAAGATCGATGAGAGAAAAGTGAACGTGGGCCGTGTGTGTGTGTGTGTGTGTGTGTGTGTCTGTGCCCGCTTAACTATTCTAGGAAAATATTAGTACTTAAAATGAGCAAAACTTCCCTTTTGGGACAGCTTCGTTTATAAAAATATTTTGTGATTATCAAACTGCAGAAAGTTTTCTTTTAAAGTTAAAGTGAGGCTTCTAGTTATAGTGTTTATGATTGGCATTGTGGTAGAAATCAAAGTTTATGAAATGACTTCATTGTCCTTGTACAAAAGCTCCCCTATGGACCGCATTAAAATTTTACTCTGAAAAGAAGTCAAGTGTTTTCAGCAACTGTGTCCGGGGCATGAAGAGATGTCAGATAACGGCCGGGTGATATTTAGATGAAGTGAAAGAACAGGATTAGACTCAGGTGAGATGTCTGAGCTCTAATTGATCGCTGTGAAATGCACATGAAGACGGTAAAGCAGAATGAAGTCATAACAGTGAATAGAGACATTTATTAGGTCAGACACTGAACCCCTCCAAACGTTGAGATTGTTTATTGATTTTGATGTTTTGGCTGGCTGCTTCTGGGTAATCGCTTGTGCTGTTGCGTCCAGCCGGACCCTGAAGCCCCCGACCGCGCGTGTGCTATCATCTGATGAGCTTTAGAATGTCAGAAACACACTAATCTGTCGATTAGGAGCCTCTCTGAATCCTCTTGTTATTCTTGGTTAAACAAATCTAAAACTGAACTTAAACAAAACTATTATGACTAAACATCTTGTTTCCATCATTTGAACATGTTGTTGTGTTTTTTCTAGTGTTTGTTGTGGTTTTCACGTGGCTTAGGGTTATGTTAACCTGGTTCCTAACCTGAACTCATAAACAAGTATATCTTTTTATATCTTGTTAATGTTAGTTTATTGTGCATTAACTAATGTCAACAGGTACAATATCTGATTAAAAAATATACTAATAAAAGTAAATAAATCATATTTAAGACCTTTTTATGCAGTTAAATATGACACAAAAATCTTTTAGTATTTAAAATACGAGTATTGAAAACTGTCTCCTCGACCTCGTTTACGGTGGTTAGTTTGTAATGATGGTTTATAATTGAAGCTTTTGGGTACAATTGTACGAGAACTGTCAGTGGATAAAGTAATCTCATTGTAAATAAAAATTCAAAGTCCAACTCAAACATTTCTAGTGACCGGTAACATCTACATTTTTAATTGGCTCTTGCGTTTGTGAAATGTACAAACGTTCAACTCTGTAACTAATTTTCATAAATATAACATAAATTCTTGTGTGTAAGCATCATCATTTAAAAGGAAAATATTGTTCTGAAATGTTTTTCTCGAAATGTGTTAATGTGCATTGGAGAAATTCTCTATAAATTGAAGGCAGATTTGCAGCACACTTCACTTGCATGCATTTCTTTTAGGCAACATTCTATATACTTCTTAGCATCTTTATTTTTATGAAGTATATTGATTACCGTTGGTATTTACTACAGATATCTTATGCTGCAAAAAAAAAAGCTGGAGCGAGAGAAATATACCGTAAAATAAGAAAAACCCCTGTAAAATAACAGGATATATTTAACTATATATAATAAACAGTTTTCTCTGTTTCTTGCAGTTTTTTCCGGAAATTTTCTGGCAGCTGAAGTGAGCGAAATAAACTGTAAAATAACCGTTTTTTCTGTTAAATTAAATGTTTTCCCAGTTTTTTATTCACAATCTTTTTTCTGTGTATTTAAATAATATATGAAGAATGTGTTTTTTTACATATGTGAAAAATTCTGTAAAATGACATTTTATTTTTTTTTGTCTGGAAGGACGATTCTGTCCACCATTGTCGTATTTGTTGTCAAGTACTGAACACATGTGCGTCGTGTCACACACCATGATGTTTCACCCCAACCCAAGTTTGCAATATCAGGCTCTTAAAATGACCACATAAACACACACAAAATATGTTTTAGTTGTTAAAAACTGCCTCTTAAAACAAAAATGATTCATATAAAAGCACTGCTGTTCATAATATTTATTCTATAATATGATTATTATTATAATGAATGTGTAAAATTGTACTCAATGCATGTCATCCAGCGGCCCGTGTAGCTCATAGCACACACACAAACACACACGCGACCACCATTATCTGTTTGTTTCATCACTGGCACACAAGGTCACCCACCAATGAGCCTCCCTTCTCCAATTAATGACTTCTGATGGACGCTGCTAATTGGCTGAATTTATGACACTCTATTATTGAGCTTTATGAGAGAGGCAAGTGGAGGACATTAGTATTTATGGTCCGTGGGGTCCACGGTGGGCACAAAGAGTGTCACAGAGAGAGAGTCGGAGAGGCTGTTCACACAGGACTCACTCTTGCGTTTCAAGCAGTTAAATGGAGTGCAACAGAACGCAGGCATCACAAGAAAATGTTTTACTAAGTTGATCCACTTTTAACTTGACACACAGTCTGAAAATCCTGCTGCATGTTCTGCTGCACACTGCGATCTGTGTTTGCTGCATTACCTTCAGTTTTTGCCAATCATTTGAGAAAAACATGTCATGTAACTGATCACGTGACACAGGAACAGTCTCAAACCCTTAGGCTTGTTCGACTTCATGCGGCGCCGCAAGAACCGACAGACAGATGACATCAAAGTACTGCGAGCGATTTGAAAAATCATACTAAGGGGTTTGCTTTTGAATCGCACTCGGGGTTCTTTCATGTCATCTGCCTGACGCTTATTGCGGCACCGAATTAAGTCGAACGAGCCTATTGACGACTGACCACTGTGTCATGCAGCCCAAAGCCCTCCAAAAACATGCATGTTGCTAGCAAAAAAATACACAAGTTCATGTATACATATATTTATATTTAACTAAAACTATAAAAGACATTTCTGTGAATATTATTTGGAAAACAATTAGAGATGTTAGTTAATATTTTAAAGGAGTCATATGACACGGCTTAAAATAATAGTATGGTTTAATAATAGATGCAATATAATCTGTAAACACGATTTAAATAAAAAAAAAAGATATTTTCCACATACCGTGCATGTTTGTATTTCCTCTTTGCTCCGCCTCACTGAAACGCGCGGATTTGTTTTACAAACGCTTATCGCTCATCGCTGTTCTATGATTGGCCAGTTAACCAGTGTGTAGTGATTGGTCGAATTCTGCAAGCGTGTCTAATCCGGAAAATGAAGATGATCAAGCCGATACATCAACTTCACCATCGCGACTTGAGCAGGATGTAAACGATTGGTGAGGTTTTATTAAAAACTATAGCTCACTGTTTTACCTTTTATATACTAGACCATAAAGATTATAAACAAACCACCATATACATCAAACAGAGTTTGTGACTACAGCAGGGAATGGTAACATAATAAATGACGCGGGTGCTTTGACCCTTCTTTATCAATCAATGTTACGCCATGTCTCCCCACAACAAAGACAATAAACCCCATTATAACACAAAATATCTGATTATTAGCACTTATGATGTCTTTTTTTCATGTTGTGTGCGTGTCTGCATTTGCAGATCACACAAAGAATCAACATGCGCTACAAACACACCTCAAACTCGGGTTAGTCCGAGACAACGTCTTTTACGCTGAAAATATACTTACAGCCTGCAAATCTGATTTACTGGGCAAACCCCTTGGACAGAACCCCCTTGGTACCAAAGTTAGTTACAGGAGCACATGTTAGCATCTTCAACAGGACCCCCGTCTGCCAGAAAGAAATAGAGAGTGAGAGAGAGAGAGAGAGAGAGAGAGAGAGAGAGGTCATGTAATAAGCGTGTGGTTATTGATTGAATTGTCAGCAAGGCCGTGTGGGTCTTTCGTGTGGTGGACTTCAGTCCATCTGTGGACAATACAGTCGGTCACAGCTCACAGCTCCGTCTAATAAAGCGCCAGCAGATTCATATCAAGCTTCGGCTCTTTCCTCTGTGTGTTATACGTGTGTTCTGCTTCACTCCAGCGCTGCCGGATGAGATGTGCACAGCAGAGGTTAGACGTGTCATTTCATCAATGCCGTTTTCACTTTAGCTTTCAAACTTAGTCAAACTCAATGGCCTGCGAGGAATCTGATCATCACGAATGCTAAAGCAAGACTCTCAAAGCTGAATATCGTTGCTGATATTTCACCACTGCAGAAAACATGTCGTCATTACAAAAATAAATATGCTTTTACTACAGTGCTAGGCTATAGTTATAAAGCGTTTTTTCTGGATCAGTGTGAATTGGGATCTTTCCAAAATCACAAATTACATTTTAGGTTATCATTGCTGTGTAAATGTCTCCTAAGAATCTGTATGACTGTTGAAATGTTTTTTTGTGAAAATGTGAAGTTATTTTGCTTTTATCACAATTACAACAATTGATTTGTTTATTTAAGATTATTTTTTTGAAAGATTTTAAAATCTCCATATAAGAATGAAAAGACTCGAGAATCGAGACTGTCCTAGACATTTAGTCATTTAGCAGACACTCTTATCCAAAGCGACTTACAAAGAGTTCAGAGAGCAATAAGAGATATGTCATACAAAGAGCACTAATACAAAAGGTGCTAATACAAAGTTACTGGTTTCAGCATAAGCCACTAGACCACTACCTGTTGAGAGAAGAGGGTTAGTGTACTTTTTTTAATAAAATTTTTTATTTATCTTTCAGGTATTCGCCGAAACGGTGTGTTGTAAGTAGTTCTTTGAAGGTTGTGAGAGATGTGGTTGACCGGACCGAGTTAGGAAGAATTTTCCATCAGGAAGGAGTTGTGAAGGAGTGAGCGGGAAAGGGATTTAGTGCCCTTATAAGAAAGCATTACAAGGCGCCACTGGTTTGCTGAATGCCGGGATCTTGATGGGGTGTAGGAGTGAAGTAGGGTGTGAAAGTATGCCGGCGCAGATCCAGTGATAGTCCTGTAGGCAAACATCAGTGACTTGAATCTTATCCGGGCTTCAAACGGTAGCTAGTGGAGAGAGATGAACAGGGGTGTCACATGAGCCCTTTTGGGCTGTTGGAAGATGAGGAGTGCT
Organism: Barbatula barbatula; assembly: GCF_947034865.1. Classification (NCBI taxonomy): domain Eukaryota; kingdom Metazoa; phylum Chordata; class Actinopteri; order Cypriniformes; family Nemacheilidae; genus Barbatula; species Barbatula barbatula. Next base: position 939,435 of record NC_136765.1, on the reverse strand, counting down.
GCTGCGTTCTGAACCAGCTGAAGTGGTTTGATAGGAGGGAGTGATAGTGGATAGACTCAACTTAAAACTACTTACAATTAATTAAAAGTGCTTTTTACACATGTAAGATAAAGAAAAACAAACATTTTAAAGCTGATGTCAGCAGCCCCCCAGTCAGGCAAACAGTGTCGAGGAACCCAATACCTCTCAGGAGAAACCAGACCCAACAAGGGGAACCAGTTCTCCTCTGGCAAAAACTGCAGCATCACTACAACCTTAACAAAAAGCTTGTCTTACTGTAGACTGGGGGGCTTAGACGGCTTAATATTGTAAAACTTAAGTTACTTAAAGAGTAACTATTAGAATGTCCTTAAAATGACATGTCATGCAGTATGTAATGTTGCTGTGTGTGAATGTGAGCAGTCTGCCAAGTTGTAAAACTGAAAGCGAAGGAAAAACAAGTCATTGTCTTGGGAAAAATTTGTCGACTCTGAATCACGTGAACGAGTTGTCTGTCGTTCTAATTTCAGTTCCGGGTCAGATTTGCGTCACTCTGTGTACTGCCCGCCTATTTTCCATTTGAGACACGCAGTAAACCAATCACAGCAGACTAGACCCTCTGACCAATCAGATCAGAGTAGGCTGACAAGAAGGACTAGAAGGATTAATCGGCGAACTAATCATTTGAGAGTCAGTCAAGAAGTAAGGTAACAATAACTGCATATTATTACCAAATGAAAGTGTTTTTACACATTGTATGTACGTAAACTTGTTACTCAAAAATAAACCCAAGTAGGACCTTAAATATCACAATATATTTACACTTCAAGTTATGATGAAAACTAAATGTGCTGTCTGATGTGACCTCTCTTTACCTGGCCAAATATGGGACTGAGGCTTCATCCACACATCCACAGATACAGCCGCCTGAGGAATAGAAAGAGAGAAAGAGAGAGAGAGAGAGAGAGAGAGAGAGAGTCGTGAAGTGAGTGAGTGCTCTCTCTCTCTCTCTCTCTCTGTCAATCTCTCTTCATGTGGATTAGAAGCACAAGCTGCAGTTGTGCCGCTCACCGCAGCGACACATCGACATGCACTTCCTCTGACGTTTAATTCACTCATCGCCCTTTGAACTTCAGTTGAGCCTAGAAACTGAGTTCAGAAGTTCAGGAACTCTGGGTGAAAGGTAAACACATCGACTCTCTTCTAAAACCCAGACTACTGGCCTACAGAACCTGAACAACATATGAATATACGTCTAAAAACATGAATATATTGCCCTCCCTATCTCACACAGACTACACTCCCAGAATGCAAGCTCATGAAAAAAGATAAAGAGGAAATGTTTCATTAAACTTTTAATTAATTCAATATAAAGACATATGTAAATATTGGTTGCAATAGTCCTCTTTATGTGTGTTGGGTTATTTTTACAATAAATGTTCATGTCATGTTAACATGCTAAATCAAGTTTCCCATGCACGTTGAGTGATGAGCACCAGGGTAAAGCGGGGACACTTGGTCAATTTAAATAACTGGAAAAATTGTCCTACTTCACCACAATTTACCCCGTCTGCAGTGTGTTTAGTTGCTGCCTATGTAGAATGTTCTACTGACATGATTTAAATACAAATGAACAGTCAGCGTTTCATTGCTCCGAGGTCACCTGATCCTTTGCGTGTCTTGGATTAAAGCTTCTGTTCGTTAATCCCAATTCATCCTTCTGTATGTGATCTTCCTCCATTTAGAAGCAAAGAGTCGAGTGCACGGCCAGCGAAAGGAGAAAATAATTTGCAATAAACGGCTGTACAGAGCAGCTTTTGTTCACGCTGGCGGCACGCGGTGAGGAGTACCTGCCAGGTGTTGAGCACCGTGACCCGCTCCCCTCTGTTCTGGGCCAGACCGAGGCCGTTGAAAGACACGGTTCTGCCCATCAAAAGCCCCATTCAGGTGGAGTCATGGGTAGCACAGAGGGGGACAGTGTCGGTCCTCGAAACGTGACCCGCCGTGACAGCAGAACCACGGGACTCGGCCGAGAGCCGCTGAAAGGTCTCGCCGCTCGGCGGAAGGCGGAACACTGCCTCTATTGGGCCTTCGGGTCTCTTCGGTCCAAAAGAGTCATAGGCCAAACAAGAGCAGAAGAAGGTGATAATAAGAGGGTGTTTGAATCATCAGAGGAAGAGGGAAAGAGATAAAAGTGTTGTAGGCTCAGGTGAGTGCTGGAAATGGATTGTCACTTCAAACATCAGATAGAAGAACAGGAGCAGGTGTGTATGCAGGTGACACGTCCGTATCTCTTCCTCTGAATGGTATTGCAAAACTCGGTGATGTTTCCTCTTCTGTTCTGAGCTCTGATGTTGACTTCATGTCAGTATCACAGCGTTACTGATGAATATATGAGAAGTGTCACAAGGATCTTCTTTCAAACACACTTCTATTTCTTTCAGCAAAACACAAATGGAGATGTTTTATTGGAAACTGAGAATAAAACCATTGGACATTTACATTTAAAGACTGAACCTGAAGGTTGTCACCGTACCGAATAAAGACAATATAATGGGATATTTGACCATCATTAAACTTAGATTAGATGATTGTATTAAGAAGTAATAATGTAACAATCATTTTTCTACATTAATTAACATCAATTTAGTAATGGATGTTCAACACAATCTCACAGGAATAATTTGCAGAAAGGATCTTTGTTTGTTTCGTTACGATTTGCTTTCGTGTCAGTGACGGTTATGTTTAGGGATGGGGTTGGGCTTTAGCATTGCTTTTTTCTCATAAGTGTAAAATTTTGTATGACTCACATCGTAGAAATGCATTCGAATTAGCCGCTTCGTAAAATTGTTCGTAAAAATGTTTAGTCGTTAGGTTTAGTGTACTGTGTAATGTTTGATCAAAATCAATTACTGTAGTTTATTGAACTTACATTACCTCCAACATAGTAGAAATCCTCAAAATGCATGTTGTTGAAAGTCAAGTTTCAAATCTGTAATAAGACAGATTTCTCAGTAAAACATGATGTTCAAGAAGGAGAAGATATAATGGTCTTGAATTTCACTTGATTGGAAGGTGAAAGGAGTCTCTGTATGACAGGTGCTTGAATGGGTTTAAATATGAAAGGACTTGATGATGTCCAGCCAAAATGAAATGTTGTTTTATAAAGCAGATTTGATTACATTTTCATAAAAACGTTGAATCATTCAGAATAAGACCAGGAGGTTGTGTTTGACAAAAGCACAGGAAGGGATTGATCTTCATTACTAAGTGATTCAAAAACAAGAATTCTTTTAGCATTTATTCGTCCCCATGTCGGTAAAAGTTTATTTGTTCTACACAACACTTTAGCGTAAGTTCTGCCGGAAAAACTAATATTACGTACTATTACATATAGATAACCAATCGTCATCTAACACTTGGAGTATGTAAGATTGTTACTTACTCAATGTTTGCGTAAGCTGATGACGTCGACATTCCACGCCATCGCCGTGATGTTCCCCATTCATTAATCCCAGGCAGGAAGTGCAAGAATCTGCAACCCTTTAGATGCGAGATACGGACAGGGCCTATGCCAAAGAACTTCATATAATATTTTGCTTTGATTCGCCGGTCGTTGTAAGTTCATCATAATTGAGAGAGAGAGTTGTGTCAACTCTGTTGACTCCAATGGAACAGTTTTTTCACAGCAATGGTGGTTCATGGAGGCTCTCATAAATTCCCAAAAGTTGGGATGAACTTGTAACCTATTTTAAGATGCTATTTATTTAGTGAATAAAACAATGAAAGAAATAAAGCATTGAAAGAGAAAACATAGTTCCAGGAAGTTATCTGAAGGATCCATGAATCACGTGACGGTTGTAAATGTTGAACTTCAATTGTCTCTCTCTCTCTCTCTCTCAACGGCTCCGGTCTTGCCTACCAAGTCTTTCTGGTAGAACCTCATTGAGAATATTTTTTTATATTTGGGTGAATGGTCCCTTCGTTGGTTAGCTTTAGTGCATTGGCTGTAATCTTGTTGCTACTGTAGGTTCACTTACATATTTTCCAGACCAGACCCAAACTATTAAACATCTTTACAGTTGATGGTTTTCTTAAACTTTGCAGCCATTCAGTGAATATTGAACAGCAGCAGCAAGTCGTCATAACCTGCAAGACCACATCATGGTGTCTCTTCCAGATGTACGAAACATAGTGATAAAAACCTTTCCCTCAATTCCATGGGGCGACCAAGACGAGCATATTTTATCGTACTGAACTTGAAAAAGGTCCGTATCGAAATGAATTTACCCGGTTCACCCATGAAAGCATAACCAGTGTCTTATTGGTTTCTTTCTCAGTTGTTGTGATCATGATCTCATTCATCTAATTTCTCTTCGCTGTGACTGAACGCCGTGCACTTTACTTACTTCATAACCCTGATAAATCTGCAGGACGCCGTCAGAGAAAATCCAATCTGTCACGCGTCCACGCCGCGCTCGCTCACCTGATGCTTGTTAATGATGATGTCGGAGGGTGGGGAAGGGGTGTCTCGCCTCTGTGCCGGCCGCTTTGTTTGCCTTCACCAACACCTGATGCTTAATTCATTAATTGACTCCAATTAACTCGAAGTACAACCGAGCTAGGTGCGTATCTTAAAGAGAGTTATGGGATATTAAAAAGAGGGGAGGGACTACATTAAAACTGACCTTTTCCTCGAAATTACTGATATTTGAGAGTTAATTCCGAATTCAATGAAAAGCATGGAGACTTTTTAGTCCTGGCGTAAAAAGCGAGCGCTCTTTTGTCAGGAGGTCATTAATTATCGTCTTTATAAATTAAATTTAGAAGATGTCAGGTCTTGATTCACAACGTATTTTAATCTGCTATCCTCGACACATATTAGCTAACACGTGCATGTGCACACAGGGCTTGTTTTCATCGTAAACTGCAAAAAAGTGATGCTAAATGTAAATAATACAATGCAACTAACCATATAATCATGTATAGTTATGCATTCATAGAATTGTCATGTTCATCATTTTGCATATTGTTGTATCTATGCATGTTTTTTTTGGTAATAAATTTGTGTTGTGTGAAGCCAGTCGAGAAGTTCTGTGAGACATCTGTGCATCCCGACCCGCACGCATTTATTTATCTTTTGCGTTTCCTTGCGCACTTTGACGAATGAGTGACAGGTTGACACCTCATTCGGCAAGATTAATAGAACGACACAATATTTACGTCGCCGAGACGGCCAATTATCCCTCCATCTATCACCCAGATTATCTTCCTGATTGAAAACTACTCGTCCATGTAATCAGAATTATTTGAAATTAGTAGGAAATTTACGGCGTCGTGTGTCATTTTTTTCGGGGCTGCTGGTAAATTAGAAATATTAGATACATAAAAGGAATGCAGGGAGAGAGGGAGAGTACGGTATAACAGAGGAAGAAATGTCCTTTATGATGTTATGTCTTTCGGCTCTTTCATCTGGACAGAATGAAAACGAATGAAACAGTATCGAGCTGCTTTGATAACCACACATATAGAAACTAACTGCTGGATGATACTGATTCATTTAGAAACCCAAGCAAACTGTTTTCTACATATATTATTCTAAATAATATAAAGAAAAAAATGTGTGTAAGACCAGGTCACAGATTGAAATGCTTCTGTTGCATGTGCTTTCCTGTATCTCAGTATTAAGAGCATTGTGTTATCAACTCAAGGTTGTGTGTTGGATCTCAGGGGATTGCAGATACATATGTATAAATGTATAGGGTAATGCAATTTAAGTCCCTTTGGATAAAAGCGTCTGTCAAATGCATAAATGTAAATTATAGTGAAATTAATGGTTGAAATAAAATAAATTCAGAAAACAAAAACTGGACTTGATGTGTCTACCGTTAGTGTTCAAATGTATTCAAAGTTACTTTGAAACATGCAAAATTGTGAAACTTTAGCTCTATAGAAATAAAAATGTATTGATGAAGAGGAAGAATGTTCCGGGGTTTTCAAACTTCAGGACCCCAAATAAGATCAATCTTTTGTGAGGGTCCTCCTTTCTACACATCCATCGATATTTTTTTTATTTCTAAAGAAACATTCAAACTCTGTTATATAAATAGTAAATGTGATGTAATAAAGATAACATATTGTTTGTAACTTTCACTTTAAGTGCAAAAATGGAAGAACCGTGAGAAAAACTCACTACAAAGATCCAAATATAAACAATTGTGGACACGTAGGCATGTAGCAAAAAAGCTGATAAACACTAACAATGATAATGTTCAGTACACTTCTTGATTTATATTTTTTCCCCAAAATGTTCAGGAGACCCCTTGCAACTGTTTTGCGGCCCCCAGAGCCCAGTTATTAGTTACTACAGTTTCCTTATAGTACTATACTATTAGTTACTATAAAAAGGTGCAGACGTAAAAAAGTCATAATAGTATAGCCTAACTCTACTATTAGTCTATTAAGTGAATTGAACAGAATCACTTCTCTTATCTATCTTTTGTAATTTCATTTTAATCGTGACGTTTCATCCGTTTAGTCCCTCTGGCATCAGAAAGCTTTTGCCGCTGAGCGTCACTTGCTTTTAAAAATAGCAAAAATTGTCACATGTAAGCATGTCTGTATGATTCAATATCATTGCCAGAGACTGTAAATAGGATTATGGTCCCGATATAGAGCTTTCACAAATAGGTTGTTTATTTTTATCTTCTTAATAGGAAGGTTGACTCCTTAAAGGGTGCCAAAATTATCCCGCAAAGCGCTGACAATGAGAAATGAAAGGTCCCTAACAGTTATTATAAGCAATATGTCTGCATTGTGCCATAACCTGACTGCTGTGCTTGCGATACCGATGAGATGACCTCACAGAGAGAGAGACAGGGACGTTTCATCTTGAGGTCCAGAAACCAAAAAGTATAATATGAATAAATATGTACATATAATGAAAACAAACCACCACTTCCAAGTGACACTGTTACTAGATAAGATTTACATGATTTTATCAAATGAAATGAAAGAAATCATATAAACGTGTAGAGGTAAAATGTATATAAATGTTTCAATTCTACACAAAAGCAAAACGCATTAACAAACTGTGTATATATGACAAACTAGCCTACAAATGTAATTTAAATATACATCTTATTGTTAGTCTTGCAGCCGATGGCTCACTGAATCATGCACATATTGTATGTGAATAACTTTGCATTGTTATTCTTCTCCATTCACCCCAGAGACCAAATTAACAGTTTAGCCACATGCGTTTCTTTGCCCTCCTCATGCCCTGAGTGGCATTTGTATTCCGATTGTCCGGGTGGCTGCGGCGCGCATTGCGTGTGAGAGACGCATGCAGCTGAAATATTGCATATGTAAATAACCCGCGCAACCAGAGGCCTGCTGACTGAAGACTTCCTGCTGCGCACACCTCAGACTTCCTGCTGCGCTCTCCACTGCGAGGTTGCGACCCGTAACGCGCCGCACATCGCATTTCTGTCTGGCTGTCCGTCCACGCCTTTTCACTGAGTCGTAAACAGAACGGAAGATCTCCACTAGTCTCTTCACTTGTTGCTGATCAACTTTGTCCGAGACAGAAAGCGATTTAATGGAACTCATTAGCATGTGAGAGTAAACATATGATGGAGGAATATTATGCATACAGGTTGTAGATGAGAATGTCGGGACGGTATTTTGAATAAATTTGTGATGAAGCGCTAGACAATAGAAATATATTCAAGTATTTGAAGTAAAAACAAAGGTCATCTACGTGTCAAGCTAACGTTTCACTTTTCCAGTACATGTTGACGGGATAGTTCACCTAAAAATGAAAATTCATAATTTACTAAACCTCATGTCATGTCAAACCTGTATGAGTTTCTTCTACAGAACACAAAAGTGATAATGAAATGGCACTGAACGCCACTGACTTCCATTGGAAGAACACAAAACCACTGAGACATTTGCTGAATTCCGGCTTGGTCTCATAGGAAATACAAACCTCTGTACACTTTTTGCAGCGCCACAACATATGATTGCTACAGTTTTAAGACACAAAAGTCCACTGGGGCGCTAATGATCCATTAGAGAAAAAGTGTCACGATTTACCGCTGAAACGATATTACAAATACTTATCATTTGTATATTTTAGAGCACCTAACCCCACTCCTGCCCTACACCTAAAACTACCCACTTCCCAGCCACATAAACACGCAACAAGGAAATGGAAATCATTCATAGGTATTTATTGCATATACTGACCAAAAACAGTATAAAAGCATTACAAACAGGATTCCAATGGCGTTTCATAACGTAAGGACACAGCTAGTCACAAGAAACACGAGAGGATATGCCATCTCACTGTGAAAGCTGACGTTCCGGTGGCAATTTTTGATATTCTACCCAGTGTTGCCAACTTGGCGACTTTCCTACCCGTTTAGCAAGGCCAGATTAACACTTCACTGTACCCCGGGCAACAATATTCAAGGGCCCCACAACCCCAGGATCACCATAATCTGGCAAAATACAGAATAAATTACAGTAATACTGTCAATATACTCAATATTTCAATAACTAACTGACATCAAATGCATTTTGATGTACAGATGTGCAAATGCTCATAGAACTACAAATGCACCACTATGTTCTCTTGTCAAGACCCCTCAGTCATTATGTTATGAAAACAAAACACATCAGCATCAGTATCATTTGGCAAAATTGACCCACTACATAGTCACAAAAAATAAATAAGCAACGACTTTCAAAGCATCCAATATTTATTTAACAACACATACTCCAAACACAAATGCATAGAATTAAATCCATTGAATCCATCTCCTAGAATCAAGTTTTGGTCCTCAGCTCATTTTAAACAGAAATCACCGTCACCTCAGTATTCAATAGGACTATCACGTTATAGTGCAATATAAACATTTAGAAATCTGCTGTTTTCTCGCAACAACAATAAACAAACAAAATTTACAGCATTTTAATGGAGCAACCACAAGGATAAAATTGATCAAATGCAGTATCATCTGCTCCTAAACTCTTTTGAACTTGTTTTAAAACAGAAAACAACCGTTCACATCACAGTTCAACAAGACAGGCAAGGGTTAAACATTTTAGTGCAATATAAACATTTGGAAATCTGTGCAATACACAATTTGAATCCTAAATAATGGGGAAGAGCATGTTTAAATTTGAAATGCTTGATTTCGTTTGGCAAACACATCTTACACAAGCATTTTTCTGGACTATGAATGTGAAACAGGGGCTGCTCACAGACTGGACGAGCGGTTCAGATGGCGGTTAGACTCGAGACCCATCACCGCTTCCCTCAATGGTCGCACTCGCAGCAGAATCCGGGTCTTAGGTTGAAGATGCTGCTGGGGGCTCTTCACTCTCGGGCTGTGAACATTAGCTAGAGCCAGCAGTGAAGAAATGTTCTGGCTAGCTGACATGTCCTCGTTGACGGACTAGTTGCTAACGTTTACTAGCGTAAAGAAATTCCCCATTTTCGGTCTATATTTAAAATTTTCTGCGTTCCTGATATCCTTCTTCCTTTTAAATTTCCGATAAGCGCTCCCACTTAGCTACTCCATGTTTGCATTTTTTGAATCGTGTTGTGTTGTAACGCTTGCCGTCACGCGACCGGCTCAGTGCACGTTGATTGGTGTTACCGCCCGCGGGGCCCTGTAGAGGTCTAGGGCCCCTGGGCAATTGCCCAATTGCCCATATAGTTAATCCGGCCCTGCCGTTTAGCGACTTATTTTAAAACAGCGACTAGCTACAAATCTAGCTACTTTCTGAATAAGCCTTTGAAACATTCTGCTTCACTTCTACTGACGCGAGAGCAGGTTTTTGCATTTGAATTTACAGCGTATGCGTTAGGTTTAGATGCGGAGGAGGGTTACAATCTAAATTGTGCATACAAAGTAATAAACTCACACAAAATACAACGTCTGATTAAATATTGTCCGGGCGCAGAAGGGATTTTTAACCCGGAGGAGACGAAGCGAATTTCCTAGTGCTCAAGTAGTTACTTTGCGTAATTTGGACTAATGGTTTGGACTAAAATGCCATTGGAGGATTCTTATTTAAAATCATGGATAAACAACAATGAACAAAGGCCTACCTATCAACGCCAGCAACACATGATCACACTGTTGTTTGTCTAGTTTGCCAATCAGCCACCAACAATTCATGCCTTCTGAAAAATCTGTTTTATTTAAATATTTAAACATAAATCATAAAATTTACCTCAGTACATTGGGTTGCCACTACTTAGGCTAATGTACATAGTGGAAACCCTGGTTAATCCTCAGTTTTACAGATGTTTGGCGGCTTTCGTAGGGACAGTAAGGGGGATGGATCGAGTCACTTTGAATCTGAGGGGGTCGTGTCCCCCCGTCCCTAGTGCCATCTGCGCCCCTTGATATAATATAATAAGGTGTTGTTAACATTACTGTTGTTGGAAATTGTGATACGGGATGGTGGTACTTATTTTGAGTTGCTGCAAAAAGTGTACAGAGTTACAGTATTTATTTCCTATGAGACAAGGTTGCTAGATTCATATACATTTGTGTTTTTGTACAATCTGTGATGTTCCATTTAGGGGTGGGGCTTCATTCCTTTTCTTAACATTGTTCATATTTGTAGGATTCCCAAGATCATAAAAATCTGTAGGAAATTGCCACCTTATAAAAGACGAACCTTTAATTAATGTAAGATCAGGTTGGTTTGTACGTCATGAAGCTGATTTTATACGGAGCACACATCAGATAACATTTAAAAAACGTTTATGGTGTTTTTTGGCAATGTAAAAGACCTACGTGAAGATTTTTCAAGAACTCTCCTCTTGCGCACCCCAATAGCAAACAGGTGCCAGTCGACATAAGGGCAAGAAAATAACGTCAGGATTTGAATTTTCGGATGAGCGAACCCTTTAATCTGAGGCTGTGTAACGGGCCGCCGTCATATCGCGAGCGAGCGTGGCGACGTGCGGGTCCGCTTCTGAGAGAGCCACTGCAGGGGATTTCTGTGGTTTTCATCTCCTTGCCTGGGGAACCTCAGTGGGTCGCAGTCTCATTTCCTCATCAAACACTTGACGAGTGATTTGGAATATTTATGAGGGGTCCAATTTAAGTTAAACATTTAACAAAAAGAAAGCAATTGAAATTATACAGCAGAAAGAGTTCAGCTCCCCGCAGGGGGCTGAAGGAAAATTTCAACTAGAAACACTCAGGTTGAATTAAAGTGAATCCAAGCGTACACTCCTGTAATCTTTATCGCTGTGGATTTAGAGGACACTACTGAGTCAATATGTTTAGAGGGACATGACATGTAAATTGTGAAATGCTCATCGAGCGATGGAGATGTTTTCAATGGTGTTAAATACTCAAACCACTGCTTTGTTGAGGCTTAGCCGTGTCACAGAAAGGTTGTGGTTTGTAAGGATAAGTACAAGCGCTTTAGCGAGATTATCCCGTTCCGATCTTTGTTGTTGGTCACCCTTGAGGATCAGAGCAGTAAGCGCTTCTGGAGGGTCACGGTATCACTCCGGCCCGCAACACTTTAACCGTCTTCCCCGAGGACTTCTCCACATCTGTGAATCCAGAAAGATAGAAGACGTCTGACTAGATTGAAGAGCATGATGGAGAAGCTGAGAGGAGGCTTTGATATTTTGAACTGTGTAAATGAGGAAATGGTCAAATTGACTCAAATCCAGATCATTTTACCTCTACAATCTACATTCATTTTACAACTCATTTGATTCTCTTTTCAATTGCAGGACAAACCTCTACAAATTCCATCAAATCTCCTGAGCTATGAGCTAGAACACTCGGAATGATGAAGACAAACATCCAAGACATCTGCTGGTGTTTGTCAACAGGGTGAAGACGTCTGACTGACTTTGTGTTGGTGTTCATCTGCAGTGTGTGGATGTGATCGATACGGCAGGGTGACTCGAGCGCCCGCTGACCTCTGGGTGGGCGCCACTATAGTCTGCTTGTTGGCAGGAGTGTCGAAGTGGCACAGATGTCTTTTTAAAGCAATAGATGTGCAATTTGCTGACACAGCCAGTGGGTTCTGCAAGCTGTCCTATTCTGGGCTGTGGGCGGATGGGCCGAAATGAGAATGGAGCTATTGATCCCTCGCGCCGGTTAAGAATGATGCACCGCGGACTATTTTGGGGGCAGAGGGGAATTCGCCGCCTTTGGGAACATTATGCTGCGTGACGTCGTCAAGCTCTTCGAAATCAGTTCGATGATATTGGCAGCGAAGCAAAATGGCTGCCACGTTTCATGACCTCTGCCGTGCCAGAAATACGTCAACAACAGCTCACCTCACCAAAGCCGAGACCCTGAGAGTCAGCCAGAGCTATAAATAACTCCAAATCAAAGTGATCTAGTTTTACACACTTCACCCTGTGACCTGTTAACATCATTTGACATTGGAGTAGATGCTAGTACATCAATATTTACTTGAGGAAAACACACTTTTGTGAAGAACGATACACTTCAATTTAAATGTTTTTCTTTAGCGCTTTTTCAGAAAACACAGTGTGCAACAAATAGACAATAAATATAAATAAAGTAAAAATAATAATAATAATATAGAACTAGAGGAAAAACAACACTTCCATATTCAGGTTTTTACCATTAAATCAAAGGTATCAAAAAAATGAGCAAAGATCTGTGGGTTTAAGCATTAAGCATTTCTTCAAATTTTCACCCAAATACTCACTGATAAAAAACTGTGTAGAATATATTTCATGTGATAAAACGAAATAAATCACAAAAAGAATCTTATAATGACGAGGCAGTGCTAAAGATTTTGTTCATGTTCATTATTTGTTACTTTATCTTTGGTGAATGAATTATGACCTGCAGATGTCTTCATGACATTTACGCTATTAAAGCCTTTTTGATGAACATCGACGACGGCTGTTTTATTGATAATCAATACACAAAATCCATAATAAATGATATAATCTATAACTGTAAAAAGTTACAAAAGACATACATTCATCTTTATTTCTGTATTGCCACATCATCAGTGTTACTGCACTGTTATTTCTATGGTTTTAGTGCGTTTCTGTGTAATCTCTGTTTCTTCATTTCTTTCTCATCTGTTCTCATTAATGTTAGGCTACTTTGCATCAATGCAAAATTGCAAAACAGCACCGTGGAAAAAAATTGGAATTGAATGTCAGGAAATGTATTTAACATTGAAAAACATTTTTGGATTTAAAGGGATACTGACAAATTCGGTCCTCATTTCCTCGCCTTCCAAATGTGTATAAATGTCTTTGTTCTGATGAACACAGAGAAAGATGTTTGTTAGAATGCTTATAACCAGACAGATTTTAAACCCCATTGACTTTTTTGGTTCTGGTGAACAAAGATATTTTGAAGAATGTCGGACGGCAAACCGTTCCGGGGCACTTCTGACTCTTATTGTCATTTTTCCTACTATAGGAGTCAATGGGGTTCAATAACTGTTGGTTCCAAGAATTTTCCAAATATCTTTCTCTGTGTTCAACCAAACAAAGACATTCATACAGGTTTGGAACAACTCGAGGGATTTTTGGGTGAATTGTCCCTTGATAAGTCAAAAGAAGTGTGTATGCAGTAATGTGTCAGACACGCGTGTGTGCGCCTGACCACAACTGGCAGGTTCAGCCATCGGCATCTGAGCACACGAGCAGCAGACGCCTCGGGCTTTCTCTCTACATGTGACTGCTCACGGTAGACATTAAGCGGTTAATGCTGAACTAGTTTAGTGATATCACATGCCGGGTTATTGAGCAAATCCTCCTCAGTGTGGGTGGTTGAGCTTTAGATGCGTATCCGCACCAGTCTAAACTCATTCATGGACCTTCTCGGTCTTAAACAAACATTGTGAAATCAGTCACAAGAATATGAATGCATTCCAGAAAAAACTTTCCACATTAGCATGGCTTAAGAGCACAGATGACGGTGGACGCGTGTCGATGAAATGAGCTGATAGAAGCACCACGAGGAAAGGTCACACTTGAGCTTTTTTTGAAGGGTTGATGCAAAAATTCGTGGGGCATAATGATCAAATGCTTTGAGTCGACTGTACTGTATTCCAGACACATTTCTATCAGTTTGTGTGTTCCCTGAGATTCAAACCCACAACCTTTGTGCTGCACTTTACACAACGATCCACCAACTGAGCTACAGGAACATGATTTCAAGATGAGAAATTAAGCTACCTATGTTAATAAAAGCCTCTTGTGCTTGTATTAATTTTATGCTCATTTCTAATATATAAACAAATTTCTATTTTAAATCTTGACTAGTGATGAAATGCTATAATTTATAAAGAGGTTAAAATAAAATACAAATGTTATGAGTAAATCCCGTCACACCATCCTTTACAGCACATCCCCAACCTCGGCCAAATAAACTGAGTTTACTCAGGCCTTCATAATTTAAACAATGCAAACCTTTTAATAAATAGAGGTAAAAAATAATTTCCTTTTTTTATTTCAAGCAAATGTTCTCTTATTTGAATAATATACTGTAGATATTAGTTGGCACTGCTAGCCTCGTGGTTAGTGCAGCGACCGGTTTTGATTCCGGACTCAGACGGTCATTTGCCGATCTTGCCACCCAACGCTTTCCCTACTGTCATAGCTTTTTATTCAAGCGATCTGCTAAATGACTAAATCTTAGAAAAGGCATAAAATATATATATAATTATATTAAAAATAACAATATAAATATACAAAATAATTACATTGACATTAACGCATTTGAAACACATTGAGCCTCAAACCACTTGATCTTCAAGACCGTCCAATAACATAACAGTCTTAAATACATCCCCTCAATATGTTTAAACACATTTCCCAGAATTCCACAGGAATCAGTGCATGAAATTATTGTGTCTGGAACTGCTAACACCTCAGTGATGAATATCCAGTTCATGTACACATATACACCTCAGGTCTTCATAATCCCCATTTGTGTCCGTGTAATTCAGACATTGTATGAAAATGGTGAGATATTTGACAGTGACTGCCAAACGAAATCTCCATTGGCCTGTAATATCTCTCTGCATGTGGCCCTGGCTTGTTGAAATGACATGCTTTTTATTCAAGCGCTGTGTAAAACATCAATGCGAATAACAATTGTGAACCTCGGTCATTCTCACGCTGAGCAGTCCATTAACAGGACAGACAGAGAACCGTCTTGAAAAGAGCCGCCACACACCCAAGCGCTTGTTTGGATGGATCAGACCCTCTGCCCCTAAAATCTGAACGCTTGGAGGAAAGAGAAGAACACCAGGACCTGGGAGGAGGGCGTGACACGAGCATCAGGGATCCGCAAGCATCGTCGCTCTGAACAGCCCCAGTTACAGGAGAAATTACGGCCGGGGAGAGGGGCTAATAACTGTTATTAACCCCACACGGACGTCGCGCCACGGTAACGAAGTCCTGCCGTCAGAGTTCTGAGGTGCGACGCCGAGCCACTCGCCCCCTAGGAGACGCTAACTTATTAAAATAATGAATTAGCCCACCAGATTACTGGAGCCTGCGGCAAAGGCAATTATCCCTCTCCAAATCCCCGGCCGGGGCTCCCCGACGCTGCCATAAAACAAGCGCTCGCAAAGAGCGACAACAGAAAGGCCCGTCGCAATGAAAAGGCTGTTAATTAGGACCTCTCCCACTGCGGGCGGCCCTTTACTGCCGACACAACACCAGACCGCCACGAAGAAGAAGAGACGCTGTCTGAAACTGTCGGGAGCGGCGAGGAGGAGCCATGCCAGGACATCATCAAAAAGGAGCGGAATCGTAGAGGTGATTGAGAACAAAACCAGTCACGTCCCGTAATAACGTTCACTCGGAATGGGTGTGTGTGTGTGTGTGGTCGGGCTAAACATCATACAATCATCTGCACAAATCTCAATCTCATATCATCGGATGTCTAATAAAGATGCTGGCTTTACATTGATGCTGTAGAGAACCCTTTTTGGTTCCCCAGAGAACCTTTCACACAAAGGTTCTTAAAGAATCAAATGAAGTTTTGGATGTCGTACGGTGATGGGTCTGCGCAGTGCAGAACACGCCATTGACACGGTTACATCGACACGGCACACTTTATGAAGCATTTAGCAGATCCTCGCGGCTCGAAGCTCTTGTGAGTCCCGGACTGCCCGTGAAGCACAATCAAACCCTCTCAGACATTAGCCAGACATGGATGGGAATATTAAAGAGTTCCCTTACGGCAGAGTTCTCCGGTGAAGGGAACATTCGTTTATAATCAGAGGGAGATTCACTTCTGTGTGTTTAAACTCTCTGCTGAACCCTCTAGAATACCTTGAGATGCTGACCGTCGGCCGGAGATGTGCGCTTTCAAACATGTGTTTTACAAACACTTATTATACATTCCTGTCCCCATCTTATCTTCAGTGACAAATAATCACCAGCTTTTGGACCAATGAGATTTCACTGTGGGTGGGGCTAATCAGTGTGACAGATCACTTGAACATATCTTCAAACACAAACTGTCACAAAAATCTTGCGAACACAAAAATGCCGTGTTTAATGGCAGCTAGAGGGCGCTTATCTTTCAAACGTAACTTGTAATCGCGGCTTGCGTCGTTCCGTTTGCGTAATTTGTCATCGCTTTTGTGATTTCGCTTTTCTTTTCACAATCCCCTTTTGGTCAAATCTGAATTTTTTTTCTCTTGTGTTATTAAGTGTGTTTATGTATCACTGCCAAATTAATTGTTTCCATTTCAATGAGCATAAACGTGACGGTATTTAATTGAATCATAAGCACAAACGATTCTTTTCTGATTCTGAAGTTAATAAAGGACGTTGTTTTGTGGGTAAATGATGCACGTCACTTAAATGAGGTGAATTCTCAGCGTGGACGTGCACGAGCTGCGGCGGCATCAATCTCAATAGCCGTCACTGGAGAGTAAATTGAAAAGTAAAGAAAGTCATTTTGTGCCCAATGGAAGTTTTCCTCAGTAAATTTTGTCGCATATTAAGAAGTAAATTAAGTCCTGGACCATTGCTTTGATAGACTCGTAGTAACACTAACTCGCACACACACGTCTGAATATTGATTTAGCATTCCCCAAAACTGCTCATGGTGCAAATAGACCTTTCTCAATCCAGCTTATACAACGGCTGATCTGTCATACTGTACTCTTACTGTACATCAGCCTCGTCATCAGACAGTTCAATTGAACACTCGCCCAGCATCCAAAAGGATCCTCAAACGTCTCCTGTGTGCATTTCTGTGTGAGTCTGGTGTTTGGTCAGTGGGGAGAGTTTACAGTTTTAACATTATAATAGTCATTAATGGAAAGTCCCCATCAAACATGAAAACACAACATCAGCACAGCAATCATTCATACCGGCGAGTTTGATGACCAGAGTGAAAGCGTGAAGGTCACACAGTCTCTCTCTCTCATTAATCTCTGTTCAATGATCTTTTCCTCTGTAGTTGTGTTTTTATCAGAGGTCTTTGTGTGGTTTTGGATCTCATATATTCACTCATTGATAATCATCCTTACACTGTATTGAGACTCCTAAAACACTCTGGTTTGCTCTCGCTTTAAACATTAAGGAAATGTCTTAAAGGGATAGTTTGCCTAAAATGAGTATCTGTCTTCTCGAGGACATGAAAGAAGATATTTTGAAGAATGTCGATAATCAAATAACACTGAACTCCATTGACTTCCATTGTATGAACACAAAACTGAAACATTTCTCAAATTTCTTCTTTTGTGTTCTACAAAGACTCCCATACAGTTTAACAGACACGTGATGTCAACCACAACAAACTGATTTTTGTATGGAAGAATTTGAGTTTTGATCAAATAGAAAGCACAAGTCATTTCATCTTTTATCACATTGTAAATCATCGTCCAGTTTGGTTTTCTAGTAGCCTAAACCGCAGCACTGATGTCGTTTATTCGATCACATTTAGTTTTTGGTTTGAGCAGAATGTGTGTGAGATGAAGGTTCCTGACGTGGCCGCGGGGTCTTCTGTCGAGGAGATACGTGTGATCAATAAAAGGTGCTCTCCACTTTCTCCTCGGGCCTTTCATTTCTCCTGTCATCGCGTGATGATCTGAGTACATGCATACGCTCGGAGGAGGGGATTCACGCGCTACTGTGGGCAGTCTCGGACCCCTTTATCAATCAGGATTTTAATTATACACATCCCGCCTGACAGCTAGATTAGAAACCAATCGACGCTATCGGCCACTAAATCTAATTACTGTTTATTGACAGATAAGGACGGGCTCCTTTCTCTTCCCCAAATAAGATAAACCCCCCTTTTAGTGTAAAGAGGGTCCGACATGCTTACAGTCCATCAAAGGCCTTCAGCTGACCTGCTTGATATTATGGGATGAATTGTTTTGTTGTTTTCAGTGCTGTTAACCGTCGACCGTTACGTTACAGTTGATACTGATGTGATAACTAGAGAAAGAGAGGTAGCGTGCCGATGGTAACATGTTGTTATGTATATAAAGGGCTGATTATAAATGATCAATCCTGTTACCACGATGTTGCACATTAGACAATATGCAGAAACATCAGAGTGAATTTCTGTAGACCTCGCAGTCTGATCTCACGGAAATACTAAACTATATTACCATGTGGCTAATTCGTTTGAATTCGTGAGACGTACGATTATCAGGAAGCAGTAATGAAGCCCCGTCTCTTAACATAACGTCACTGGCACACAAGAAGACCGTATCAAAACGGACGTAATGAGATTGCACACATGTGTATGAATCAGCCACCCCGTACGATAGTTATGAACTGCTCAGAGATTGGACCTTTAGCTCTAGGTTAGTAATGAACTGTCAACCCTGTTGAAATGCCTCTGTATGGATCTGAATTGTACTACAATGTGCTTTTCTATTCTCATAAAACACTTAGAGATGCAAATTCAAAGCGCAAAAATTAAAGTTGGAGTGAATATCTCACGGTTGGCACAATTCACACTCCCTATCGACACGCTAGCGCCGGGTTCATGCTATGTATGCACTGATGCTCACCGAGTCTTCCCCGCTCACTCTATCATTGCCACATTAGACACATGGAGTGTTTAAAAAACCTGCGAAAGAGCCTCAGGAAAAACCGGCCTAAATGATTGGATTATTGTCCTTCCATTTGCCGGCGAGATAATGGCTGAATGATAAACATTGCAGCGTATAGATTTCCTGTCAGGTCCCATGAAGCAGACATCCTCATTTCTCGAGTACCCCGTCCCTCCTCCCCATTCCTCAAACACTCCAAAACACAGTCAGTCGCGCGCGAGAGAGATTGAGCGAGCAAGAGAGAAAGGGGCATGCATGTACTCCAAACTCCATTCAGAGATTCAGAAAGCACTTAAGCCCTGCTGTCCATTTCTGTTAAGTGAGTAAATCTGCAGCGAAAGGTGAAGTAAAGCCGGATCCCGCCGCAGGCCGCTCGGGTGCCCGCCAGCATCTTCCAAATGAAATTTAGGGGAGGAGGAGGGGATGAGTGAACTGAGAGCAACGGACAGAAAAACGAGTGCCCGGCAGACCGGCCGGTGTCTTATTTGGTTTAGTCGTAGAAAGAAAAATGCTTGGTTTTGAATTATGCAATGTTCAGAGGCACAACTTCAGATGAATGCTTGATTCTTTTAGATCCGGGGACATATTTTACCGGCTTCGGTCTGTCTGCTCCTCACAATGTGAGTGACTTTAACTGGGTTTGCCATGATGTTGTAATTCATTTACAGAGCGGCCTGCGGCTGCGGGGAGAAATAAGTAGCTATCACAAGTTGGGGAAATAATGCTGGAAGTCTGCATGTGCACATGACCCCGAGAGCCCAGCTGAAATCCAGCGTATGATGAATCTCTCCGTATTGAATAAAAGGTTTATGGGAAGAGCGTCTCTCCACGTTTATTAACTAAAGTGTTTTTATATTCTCTGTGATTCATGTGAAGCATCCTCGAGTTTAGCATTCAGTTAAATTCTTCTAGGTTATATTTCTATGGCTGACTGTAAATTTCAATCGTAATTCAGGTCAGTTTGATGTAAACGGTCAATGCTGATGGGTTATAGATGCACATCTGTGTCTCGCATGTCAAGACAACACTTACTTAAAACATTAGAGATATATGTATGTATAATAACATTTTAAAATATCTTTTTTTTAAACTCGCAACCACAACTGCAGCTGCCCTGAATGTAATCTATTGCATTGTTGGGATGCTGTTGCTAAGGAGTTTTGAGTGGTTGCTAGGCTATTATTCAGAAGATGATGTTGTGATCCTCTGATACTGTATGTGTTTGGCCACTTTTCAGTCAAAGTCAATGAGAGTTTAACGTTCCTTTTCTGATCCAGCTGCACTGAAATCTGTGATCTTCTGTTTGACAAAACCAACAGAATAAGATGCAAAGACAAGAAACGTGATAATCATTCAGCCTGACGTACGTCGGAAACAATAAATACATTTCGTTGCACTGCACTTGTATGTGTGTAATGACAATAAATTGAATCCAATCCAATAAAAACGAGTAATAGAAACTGCAATAGTTCACTGCATTTAAAACATCACTTTGCACAAAATGAGTTCAAATGCAACCATACAGAGATCATTTCATTTACATGTAATGCCACAGCGAATGACATTTATTTAATATTTTGTTGTACGCACATTAAAAGAAGTATACTATAGTAAAATACCTAGATACTATGGAACTATCTGACTAGAGTAAATATACAAAATTGAGATTAATACTTCTTTTAATACTACAGAACGCTGTAGCACACATGACCAAAGTGTAGCAATCCCTTTAAGACACAAAACTATACAACAGTGTAGTAAACACTGAAGTATTCAGCAGTATTTTTGTGGTGTGTGGTGATTAGTGGTTATTTATTAGTGTGTGTGAATCACTGCTCCCTCTAGTGGAGTCTGTCTGATTCACACCCAGAGGATGAGCAGCTGTGGGATGATATATATCGGGGTTTTATACATAAATAAAAATCATCTTTGTCTCTCTTATCACTCCGCAAGCTCTGCTGGTCAGCTAGTTTCTTGTTTGTTCATACACGAAATATTAGGACAGGAACACATTCAAGTCATTTTAGCAGTTGTTTGTTTTAATGCTTTAACCTCACTAGAGTATCTGCACATTCATCTGAAATGATGCGCGGCGTGATTCGTTTTTGGCATTAAAACAGATTGTGTGGTGACATCAGTGTCAGAGTTCATCTCAGTCCAGACTCTCCTGTTGTTCTTCTCATTTATTCATCAGTGAAATCCAACACAACTACACAGTCCTCCTACATATATTCATGTGCATAGCCTCTGCTTCAAAATAAAGATTACCCGACCTTACAAACACAACAACAAATGAAAATAAATATTTATTAGAATTCTAGTTCATCTTCTAGTAGATTTTTTTATTTAAACTTTACAGATTAGGCCTATAATAAATAGGTTATAGTTTTCATTCATTTGGATCAGCAAAAAAAAAGAACCGTGAGGAAGGTATAGGCTATTTTAACCACAGTTTCTTACTTCACACTATGGATTTGCACATCAGAAAAAGGTTTTCATCTACATTGAATTAATCTTGCGAGGGGCGCGTAAAAACTTTGGTTACTGACGAACTTTAACAGTTCACGCCCCGAAATGTGTCGACAGAGATGTCCTTATGAAGCTTAGAAGCTTTGAAAAAGTCTCCCCTGCTGTCTGATGGTCAAAGTGCGCTCAGCTGAGGGTTCGAGCAGGTCTGGAGTCAGTGCAGAGGAGGAGGAGTCGTGCGCTCCCGGCGCGCACCTTCAGTCTCTGCGCGCTCAGATGGAGATGGAGACGCGTCTGTCGTTACGCACCTGAGGATGAGCTCCATGTGTCTGTGTCTGCAGGTACATTCAATCTCTCCTAACCACTGTTTTTTTCTCACATTATATTCTGTCCTTTCTTCTTTCCTCTGACGGAATTATTGCGCGTCTAAGTCTCGGAAACTTTACACGCACCGCTGTTTTACTTTCAACAGTTAAAGTTTGAACACTTAGTTTTTTACTTTACTTCCTCAGCCTTTAAAGTGAGTTTGTTCGATTGTTTATATTTGTTTAGGACACAACTGAGCAAAACACGCACGGGTGTCACTCAAATAAAAAACACACCGTCAGTTAAACACGTGAACCCGACGAATCACATTTCGATATATAGGCCTACATAAATATCTTTTTTATTTTTGTATGATCTTCCAATGCAAGTAATCAATTTACACAAAGAGAAAACGAGTTTATGTGTCTAGAATGCAGATAATCACCAATAATCAATAATGAAGTGAAACAGCTTGACATTCTGTTTTGTTTGACACTTTAAACACAAGAGATGAGATCGTACACTAATATAATACTGTAAATACATATATGATGTAGATGATATTAATTGAACTGTCTTTACATTGCATCTTCTGTTGTTATAATGGAAATCTAGAATGTGTCTACGGTTCAAAACTAAATCTGGATCTGTGTACATCGCAGGCATTATTTCAAGTGTTTCACAGGCAGATCAGATGTGTGTGTGTGTGTTTTCTAAATGAAATCTGGAGACATCTCATCGTGGAACACAAGCACAATATGAGCGTTTGATATCAAATCCTGTGTAACATAAGACCAGAGCGTAATAAGAATTCCAGAGGGATTGTATGTAAACCGTATGGATTAAACTCGCGGATGAATGACCTTTAATTTAATGTGTGTTTTAATTGAATTACCTCTATTCTACAGATATCTATCATCTATTTCTCTCTCGTGACACACTGTGTGTCAGTTGTGTTGTGTTCTTTACAGGCATGTGTATATTAAACAAATATTCATGACAGAATCAGAGAACAGAGAGGTTTTCCAGAGCGAGTCCCCTTTGAGTTTTTTGACATATTTCTTTGATATTTTTGTGTGATATGAAATGTGCAGGTCCGGAGGTTTAGTCTTTCAGAGGCTACGGTGAGACCCGAGCGAGTCGTGTGATGATCAATAGGGATTGTGGGATGTTTTGGTATTGATTATGGAAACGTGAGCCGTTGAATAGAGCAGGGCGGGGTTGACAGGACCTCGTGGAGCTTCTGGTGCGTTCACTCGTGTGGAATCAGAAGACGAAATAAATGAAACCGTAGGATTCATTTGGAAACGCTCAGCTCCCCACAAACTCCTCGCTGTGTGTTTGACACATCTGCCGTTTGTCATGCGTGTGATTTTTGTGAGTCTGCTCAGATAAAGAGCGATACAGTAAGACGGCGAGTGTGAAACACTATCTGCATTCTCAGCATTCTTCAGGATTCATCCATACGGATGTTTTCTGCTGCTTTACACCCTGACGGGCGTCCGGTGTAGCTATGGGTAAAACATTTTGGGTGGCTGGGTTAGAGCAGATCTTCATTGCTCATAAAACATAAAGATAGCGTGTCAGAAACTGCACCTCTCATTATCATTTGTTTCAATGTTTCTGCGCATCAAACTTTAGGAAAACAATGAAAGAAAAGTAACGTACCTAAACAGTTTATGCCAACAGAAACTAAATCGCTCTTATAGTTTTAAAGATGGTGTGCTTACAGAGAAATGAGGAAAAAAACCTTCTTAGAAAAGTTCAATAACTAAAAGCACATTTTTATTTATACCGTTTTAAGTAATACAAATGTTTTACTGTCTTGATAAAATAAAGAACAAACATTTACAGATTTCTTTGTGTTTGGTCAGTGTGAAGAAATGACATGGCTTTAGTTTCTCTGGAGTCGTGTGTGTGCGTGTGTCTGTGTGTGTGTGTGTCTGTGTGTGTGTGTGTGTGTGCGTGTGTCTGTGTGTGTGTGTGTGTCTGCGTGTGTCTGTGTGTGTGTCTGCGTGTGTGTGTGTGTGTCTGCGTGTGTGTGTCTGTGGGAGCATTTCATCTTATCTGGTGTCAGCCCCGCCCCTGCTCGCATCCCCTCCCCCTCTCGGACATAACCCCACCCCTCTGTGTGTTTAAGCCACGCCCCCGGAGGCAGTAGCCAACAGCAGCTGTTCCATATTCATCAAGTCGTTGAGTCTTAAAGAGGCCGACAGTGAGCATGCAAACAGTCAGTTGTGTCTGTCCGCTGCTGGAGCGCTGGTGCTAGCACGCTGTCCTGCCGCTGCAGCCCATCTCTCTCTCTCTCTCTCTCTCTCTCTGAGACCCCCCTCCCGCCGCCATCACGCGCACACACACACGCACACATGTGTACCTGAGCTGCTGGAGGGGCTTTCGCCGCAACTTTTCTCCGAAGGGTTGTTTTGGGGGGTGTGTGGCGTTCCTCTTTCCTTCTCTTTCTCCTGGAATGCTTAAACTGGGCTGATGGACATTTCCGAACTTTGCATCCCAGATCCTCTCAGCTATCATAACCAGTAGGTGCATCTTTCTCTTCTCGCATGCTAACCTCTCTGCTGTGTCCGGCTCTCTTTTATTTGTCCGTCTCACCTTTGAAACCCATTTACCTGTTTAGATATATTTGTACACTTTTCTTACGCCGAGTTGAACTTTTTCCTGCGGTTTTAAGGATGCGACACATTTTCTGTGCATGGCTTCACTTTTTAACACGCACAAGGATTTTCTATCTCCTTGTTTTTAGTTGAACAGAATGAGGGTTTACAGGACAGTAAATTGCACGTGTCGGGTCAGTCGGTGGACGTTTTTGTGTATGTCAGCATGTGTGTGTGTGTGTGTGTTTTAAAAAAAGTGGTAATGGTTCTGGCCTCACGCACAGACAAAAGAGTTTGTTTATTAAAGCAGATAAGACACAATAAATGAAATGTCTTTTGGCGACTGAAGGGGCCGGGAGATCTGGGTGATCCGGGTGTCCCGGGATGGTGTAAGAGCCTCAGCTGAGATCTCAGCACACGCTGAGCTGAAGAATAAACAATGAGACATTTTTCTTGTAAGCAGAATACGTTTTTTTATGTAATAATGAATCATTTTGAGTCAGAGGTTTGTTTAGTAAAAGCTTCAATTTAATTATTTCATCACGTAAATAGAGTGTTTATGTGCGATACAGTATTTGGACAGCGGTCATCTGCTCTAACATAAAACAATAAGTGTTCAGTCAGGAAAATACTTGTTTCAGTAAACACCAGCGATGTCCAGTGTTTCCTAGTTGAGGATTGATATGAGCTAGAGAATAACGTGTGAACGCTCCACTGATGGATTTTTTATATGGATTTTTTCACAGTAATGTGTAAGGTTACACCGGTGACATTTGCTCTCCGAGACGGCACAAAATGACATCAGGTATCACACAACGTGTGTGTGTTTGAGGAAAATGAAATACATTAGGAGATGAAAACATATATTTCAATCTGCTTTGTAGTTTTATGTTAAACAGGATTATAAGGTTGAATACGGCTCAGCTCCTCTGACGCCGGCACACATGAATGACTTCAGCAGCGTTTCTCTACGATGACTGCCATGACTTTAATCAAGTGCAAAATCTTACGTTAAAATGATATAAAATATTCTTAACATTTTAAATGGATTTATTATACGATGGGAAGAGGCGTAAAACTAAAGTAAGATATTTTTCACTGATGGTCAAATCTAACTCTTGATTTACTTTCAAGCTTCATGAAGGCAAAATACAGTAGAAATGGTTTTATGTGTAAAACATGTTGTTGCTGCTTCTCCAGGGTTTAAAAAAAGAGAAAAATAAATCAGCGGCTACGTTTAGACTTAAATTTCTGACACTTTTTTTGTGCATTGTGGCTTGACAACTATACAATTTTACTAATTATTTAAATTCATTTTTCAATTATTAAATATTAAAATAACATGCCATTATCCTCGATGTACCTCTCCAGTTTGCAGAGAAATGAGAAATGTCAAATTTGTCTTGATATTTTCAATGTATGTAAACAAAAGTGTATTTTTGTGCATCTCTTATGCTTTGATTCGAGAACACTGCATTAAGTGATAAACCTTTAATTTTTGTATTTATTTTCTGTGCACACGAGGTGTGTGTGTGATGTGAAAATGCCTCTCATCACTAGTGAGATTTAGTGTTTGTGTTATTCTGTCAGTGTGTCTGATGGGAGTGGACGTGGATGGGACACACTGACCTCAGATGCTCCACTGAATGCTGTGTGTGTGATATTCAGGCTTTGTGTTTGTGTTAGCTCCAGTTAAAGGTTGTGTGTTAATATCGGCAGTCGTTTAGAAACGCGGTGATACAGCGGGTCACTTTCCTCACCGGGACATTCAATATGACCGGAAGCAAACATCGACTAGAAGTCTCTTGACCCGCTCTCCATTTATAGTTCTCTCCTGGTGGAGATGACAGTTAGAGGATGATTTTATGCAGAAAACCTCTATAAGCACTCACGGACAAATTACATTTGAAAATAGTTTGACTTCATTACCCACTTGGCGCATGGAGCGTGCGTGCTTATAGCGCGTATCTCTGGCGTTTCCTTGCTGCTGTTTTCCCCCTTCCGTTTTATCGCATTAGTTGGAGAGAAGAGCAGCTGTGGGAATTGCATTAGTGTATCTTAAGTTAAAAGCTCGGCGCTCTTTGAGCAAGTGTCTCAGTGCCGTGGGCTTAATCAGATTTTTGCTGTCTGGGAGGAGATTCTATCGCGGGTAACCAAAGCGGCCGCCTCTGACACTATCCAGATGGGATCAGCTTACAGTAATTTGGTTTCAGAAAACATTACTCACACAGATCCATGGCTGTGGTCAGCCCACATATTCATGAGGGTTTCAGTTCTCACCAGCAGCCTTTCGGTGGCCGGCCGACCTTCCGGCCGATTCTCCATTCTGTTTGTGAATGCTTAAAGCAAAACCATGAGCCCGGGTACTGCCGGCCCATCCGGAGCTTATTTTCGCCCGTTACCTTTATGACGCACCATACACTTTATTCTCTGTGTTGTAACCAGATTGTGTTTAGCATTCCCAAGAGCCATCAATAACAATTTCATTTTAAGAGAAAGGGATTTAAATAAATGTTTTTGTGAACGTCTCGGCATGTAAGGACTGCAGGGTCACTTTCACTTTTGTCACACCCCGCGGCACCGACCAAACCGCCCGATGTCGCCCATCCGTCCCACAATTCTCACTGAGGTAACCTTGGCATCGGCGCTGCGGCGTGACAGCAGGTTTAAAAATAATCTTTGTTAGCGTGCTGAGGATACTGCGCTTTGATGCGTGCCGCACGGGGGGTCTCTCTCACACACATACACGTGGTAGTATCATGCTTTTCAATAGAAAACAAACATATCGATGCCAAGACTAAAGTCTGCTGTGCTGCAAAAAAAAACCTACAAAAATCTGAATACTCAAAACAAAACCTAAAAAGTTGCTCTCCCAGCAAATGTGCCTCTCACAACGCTGGCGTGCCGCTCGCTCTTTATTTGCATGTGTGACAACATAAGTCTCACAAACAGCGAGTAAAGATCCGAGCGCCGTGTCCCCGTTCGCTCGGTAATCAAATGCCGCGGGGGGAAAACGCTAAGTCTGCTAATTTACGCTTTGGAGAAAGGGGAAGAAATAACGTCCGCGGGGCGGCACACAGGCGTTTATCAGAGAATGCTATTGGTATTGAGCGGCCAGTCGTTTGAAGGTTATGTTTCTGAGCAGTAATTGAAATGCAAAATAACATTAGGATCGATGGTTAGCTCTGTTTATTTATGAAATCAATATTGAAACGGTCTGTCACCATTGCCGCTCTGATTCCAGCTGACAGCCAAACCGAGTGTGCTCCATCCAGACCTCGGACGTTCCTCGGCATGTTCATTATCCTCACTGTGGGCAATAACAGGGATGTGCCAGGAACTGAGCGGGATGTCGTGCTGGGTTTCTCTCTGGTCTGCTTGGATTCGCTTTGTTCACAGTAAACTCTTAACCGTAACCAATGGTGTGGCGTTTTCCAACTAAAAAAATACGCTCCAAAAACGTTTAGTTAACGGTCCAAACGTTATTTATAGTTTTTCACTAAACAATATTTTTTATGTTATCAGAATGTTTACCGATTTGATATCTTAATGTGCCAGAAGAACGTTTCCTTTTCCAATGGGTTGCAGATGTTGGGGTGTCTTTATCTTCGCACTTCTGTACGTCAGTGTTTCAATGATACCTCAGGTGTCTTTATCCTACTGTACATACACAAACCTTTCTCGTGTGGTTTCATTCAGAAAGGTTCCGCCTCCATTTCATTTCTGAGTTTTAAATCAGTTTGAGGTGAAATCCCATCATGTGAAGGAAAGTCCAGTAGACCACGCGTCTGTTGAGAATGGAAATCTTCTGTCTAGATGAAAAATGTTGGATGGAAAGGAATGTTTGATTGAATACCGGGACGTGAAAACAGGTTGATCTGTGACTGATATTTGAAGAGTTTGGATCTAAAAATCATGTTTTTTATTGTGCAGTCCAATGAATGTCAATCAAACCGCAGTTGGTTTGTTTTGATTAAAGCTATAATAACTAAACAATACAGCGAACTAACATGATAAAACACAATGAAAACATGATTTGGAGTCATCTCATTTTGGAACCAAACTCTTCATTTCCAGACCATCCTTCTTCATTCTGAATGAATTTAGTATTTGTTTGCTATACAGTTTAGATTTTACTCACATTTCTGTAAAGAACCCTCAATTTATCTGAGAGAATAGTTTAGAAAAACGCCTTAAAAAAAGACCCACCACCGCCAAGATAAGGGTGAGGAATTGTGTTCTGTACTGTTTGACAGACACTACCGTACTAAAAGTGCTGAATGGGTTAATACAGCTGATATAGACACTGTCTAGAAGTGTGTCATTTCTGGAAAACCGGCCTGTTTGCCGTCGTTCAGTACAGTATGACTTGAGTCGATGAGTCCCTGGTCAGCTCAAAGAGACTAAGCATTTCATTAGAGAGTCACAGCATTTACACCTTCATGAATGACATTTTTATGAATGCACATTCATCTGAGATACAAGATTATTTTAAATGTAAAATCATGTATGTGAAAAAAAATAAAAGAAATAAAAAGTTTAACCATCGTACATGTAGTAAAACTGGTAAAACAAATACTAATCAATCAGCTAAAAACACAGGTAACTACACTTTCTATAATAAAATCAAGGTGGATTTCTCGGAGACCTTTGTTAATAGTTTTCTGTGCAGAGGCTGTTGGGTTGAAATCACTCGGAGGTCTTTAAATGAGAGAAGCGCCGGGTTATAATGTGTCATATAAGTTTGCTATAATTGTAATGTCATGTGTTTTGCTGCCTGGATGAGAGGTTATTTTAAGAAGAGTCCTCAGTCAGCAGCGTTTGCAGGTGCGCGTGTGTTTTCTGCCCGTAAGCGAGGATGCGTTTGCACGTTTGACGGCGGGTGGCACGCAATGAGACGTGTGTGTTTCATGAGAGGGGGATTCATGTGTCATGATGACAAACCTCACGCACCGTACACACATTCACAATGATGTCATCATGATTCTCTCTTCACATTAAAGGTTATCATCAAACTGGTGTGTGTAGATGATGCCGTACACACATTCCTTACGTTCTTTGCAACATCTTTCGTTTTGCAGAAAAGTGAAGAATACGCATTATTTCTAGTGTAAAGAGGGAAAAAGGGGAACGATTTAAAAAAAACATCCCAAGTGTGTTCCACGCGAGGAATGAACTACTTTTTCATATGATGAACTGTTCAATTCAAGAGGGAGCGTCACCGCTGGGCTTACACACACTTTTACATGGTAACTCTTTCACGGCCAGAATGAATAACACAGCTCTGACTTTAAAACCGAGCCACTTGTTATTTAAAGGCATTCAAATATAAACTGTAATTTTTAAACAAGTAACAACATGAGTTAATACGATTCATAAGTGTGAATGCCGTCGTTGTGTTCTCCTTCCGTGTTGGTCCGGGGGTCTGTCAGGACGCTGGTTAAAGACCTCCTCCTCCTCCCCCACATCCTGAACGCAGGAAGGACTCTGCGGATCGATAGATGCGATCTGTTTCTGGACCCGCAGCAGGACGGAGCGGTGTAGGGCCGCTGATGTTGATCTCATAGTTTTATAAAGCCTGCAGTGACGATGCAGACGGGCCAAATATAATCCTCAGCCGAGCGATTCATTGCCGGAGCACCGGGCCGGGCCACACCGAATATTGATCTGTCCCTCTCTCACCTTCTCGTCCAGTTTTCTTTTTTCCGCTATCATATGAAAAGGTCCCGAGCTCACAGCGTTATTTTAGTTTATTTGAAATGCACTTTACGAAATTGTGTAAATGGTTATTGTGCAGGTGGCGATTATGAACTTATGTTTATGGTCATAAATTGCTTTATATTTTTCAAATATAAAGACAAGAAAGAAATACATAAATAAAATACTGTTACATATATTTTTTAAGTAATTACATTAACTAGTAACGACAAAAACGTTCATTGGTCGGTGACTAGTTATGGGACCTATTTGAACACAATTTAATATAAAGCCTTGATTTTGATAAAAAAATTACCCTTTAATTCCAACTATCAACATATTTTTCTATTTTACAATGAAAATTAAAATGCAATTAGCAAAAAGAATGCTTTTTTATGTAGCAGTTATTTTTATGTAGCAGTTGCCATCACTATATTGGTGTTGCTAGTAAAACTATTATAGTAAATATAGCAGGTTTCATGTAAGTCAATGACAGCTAAACACATGTTTGCTGTAAAATACTAACCAGCATGATCATGTAAACAACGTGAGAGTAAACAAGCCATATATAAACAGATAAAGAACTGAGCTGTAGATGAAATCCCAGTTGAGCTCTCTCTCTCTCTCTCTCCATCCATCTCTCATTGGCTGTGTTCCACCTCCATCATAAATCCTTGTCAGATTCATCCTTCGCTTCTTAACAAAGTGTCCGTCCTCACCTCTCCTGCGTTCTCTGTTTATCTCAACACTAATGAATGAGGAGCGCAGATTAAAACGGCCCGCGGGAGGGTGAGCGAGTGCCACTTACCCCCGTTACTGTGCTTCACACACATAAAACTGCCCCCGGGGTCGCCCCGCCGCCCCGTATTCCCATGATAGCTGTTAACCCGAGGCCCTTTTCTGGACGGACGCTTCCAAGTGTCTCTCGGTGTCCCGGAGCTCTTTTATTCAACCTCACTTCGTTAGGATCCGGGCTTTACCCCGAATTCTTTATTTTTCTTTTTAAAAACAATGTATGAACATCAGCCCAGCAGGGGACGGCAGATGAAAAACAGAGAATGAAGAAACACGTCTGCCGTCTGAATGAAGGCGTGTTTTTAATGAGCCCAGCGTGTCGGACCGACACAGCGGACCGTACCGCAGGGTTCTAACAGGCCGCCCGAGAGGACCGACTGCGACCCGCCAGCCTAGAGGAGCACGAGAGCTTGTCAGCGGTTAATTGAGTTCCTTCTCCGCTGGCTGTTCCTTTATCAGCCCATCAGCCTCTGACCCATCTCCCCTCCGGCCCGCTGGGGCATCTGATTCTGCACCGCCCTCATCTCACCCTAACTGTCTGTCTGTCTGAGAGAGAGAGAAACAGAGAGAGAGTGATGAACCCGATGACTCTGTGATGTCTGATTCAGCCATCAGAAGGAAAACCAGTTGCACATAACTGAGCAGGATATATACAGCCGCGGAATTGAATTGACATTAAATCATCGAATGGCAATGTGAACGACTGACAGCATGACATAAACTGTGAGAATACTTCAGGTTCCATCACATAAAAAAATAACAGTAGAACTTTCCTTAAATACATGACTGTCTGTTGTGTTGCTTCTTGTTGTCTTTGCAGAATTTTTTAAAAACTTTAACACAAACCAATAAATAGTAAATTCAGAGAAACTAAAAACCCTTACCCTAGTTTTTTATTTATACTATAAAATATAGATTTATTTGCTAAATGTTATAGACAATTACAGTAATATTATTAATGTAGATTCCATGTAAAATGTGTATACACAGCGAAACTTCAGTTTCATCAACGTACATCATATTGAGAACGCAGCAATAATATTATGTATTCCAATACCATGTATTCAATTGTTTTATATTGTTTTGTTTTTTAATCTTCATATATGCCTTGCAGCAATGCACAGATGTGAAAAGCGCTCAAAAAAACAATTGAATTGAAATTCAGCGACAACAAAAAAAATGATCCTTCAATCCTAAATGCAAACCAGAAAATATATATTCATGACAAATGAATGTGAGATTTGAATTTAGTGTAAAACATGTTCACATTGAGCTAAAAACAATAAAACTAACTTTATAAAATGTAATTTATACTCAAAATAACACGTTCCCCCAAAAATATGTTTCTTAAGTTCCGTCATGTATTTAGTCACCCACATGTCATCCCAGATCTATACATTTTTTCAGCTGTACACAAATAACGAAATCCATCCATCCATTTTCTTCCGCTCATCCGGAGTCGCAGGGGCAGCAGTCTAAGCAGAGATGCCCAGACATCCCTCACCCTAGACACTTCCGGGGGGACACCGAGGCGTTCCCAGGCCAGCCGGGAGACATAGTCCCACCAGCGTGTTCAAAAAACGAAATACTCCATTAAATATATTTTTCATTTTCTACACGTATAGTCCAAACATTTTAAAGCTGCAAAAAACACAAACATCAAACATAATCTAAATGACTTCAGTGAGTTAATAAGTGTCTTGAAAAGAAACAAGGTGTCCATCTTTACTACTAATATTTTGAGCGTATTTATTAAACTGTAAAAACAAATTTAAATACAGTGACACGTCGATGACTTCAAATCTCATTGGTTCTGCTGTATTTTACAGCACATCTGTATCATCTTTGTGTTTACGGAGGTCGATGATGATTGAATTCTATATTAAAAGGAAACGCTGTGGTATTGCTCCCGGCCATAAACCCGTTTTGTTTTACGTTCCACCCAAAATAACATTTTCTGACTCCTCCCGCTCTGTTATATTTACACTACTACACTAATCGTAAATGTTAATCGGTTTGGGTTTGCAATACCTGTATGGCCGACGGGGCGTTAAGACGTTTCAAAATAGTCTGTATTATATATTGTTTGGTTTTAACGTTTGCGTTGTAACAGTGACTGGTTTAACGTCCTCTAGCCAGCATAAGATCACGTAAAGTTTACGAAAGACTCGGTTCAGTTAGCTTGTTGCTAAGCTAGTAGAGTATTTATAGCATTTGAGACGACTGCATTGGGTACTTCGGCGGACGAACATCATGTGCTCGGGCCAATAGCAGCACTTTGTTAAGTGGCGGAGACTTGAGGGAAGGCCGACGGTTGGACAGCGAGAGGCATGTGCGGGAGAACTCACGTCCAGCGCCACAATCATATTACGGCATCTGAAATTCTGTTAGTATATGAGCCACTGCAATCAGATTACAGCCAAACTCAACATGATGCTCGCTGGACACTGCTCAGCATGAATTTTAATAGAGGCATAGTGAACAAATGCTCAAGGGGTCCTGGACTAACCTCAAGACTTCTGATTATAATACATTTGAAATATAAAAAAGAGAAATAAATACTGTATTTCGTAACAAAGTAAATATTCCCTAAATAATCCCAAATATTTGAGTTTAAACTTGAAACGGTCTGCACTGGCCTTCCGTCTAAAGGATTAAGGAATTGTTGTTAGATTTTGATTCTGCTGAGCACGCGTTATATATATATATATATATGAACATTTATGCAATTATTCTAAGTGTCACCTTCAATATGACCTTTGACCCAGGGTTACTCTCCTCCTGAAGTTCAGAAATAAAGGCTAAATGGAATTGGTCTGTATGCTTATGTGACTAATAATATATGGCTTTAATAAATAAGACGAGATTGCAGAAAGGTGCATTTGCATTTATCTTTAATCAGATTCACCCCGACAATAATTCAGTTCAGCACTTTATACTGTAATGTAAAAAAGTTAGTTTTCATGTCATTTGATCATATATGCAAATACAAAATGTCTGACAATATTTTGATCAAAAGCTGTATTTTGATTTACATGACATGTAAACATTTGGCAGAGGCATTTACTGTGGACATTTCATCAGTTCATGCATTTGCTGGGAATCAAATCCACGATGTATTGTTTCAGCTACAAAACCATTTTATTTAGACCAAACATAAACTGCCAGCAGGCGAATCATTTTATTTACTCACTAATGCCAAGCTTTACTTTTATTCATCAGCTCTACATGTGTCCATTTTTATACCCGACGTAGCGTTTAATCCTCAAATGTTCTCAGACGCGGTTATTTTGTTAATATTTATTTTAGCAGTTAACATTGTCCAGAGGTTGCATTGTTGAATATACATGACACGAAAGGGAGGAGACGCCTCGATGAGATTAAGTTTGACACGTTGACCCCATCTCCATCGGCACGGGTGAGAAAATAAACTTGACCTTTGACCCCTGGACTAGAACCCTGCATCAGCCATACTTACAATTAAATCAGTCAGAGGAGGAGGTTGTCTGAAGGCTTTTGTGACCCATCGATCCGTTCATCCGTCTTAACTTCATCTTAATTTATACCTCGGATAGATATTTGATCCTCTCACAAACCCTCCTGATATTTAACTGAATCTCTGTCTGAGCTTTTATTATGTATTATGCCATTTTGCTTGTTATTTTGGAAGCCTCTGTGCTTCTCTGAGGAAGACATGCAAACGTGTGTGTGCTGCATTGTTTTGATTGGCTGTTTGATAATAAGAGGCGTGGCCAGAATTAAGCTTGCATCGTGAATGGCATACTGTGACAGTACGTACTGATTTAAATGAAGAACCTATCTATCGACCGGTCTGTATAGAATGAGTGGGAGTAGTATGAATACATCTGCGTCCGCCATGTTTTATTGTCAGGTGACCCGTATGCCCTAGGACCTCAACAACGTGTACGTAAGCGCTGATAAAAACATCATTTAGTCAAGAGATTCTTTGGCACTTACATTAAAAACGGACGTCCACCTTACAGTTTTCCGCAATTTGTATTTGATTTACTTTTGATTTTCGACTGTTGCTCAGCTCCCGTGGCATCATGGGATAGAGAAGTGTCCATCCGATCCACACTCACGAATATTGGCTATTTCTTGCCTACTGTTTTCTTGCATACTGAGGTTTCGGACTATTGGTGACACATAATTCTATTCGCTTACTATATAGTATGGAATTTGGCCATTTTGGATGCAAGTTGTGATTTGTCTGGTTCCTCTGAAGAAAGTGTGTGTTACCTCATCACAGGCTCATATAAGTGAAATTTCTGTCCTGATTTACACACAGTTACATAGTTTAAAATATCTCCATTAATTTTTTTTGTTTCTTGTGTTTTGAAAGACGTTGGGGTTTTTTGTCCACACAATTAAAATGGATAGCCCTTTTTATGGCGGTGTCCATACTTCAGTTTTAAGGGTGTTGAATAGGTGTGGTCCAGCAAAGAGGCGGAGTCCCATTGGTAACACATGTTTCCCTTCCTGTCTTAAGCTGTTTAATATAAATATGGAAAGTGTGATGTGTGTTATTATATTACGGGTGTCACTGGTTTTATGTGTGAACTGATGAAATGTGCTAATGTGCTCTTTTATGGTTACCTTTAAAAGAAACCTAAATCAGTATTCAAGTCGTTGTTCAACACAAGCAATGATTGTACGAGGTGACTAGGAAACACAAAATGAGATGTTAAGCAGAATGTGTCGCACCAGTTGGATGTCAATGGTGCCAATTGGCTGTTGAAAGTTATGTGACCCATAAGAAGTTTAAATGTGCAGAAATGCAAATGAGATTTTTAAGATTTGAAAACTAAATACAGTTCACTAGTCATATGCGCAACGGTTATGATACGATGAAAATACTCAAAGTCCTTTATAGAGTTTGTCAATATGCTGCAAATCACCAGCAGTTAATCTCTGATCTCACTTATAAAATAATATCAAGATAATAACATTATCTTCACTAACATCCAGTCGAAGCTCTTGACCTCACTCTTCCGTCTCTTTGTGTCTCACAGGCTGCTCAACAGGATGGCCGTTGAAGAGCGGCACATGCCTTCCAGCTGTGGCTCCTACATAAAGACAGAACCCTCCAGTCCGTCGTCTCTGGTGGACACCGCCAGTCATCCCAGCCCGGGAGCCCATTCCGACGCCAGCGGTGGCTACGGCAGCGCCATTAACAGCCACTCCAACGGTCTGGACTCTCCACCCATGTTCACGGCGGGTGGGCAGTTGGGTGCGGCGGGAAGCGCCTGCCGCAAACGATACGAGGACTGTTCCAGCACGCTACTGGAGGACCCCGGGTCCATCAAATGCGAATACATGCTCAACTCAATCCCAAAGCGCCTGTGTCTGGTGTGTGGAGACATTGCGTCAGGGTATCACTACGGCGTGGCCTCTTGTGAAGCCTGCAAGGCCTTTTTCAAGAGAACAATACAAGGTATTTATTCTGTCTTTGATATGCAGTGTACATCTGTTCAGCTACCTCCAAAATCGTTATTACTGTTGTTTTAAAAAAAACTTAACACAGGTGAGCATATTTAGAAACCTAAACATGTTAGAGAATTAGGGGTGGACTATTTTTACCCTTTAAGCGACTTCCCTGAACACCCTAGCAACTGTATAACATTAATCAGAACACGGTTCCAATGGCATAGCAACACCCTGGCCACCTCCCAGAATACCTTAGCAACGGCACAACAAAACCTTAACCAGAACTGTAGGTCTGTAGCATTTGCATAACAACACTCTGGCTACTTGCTAGATCTCCCTAGCAACAGTATAGCAACACACTAATAATCACTCAGAACACTAGCAAATACATCGTAAAACTCTGCTCAGCTCCCAGACCACCCTAACAACCAAAAGCAGCACATTTACCACCTGTAAGAAATTTATAGCACTGTAGAAACTGCATAGCACTACTCTGGCCACCTTCCAGACCACTCGAACAACAGCATAGCAACAGGCTTACCGCCAATCAGAACTGTAGCATTGTAGCATTTGCAAAGCAATGCCCTGGCCACCTCCCAGATCACCCAGCAACAATATCGCAACGTGATAACCACCTGTAACAACTGTATAATGCTGGAGCAACTGCACAGCAATCCCCGGGACACATCACAGACCGCCAGTCAGAACTGTAGCAACCATATAAAAACCTCCTGGATACTTTCCAGATCACCCTAGCAACTGCATAGCAACAGGCTTACCACCAGTCAGAACTATAGCAACTTCATTGCAATGCCCTGCCCACCTCCCAGCTCACCGTAGCAACAGACTAACCACCAGTCAGAAATATCATACACCCTAGTAACCACCCTCAGCTAGTTTGTGGCAGTAAGTTTGGGTCACTCATGTTTTCTTGAGTATGGACATCATATCTATATTGTGAATAGAGGATGCAGATAATGGATTCGGTGACGTACGGTGTGGCGCCAGCTTTGACATGAGCGTAATCAATCCTTTTGATAGCGTGTATGAGATTTACTGTTACAGAGCTACAGTATATGATAAGATGACCACACTGACCAGACGCCTGTTGAGAAAGAGGATGAGATAGCTCTTATTTCATCAATGGAGTGTACATTTAACATGTGTTTTCACTAATGTGAAATAGATTTATAATAGATCAGCTTGGAAAGTGAAATATAATACTGTTATCAAAATTTGTGTCCATCCCAAATATGTGATTATTCACCAATATATCTCAATCCAGAGCAGATTGTTCAGTTTTAATGATGGATATTTACATGACCTCAAACTAAACACTGCTACAGCAAGATGTGTAAGGTCAGCCGATCAGATGCTTTGCTCAGTGAATGAAAATGAGCGAGTGGTGGACGTGCCACTGAAGAAAATATGAAATGAGAATGAATGTTTACTGCTCTGGTTTTGCGTCTGTGTACTCGATCAATAGCCTTCACAGTAATTCTTAGTGTTGAATGTATAGATACATAATGAAACTGAAAGCAGCATTTAAAAAACCTGGGGATGATGTTAAGTTCACCTCACATCTGTTGATAGCTACTGTATGAGCACATGTGTGTGCGGTCACAGGTCTGAAGCATGTCCATGTTCTTCACGGGTCTATGCGTGACCAGAGCTTCAGAACAGACATGAAGCAACATGAATTTATTCTTTTTTTTCATGATGTTAAATGAAATCTCCAGCGATAAGTGCAATACTGTTGATAAACCTTTTAATTGACATGCAAATAAGGTTGACATAAACTCTACACTGAGATGGAGCTATGTAGCACTAAAAGTGGTTCTTTGGCTCATAGTCATAGGGAACCGCTTTTAGAGTTATATCTAAGTGCTTCAGTGAAGAACCAATGGGTCTTTAGAGACTCTTATTTTATAAGAGAGGTGATATTTTATACAGCTGTAAAAGAACAAGATAACATATCTCTATACAAAATATAATTTTTCAAATAAAATTCAACACAAACATTGAATAAACTAAAAGAGGTTGTAAATATTTATAGATGAGATCATCAAAGTTATGGATAATAAGAGTCTTAGCACTGACAAGACAGACAGACGGGAACTAAGGAAGGAAGGAAAGAAACAGACGGAATGAAAGAAAAAAGAAAGAAAGACAGACAGAAGGACGGGCGGATGGATGGACGGACAGATGAAAGGAAGACAAACAAACACGTAGGAAAGAAAGAAAGACAGACATAAAGAAAAGCAGGCAGGCAGAACAAAGAAAGAAAGATGGATGGACGGACAGGTGAAAGGAAGACAGACAGAGAGAGAGAAAGAAGAGAGGGAGGAAGGAAGGAAGACAGACAGACAGAAGGAATAAAAGAAAGAAAGAGGGAGAGAGAGAGAGAGAAAAAGAAAGAAAGGCAGAAAGAAAGAAGAACGGACGGACGGAAGACAGACAGAAAGAAAGAATGAATGAAGGACAGAAAGACGGAAGGAATAAAAGAACAAAAAAAGAAAAAGAAAAGAAAAAAAGTAGAGATCTCCTCCCGTCCTCGTGACTATTGTATTGTCAGATGGTCGCTGGTCTCTTGCTCTCGGAGCTGTCTGTCTGTCTGTCTGTCTGTCTGTAATGGAGCTAATCTCCGAGCGTTTGTCCGAGCCACAGGAGTTTTGTCAATAACAATCAGCGTTCAGCTGGAGTAATTAAGGCCGAGGCTTTTCATTAGGCCAGGGGGAGGGGCTTGTCTCCGGGGACGACCGCCGCAATTAGAAACGCAGGCACGCGTCGCCGGGTAATTTCAGGAAGGAGGGATGAAACCGGGAAAAACGGAGGACTCTTTTTTTTGTTGATTGAAGAGGGACCCTCTTTTCTTTTCAAAGAGAGGGACTAATGGCATAATAAGCAGTGGAGAGGACGGACGACAGAGGGAAGCATGAAAGAAAAGAAAACGAAGCAGACGATGAGCTTTTGTGAGAAGTCAAAGGAAAGTTAATAAGCGGCTTGAGGTGAGAGAGACGTCTTGACTTTATCCAACACAACATGGACCTTACATTTGTGGATTTTGTAAAAAAACATTTTCATCGGATGTGAACTGGCAACACATGAGATCTGATCCGTCCGTGTCAGCTGAAGAATATCTGCTGCTCGGGTGTGAAATGATAGAAACCTTCAGCCTCTCTTTCTGACGTGAAGTTATCCAGTGCGACAGTAAACCTGTAAAAGTCCCTTTAGATATCCATGAGGAAGACCTTCCGTTTCCTGTAATTGACTTACTTGACCCGAGTCTGTCCGTGAACCCTGGCCTGCTGGCAGCCGTCCTGAAAAACCATCAGAGAAATTACAGCAGATAAAAACCTTCATACGTCTCTTCTGTGATCGCAGACTTTAGTTTAAAACAAGACTTCTGATCAGAGCCAATGCCAGATCATACTTCGGATTACAGTTTACAAAATCAAGGTTTCGGGGCTTTTAAATGAATTTGGTTTTCTATTTGTATATGTATTGGAATGAAGCGGTACAGTCCTGTAGTATGTTCCTCAGTAGTAGTTCCTCAGTGTCTTGTGTTTAGCGTACGCTTCAGTAACCCAGCGCACTTAACAGGGCTCATGTTGTTTCACTGAATGTGTGTGTGCTTAACTTCACTTGTGTTCTACATCATCTGTGTGTTCTGATGCACGCTGGACTCAACCCATTAATCGCATCCACGATAAAAGTATTGGACTGTACATATTCATTTTGTGTATGTATGTTTGCCAACAATCAAAATTTAGCACATAAACAGTTATACATTTTTATATTTTTTTTAAAGGAGCAATGTGGGATTTTTAGTAAGGACCTATTGACAGAAATGCAACATAATAAAGTAAACAATTTCTTCAGAGGTTATGTTTAGAAGACCTTAGAATAAGCTATTCCCATCTACATACAGAGCGGGCCTACACACATTGGATTCGCCGCCATGTTTTGTACAACAGCCGTAAACTGACAAACAACTCTACAGCGCGTGTTAGCTTTGTCACAGCTTCGAGCACGCAAATAATGCAAATTACTCAAATAAGCGAAGACGACAAAGCAGAACACTGGTTCCAGATAAACAATGATGCTCAAAACACAAGCTTATATTACAATAACATACTGATCCCAATCAAAGCAACCTCCTCTGGGTGATTATTAGATGATCTTTCTCTCCACCGTCTCTCTGCTGGAAAGTGTCTCCACAGATATCTATGAGTATCTCTGCTAAAAGCCTCAGTACCGCGGGTCCTAACGCCTCTCTGCTGGACAGTCTTTATAATATTGACGCAGGTCCTGACTTTTATCCTTTTTTTATCCTTAAAATCCACAGACCTTTTATTTTATGTAATAAATAAGACATGGCACTTTCTACAGTCTTTCTAATGCCCGCATGATCTCTCTTTCCTGCGTTAACATGAGAAGATGTGCTGTCGCAGCCAACGACATCTTTTTGCTCTGTGGTGGCCACTGTCGTGTTTCACAAGAATTGATTGATTGCAGTTCTCAAACTCACCGCTAGTGGCCGCTTGATCGTTATTTATTACTATATTAGTCTGAAAAACACGCCCATTCACAATAAAAACAATGATTAAAACAAAAACATATTTCAAAA
Organism: Barbatula barbatula; assembly: GCF_947034865.1. NCBI lineage: Eukaryota > Metazoa > Chordata > Actinopteri > Cypriniformes > Nemacheilidae > Barbatula > Barbatula barbatula. Next base: position 898,413 of record NC_136765.1, on the reverse strand, counting down.
TGTACATGTCAAGTCAGCTTTATTTATATAGCTCCCTGTTGTGTGTTACAACTTTCATTGTTACAAAGCAGCTGTACAAGAAAAAATGACTATAAGTAAAACATAAAAGGTTATGGAATTCAAAACACAGGTCAAATATCAGACACACAATAAATTCCTATATATAGTGTTAATTAAATAAGACTTTAAATTCTAGCAGCCCCCCGGCCAGGCAAAACAGTGTAAAACAGTATGAAAACGGTGGCGAGGAACCCAAAACTCCATTGGAGGATAAATAAATCTCAGAGGGAGACCAGGCCTAACCAGGGGATTCCAGTTCCCCTCTTGCAAAAACTGCAGCCTCCGCACAAGCTCGACAGTGCGCGCACAACAAGGCAAAATAACAAAATTATTAGATTTAAGATTATCATTAATAGTTTTATAGAGTCCTTTGTCCAGCTCTATCATCGCAGCATTTGTCAGGTCTGTGCATGGTCCTGCCCGCTCTGGTAACCGTGGACTGTGTGTAAGAGAAAACACCGGAAAAACAACACTTATATTGTTGGAATCACCATCAGAGTCTTTTTTCCTCCAGTAGTTCAAACATTGACAGCCAACCAAAATTCCTTCAAGTGCTCAAATGTGCTACTGTAATACACAAGCATTTCATGTTTTGTTGGTGTTTTAGTTTTTGAAGGTTCTCACTCAGTTGACGTGAATGATCTTTAAGACCGTAAACACAGTGTCAGGTCGTCTCATCACAGTGCCAACACTGCAGTTCATGACGTACGGTACACAGACAATATTACACATCCCAGAATAGAAAAGTTCAGTCTTTCATCCTCTCACAAACAGTGTGATCTGAAAACACACAGGAATGATGTCTGATGAGAAATGTTTAGTTACTCGAGACAACAATTGGGAAAAGAGGAAGGCAAGCAATCAGACTTTATCACATTCATTTTCACACCTTTATTTACCCCGAGCCGGAGAGATGGGCTGCATTTGCATACTGATTTGTGTAACCCAGATAAAAGGCAGAATTTCTAATTATTGGATACATCTTGGGACCCTCCGCTTGATCTGTGCAATAATGTCACGTAATTGCATAAATTGGGAATGGGGGGATGGAAGCATTCGCTGAAGATTATAATCCTGTCACACTTACACCATACGATGTCAATACAGAGCCGGTACATTCATCCGACCGTTTATTGACCTGTGGATTCATAGACTTACGTCGGCCGTGGACGATCTGGACCAATTTAAACAACACAAAAACTAATAATACAGTTCACAAAATTAGATTTAGGTTGTAAAGGAACACATGTTGACGATATTTGTTTAATGTACATTTTGGAGGTAATATCTTTTTAGGCATTCTGTGGTCAAAATCTTATTGCTTTGTGAAGCATTATTTGAACATACTAATATCAGATTTGATTTAAAACCAGATGATTTCAATACTACTTTCTTAAACACAGCAGCATGAAAACATGTTGTAATAGACAGTGTTATTTACGGCAGTAGCACACTGCACTATATACCGTAGTAGCCTCATTGTGTAACAGTATAGATAATAGTATAGTATTCTGTCTCTCTGCCTATAGAGACACTGTGGTATAAACTTCAGTATTTTATGGTATGTACTATGGCAAGGTGTAAAAACACCATAGTATTTTACTACGGTAAATGCTGTAGTAGTACAGTATACTAAAGTATTTTTATAAAACAAGTTTGTTAATGTGAATTTTGTCCATTACAAAAACAATTGGAATCATTTCGATGTGCATCAGCACTAAAATGAAACACAACTAGATTTTTTGAACTTGTAATGAGCATTTCATTGAACACTTAACACCTAAAATGCCAAACTACCACATTTCTAAATCAGTCCACTTAGATAAGTCTAGCTGACCAGAATGAATCTGATGATCAGATGCCACAGAAGAAAACAAAACTCATCTTAACACCGACTGTGACGATCTGAAAACTATCGTTGGGTGTTCTTGAACAGCATTGAGCCGATTTTCATTTTTATCCATATCGTCTTGTTTATCAATCAAAGAAACCTTGAAGAGCGAGGGCATAGAGATTCAGTCCACACGCTGTCTGTCCGCTGTCACTCGGCATTAACAGCATCTCTCCTGCCGTTATCCGTACACGTCCTAATTGAAATGCCTGGCTGTAGTTAAATGTACGTGGACACGAGCAGAATGGTGGAGGATACCAAGCGCTCTGTCTATTGTTACTCTCACAATGCGGTGAAACGGCGCTTTTATCGAGCAGCCATGAAGCTGAAGTGCTCCGCTTGAATAATGTATCAGTCTCTGCTTAGTCTCCATGTAAATACCGGTCGCTCTGATAAAGTCAGGCCGGAGCGTAATGTAAAGCAGCGAGAACACACTAGCTGTTTGTGCATCAAGCGATCCGAACCGGACATGCATCTGGATTTTGAGACTCATCCGTTTGATAAGCTTGTTCTGTAAAGTGTCTTACGGCCAAAAGCAATTCATCAAATTGAGTAAAAGATGATTTTATAAATGAAGTGATTTATTGAGCGTTCCTCTGAGAACTTTGATGGATTCAGTGCTGGGCTGTTGCTCGCCGGTTCTCATTGAGTTATTTTTGTAGAATCAGACAAACGTAATGTGATGTGGGCTAGAAACCCACTCAACTCTTTTATTTTCTGTCTGTCTGTGATCAGGTAACATCGAGTACAGCTGTCCGGCCACCAACGAGTGTGAGATCACCAAACGAAGACGCAAGTCCTGTCAAGCGTGTCGCTTCATGAAGTGTCTTAAAGTGGGCATGTTAAAAGAAGGTGAGCACACAACCGTGCACATGACATCAACATATCATGGTCTGACACTGTATTGAGTCACATTCAGACACCTCTGTCAACACTGTGAAATGCGTAAACTTACATTCTGCAATGTGGTGGGATTTTCTGTTTAGTCTTTAGTCCTTTAAACAAGATAAACTCAACTGAGAAGAAAAGTTTTGCTTCTTTTGAATTAGATGATTCTTTCAATCTGATCTCACAGGGAAACCATTTTGTATGGAATCGTATCTTGTGAATTATTTATCATTTTATCATCCCGCGCGTAATATAGACACAATAGCAATAGTCACACTGTATAATGTTATAAATGTTCTTTATGTGCGCGTACAGTCATTCTGTAAATCGCAGTGCGTGCGTGTGTGTGTGTGTGTGATGATGACACATGAGTGATGCTAAAGTCGGTGGCTGGCTGGCGTGCCAGTGGACCCGTGTCAAAGCCGTACTGGACCTGAGGGGCTGTTGGCACGACCCGCGTCCCCCCACCCCCCGTCTCTCACAGTAACACGGCAGTAAATAATCACGGCTGTTGGGCAGAGAGACACAAATATGCTGAATAGGTCGATCCGTGCGTCTGACTAATAGAAGTGTAACAGTATTCCAACTGGAAAGGCTTCTGTCCCACGACACTCGCTCCGAGAGCTCAGCTCTCCGCGACGTATTGATCCGCTAAATGTTTTCCGAACATCTCGGCTCTCTTCCGGTGATGCTTTTTCAACATCCTGCCATCTGGGAAATCAGGGACTATTAAACACACTGACAAATCTTTCTGTTTTTCTTTCTCTTTCTGTCGCTCTCTCTTTTCTCTTTCTTTAATGAACTCATATTTTGTTACGCAGTATATTCACTTATGAAGCCAGAACATGAGATCTTGCCAGCGTGTCTGTGATGGTCTGTCGTTCTATATGAACCTGAATGATGTAACAGAATCTCTCAGCTGCGTGAGACACAATGAATCGCATTACTAGCTGATGAAAAATTAATGCAAATATATCATCTGCAGGAATAAGAGACCAGAAAACAGAGAAGGAGAGATTGTCATAAATGAATCACATGTGTCCAGTTTAAGTAATGGATTGAGTTGCGGTGACATCAGCGCATGCGACTGCGTTACACAGCGCGTGCAGATCAATTTGTATGCATGTTTTCAATATGAAAAAGGTTATTTTTATTTGAAAACCTTAAGCGTCTGTTTCTAATCCTCATGAGAATGTGTGTAGAGCCGTCACCTTCAGAAGAAGGATTAACAGTGCATACATGAATATACGGTAGTATTAATACTAAAATAACACGTGTATACTATAAAGAAATGTACATTTATGCATTTAACAGACACAACAATGCCACTTACAGTGCATTCAAGTATGCATTTACTAGTTTGTATGTTTGTATGACATAGGCCTGTAGCATTCGTGCACCACCAAAGATTAGATTTTTTAAGAATGTTAAAAATAGTAATTTACATTCTTTGGCATAATGACCTCAAATCATTTGACTATTTACTACGGGTTTAACAATGAACTATTACTAAAGAAAATCAAATGAATAAGAATGGATAGACTTAACCCAAATGTTTACATAATGTATAGTATATTTTTATATTATATCATACATTATATTGTACTAATGGATAAATAGGTGTGTCCAAACTTTTATGCATTATACTATATATTATAAAACAGTGTAATATTATGAAAAAATAATGAAAAAATTTAGTAAAAAAATAAAAATGTGTGTACATACTTCAATATAATAAACTTCTGTATTATTAATATATTGTATATAATATAAAATTCAGTGTTTAAGTGCAATTGAATGAAGTGTAAGTAATAATACTGCAACAGTCAGTGATTAAAAGTGTAATAATAAGCAAATGAATTAAAAACTTCATGTAAAAAGTGATGTAAGGTGTAACATACCGTAGTGTATGAAGAGCTTTATGTGAGTTGTCATTAAACCTCATTCCTAACAGCGCTTGAACTCACCGGGGCTAGTTAGCGGTCAGTTCCCTGTTAACCGGTTTAACCAGTCACCATCATAGAATTCTCAAATATGCCGGCGTATCAAGGCATCTCGCCGGCCGTTTGGTGTCTTTCCTCGATGCAAGGTCACCGTCTGTCTGCTTGCTAACTCTACGTGAGCGCCAAATCAATCAGCCTGTTCAAGGAGACGAGAAAATGACACACGGAGCATCACGTCTGTCCACGTGACACCTCATTCCGTGACCGCAGCCAATGAGCCGAACCATGCGTGAACTTTTCATTCGGATCACATCCACAAATCTGTGAAACGTGCATTTTGTTTACATCAATAATAAATAAAAAATGAGAAAATGTCTAAAAGTCTGCATCAATGAAATCATGTGCTTGCCATTATTTCTGGATGTTATGCTGGATCCTGCTGGCGGAAAAAGACTTAAAGTAAAGCAGATAACAGTTGAGGGTTTGAAGGCCGAGAGCGTTTGTATCCGTCAGATGTCCTGAAGGATCTTGGATCCGCTTCATTCCCTCAAAACAGGAAGTGATCGATAAAAAGAGTCGAATGTCAGGGACTACAGGTTTTCACCTCTGATCAATGGAGCTGGGAACAGAGGAACGGATACTATTGAGAATCTGATCATTCCACATCTCACATATACTCCAGCTTCACGATGACATCACAGAAATGTCCATAAAACATCTCTTGTCATATAACATACACACACTTCATTTGCAGACCCATGTTTTCTTTTTTCTAACAAGCGCAGAGGTTCTGAAAATATAACTTAATAGTTTTGTCTTGTTTTCCAATCGTCCAAGTTTCAGCTTAAAGGGATGGTTCATCCAGAAATCTAAAGTTTGTCATATTTTACTCATCCACATGTCGTTCTACATGTTTTAAGACCTTCGGAACACAAATAAAGATATCTTTGAGGTTTTTATGAGGCCTGCTCATAGACATCATGGTAATATTATAGTGAGACATCATGAAATTGTCTCTTCTGATCATAGTGGTTCAATTGAATATTTTATGAAGCGATGACAGAAAGGAAAATATTGACTTTAATCAACATATTGTTCTCTTCACTGCGAGTGTCTGACGTGCGTTCACGAGAGCCCCACGACGCATGCGCATTCAGGTCATGTGTGAACGCTGCATAACGCATCCACATGTCATATTAGTTTGGGGCATATTAGTTTTGATTGGTTCTTTATTGTGTGTTTTTAAGACAGCATTGGCTCTTACAGCTCATGGAGAATGAAATCACGTGTGTGTAAAGTGAGTGTGTGAAGTGTGTTTCTGTCGGCCGTGTCCCTGGAGGTCCGCTTTGAACAGGTGAGGGGATTACAGCAGGCGTGAACATGTGTTTTCCAGCAGAAAGGACAGCTAGATCACTTCTGTATGAAGACCACACGTTGTAAATCATCTCTACAGAGACACTGAGCCGTCACATATCTTTTCACACAACCGTTTCGATAGAATATCAATGAAAGAATTCAACTAAATAACAAGAACTGTCATTATTGATATTGCCTTAATGCTGTCAACAATTCAGTGACTCCCCAGTGCTCACATTTTCTTCAGTTTATCGTTTTATCTTAAGAGAGTCACAATAATTACAAACGCTTTCTCTGACTCACTCATATTTTAAGTGTAAATTAATTGGCAAAGAAAAGAAAACACTTCAAAATTGAATTAAAGATGCATTTGACTAATACCACTATTTATTAGTTTAATATCATCATTATTTATAAAAAGAATTTCAATAATATAATTTCTGCAACAATATTCCTGTATAGTGAAAGCAATACTCTTCACTATGATTCTCATGGGCTCGGCCCTGGCCGAAGATGCCCAGGCAGGTGTTTTTGGGTTAGTTGTTGGCTTTGTGACCCCCTCGCCATTCCTGTGCCCCGGGTTCCCTCGCCGCCGCCGTGAGGAAAAATGCCAAGCGTCCGAGAGCTGCCAAGCGGAGGCTCTTTGAAATAGTGCTGACGAGGGCCGTTTTCAGAAGAGCTGAACCCTGAAAGGCCGAGTTCGCCGTGGCCTTAGGACGCGGCCCATGAATTTCCTAGCTAAAAACGGGTCGGCTTAAGCCCCCTTAGGCACTGCCAACCATTCCAGCCACGCTGACACTTTCCCCTCACCCAGATGACAGGCGCTCAGAACAGGTGAGAGCACCAAAAATAAGAGTGCCTGCCAAGTCCAGTGACCCCCGATGAACTGCGCTTCTTTGCTGGAGAGGAGATTATTGTTTTGAGAGAGAAAAAAGAGCCCGACCTCAGGTGGTCACGGGAGGGCTAATCCACGCTTGAATGTTGTCCGCCCCGGACCTAAGCCCTCTCTCTCTCGCCGACATGCTTGCTTTGAAGAAATGACATTCGAGATCCGATGGCTATGAAGCGGCGGCGGTCAATGCTGTCAAAAACACTGGCTTTCGTGTTTGTTGACCACTCTTGGATTTCATTGAAGACGTTCCACAGTCAGACACTTGGTCCTCTGATATCGTGTGCGAGAAATGAAAGACGCTGTCAGTGGTTGTGATGTTGTGGTCATGAATCTCGGGGTGGGTGCCATGTTTGTAGTGTGAAATAGGTAATATGTCAACAAGTGTTGGGTGCACTCCCAACTGTTGGGGTTGTCCATATTTTAGTCAACACATCATTTTTAAGCATGTAGTCCTAATTGGCATAGCCAGTCCATCCATCTCTAACCTCTCTCTCTCTCTTGCTCCGGGTGCGATGGAGACTTGAGGGAGACCTGATAGTGCCAAGGTTTAATTCCTGTCAGCGTCGGTGTAATTGTGGCTGTAATGAAAACAGGCACCTGTGTAACTCTGGATCTTCACACTGGATTTGTGACGCTTGACAATCACGTGTGACGTGGATCAAACCATCCGGTGTTTCTTAATTTAAATCCCTCGCTGGGTTACACAGTCGACGAGAGCGTCAGGGAGCCGTGAAAACAATATTAGCTTCATCACACCTGCTTCAAAAAAGGCTGAAGGTTGCCTCCAGACTGCTTGATGCTGGTTTGAATAGAAAACCAGCTAAACCAGCTCAGATCCAACTGGTCCTCATGAGCTCAGTGTTTAAGGTTTCATCTTATGAGCATTAGCAGCATTAGCATTGAGATCACCAACAACGCGGTGACAAAGAACAAGACTGCGATTTTTATTAACGACCTGAAGATTTGCTGTGAAATTAGCATTGTTACTTCAAACAATTCAGTCCACTGTAGATATGAAGTGCTATTTAAGATGTGTTTAGAGAATGCGATTTTTAGCTTTAACCAAAATCATTTGACCTCCCTCCCCGCCGTCTCTGATTATCAATAAAAAATATGAAAATCGTAGCCAGGAGAGATGAGATTTTACCACGACTTAGCAAGCATCAAATGATCTCCTGGAGTTTGTTAGGAAGAGCGGGACCACGGGGACCAGCCGGTAATTAGGTTAGTGGGTTGTCAGTGTCAGGAAATTGAAAGACAATCCTAATCAGATTTCTGTTTCTAGGGAATCAAATAATTTGTATAAGGAGAAGAAATCTCCCGATTCGGCTTCTAAAAAAGATAATGCGGCTTGTTGTCGCCGCTCTATGTGCCTACTTAATGATGTCGACGTTATCGCTTGGACCAAACGCAGTTAGCAGTTTGTTTCTGGAGTTCTGGAGCGTTCGGACGGGTTAATGTTGCAACACGGTAATACAAACAAAATGATAAAAATTAAATGAATGGTTTTCTTCATCTCCTCTCCGTTGTGGTCTCACACTCTCTATTGTTCAGAGAATTATGTGAATTCGTCTCTGTGGTTGACGTGATTTCACCAGCTGATGGGTTTTGTTTGTAAGCGTTTGCTGTCTGGAATCATTCAACTCAAAGCATTTTCTCTAGTGAACCCGTATTTTCACTGAGTGTGACTGAATAAACACGACTGATATAATAAGCGGATTGGTGAGTAATGTAAAAGCATTCTTATCATATAATTGGCTCATAAATAACAGATGTTGCGCAGGGTTTATTGAGTCAATGTTATCTCAGGTTTAATACCACGACAGAACAAGTGCTGTATGATTTATCATTTTACACACGTCAACCTTTTCAAATGTGAAATCTGTCACAAATGTGAATGTATGAAAATACAACTACAGTATGTGTTCTCTCGGTTAATGTTATATAATAAAGGAATTTGTTTGAAATGTTGTTGTTGTGTCAGTAATGAAAAGAGCAGTGTGTGAGTTCATTGACCTGCTGTTAAATATTCTTCTGTTTAGATTTATGAGGATCACACTCACTGTTCACACGTGGAGTCCTGACACCTCCATCACACGCTGAGAACTCTCTCTCTCTCTCTCTCTCTCTCCTCTCTCTCTCTCTCTCTCTCTCACTCTCTCTGTCTCTCTCTGTGTCTCTCTCTCTCTCTCTCTGTCTCTCTCTCTCTCTCTCTCTCTCTCTCTCTTCTCTCTGTCTCTCTCTCTCTCACTCTCTCTGTCTCTCTCTGTGTCTCTCTCTCTCTCTCTCTCTCTCTCTCTCTCTCTCTCTCTCTCTCTCTCTCTCTCTCTCTCTCTCTCTGTCTCTCTCTCTCTCTCTCTCTCTCTCTCTCACTCTCTCTCACTCTCTCTCTCTCTCTCTCTCTCTCTGTCTCTCTCTCTCTCTCACTCTCTCTCACTCTCTCTCTCTCTCTCTCTCTCTCTCTCTCTGGCTGTCTCTCTCTCTCTCTCTCTCTCTCTCTCCGTCTCTCTCTCTCTCTCTCTCTCTCTCTCTCACTCTCTGTCTCTCTCTCTCTCTCTCTCTCTCTCTCTCTCTCTCTCTCGTTAAAAAACTATGACGCAAACACTGACTAAATTACCACAGCAAATAAAAATGCATTTGCACAGTGTGTGTTGTTTTATTTTTGTGTCATTGTTGTGTAATGTGTGTTTGTGTTTGTTCAGGTGTTCGTCTAGATCGTGTACGAGGAGGCAGACAAAAATACAAGCGGAGAATGGATGCAGAAAACACAGCGTACCTGGGTCTCACGCTCCCACCTCCAGCCAAAAAACCCTGTGAGAACACAAACATGATTTACACAATTCTAGCACCACAATTGTTTATGCAGAACAAATATCTACAGTAAATAATAACAGAAATGATCATTCAGCAGTTGTGAATGTGACATTAAGTGTTTTCCGCAATTTCAGTGACGAAGATTGTGTCACATCTGCTGGTGGCAGAGCCGGAGAAGATCTACGCCATGCCGGACCCCACCATGCCCGAGAGCGACATCAAAGCCCTGACCACGCTCTGTGACCTGGCCGACCGCGAGCTGGTCGTCATCATCGGATGGGCCAAACACATCCCAGGTCAGCCGTTTGACAACAAATTCATACTGATGACAAAAGTGTTTTTCAAGCATGTGTACGTTAATTGAGTTGTGAGAGTTAGAGAAAGAAAGGGATGTGGTTTATCGTGCACATGCTGTGTCAGGCCCGTGTGAGGCTGCGCTGGGGTTTTTGGAGAAGATAGGAATCATTAGCTGGGTGAAATGTTATCTAGTGAGGAGATTAGGAGAATGTTCACCCTCTTAATCACACACACACACGCTCACACGCGTTCGCTGGTGCTGTGTCAGCACAGAGAGCATTTTAGGCGTTCACACACACGAGTGGATCACTAGTGACCCAAAAACACAGTGTCCTCAAAGTGACCCGCTCGCACACACACGCATACACACGCACACACACATACGCACACACACACACACAAGCACACACACACACACACACAAGCACACACACACACACAAGCACACACACATACGCACACACACATAGGCACACACATTTTCTAAAGGTCTATATTTTATACTAGAACCCTCACAGAATGCTTTCTGCATATTTATATTTTAAAAATCATTTAGTTTTTTACAATTCATTTTTATCATTTTATATTGAATTGATTGACCCAAATATACACCCACAAGGTCAACAAAAAACACTTTTACTATCTTTGTAGGTATATTTGGTTCACACACACAGGTTTTATATGTTTTATTTTAATTTGATTTTAATTGGATACTCATTGCACTCCATTAAACACCTTTAAGGACTTAAAGAGACATTCAGTAATACGGAAATAATACAATAATAGCCTCTTTAATGTTTTTCCTCACTTTGAACAGTCGTGAAGTATTTTAACTTAAGTAAATCTATCTGTGTTTTTACTCTGGAAAACATGCCTGACCAGGATATGCTGTTTTTTCTACAGGGTCGCCTAATATTGAGACAATTTTGCTATAGCCATAACATGATCTGTAACAATATTATCAATGTTGTGTTATCGCAAAAGCAAAATTGTGTCTTATGAAATTATGTTTTCCAGGCCTTAACATAGAGAATATTAAACAATATAATAGATATTACCTCTGTCAAGGTCCAGCTGGTGCAGTTCTTTTTTTTATAAGAGGGAGTTTTAAGTCATTTGACCGATCTCTTCTATACCTCACACCTCAAAGCAGAAGTTATGATTAGAGGATGAAGAAACGAGGACAGGATGTGACAAGGTTCATTTGTACATCATTGCAATTCAATAATGGTTTATGAAACACTTATGGCACTTTTATATATACGCAATAAATATTGTTCCACAGGCACCACACGGAGGTCCTATCGCACCGTGAGATGTTGATACCGTTACATCCCCAGTTCAATCACATTATTGTACACGATGTGATTTTAAAACATAAAAAGGAGGGAATAATCATTTGTCTAACAGAAATAATTGAGAGTTTTCTCTGAGGGATTGAGTGTTATGTCATCGGTGTCATTAAAAGTCATTTCAAGGGTCGAAAACATATTTTGATGAAATATCATTTATTTCTATAGGACAAAATGCACCGATGGACCGGTCACTGTAAGATTAGAAACATGTCAATCAGGTAGATTTGTTGTTGTGAAACCCAGTTAAATGGATGTGTAGCGTCACGCGGCGTGCTCTTCATACATGCACCTGTCCAGAGCTCTGTCATATTTCTGTTTCTATTATAAAGGCCATCACGTCAGCTGTCAGTATACGGCCGTAAACAGTCTCCTGGTATGGTCCGCTTCTATCCGATGGGCCGTGATTAATTGTTAATGAATCCCGGCGTTGAACGCTGGAGCTCCGGCTGGCACAGCGAGGAGACTCTCTCCGTAAATACTTTCTCATTAAAGCCGATGTGTGGGACATGTTGACAGATGGCGTCATCTGGATTTTGCTCCTTGGGTGCTAAAAACCTTTGACATACACACACGGGCGTCTTGTTCTCGCTCAGATCGCATTTCATTGTGTCTAAACGCTGGAGTTCCCCTTCTCCCTCACTGACGGTTATGCCAACAAGCCTCGGAAAACTGCGACTCAAAATCAACTTCAACAAGAGCGGACTGCAGCTCGACTGCAAAAATACCAAATGCTCTGAACTTTTTTTATTAAGTTGCCATGTCAGCAGAAATACTTTCCGAAGGAGATTTGATGGAGTTCTCTCTAATTTGTTTTATTCGAGTATAAACTTAGTCTCAGACTATAATTGTTGAGACACATGAAGAGTCTGGAGGTGTAAATGAATGTAGATTGTAGAGATGAAATCATCCCTGTCGACAAATACACTTTGTCTTCTCAAACTGTAGTGACAGAGACGTGTCAGATTTCTCAGGTGAAATATCTGACGTGGATGTCATGTTATTGCATCGGCTGACTGTAATATTGCCAGTCTTATTAAATGGTAGATCTCTGTATGTGGGTGTCTATGTTCTAAAGTGTAAATGATGTCACGGATAAATCAGCATTTCATCATCACTTTTTATCAAATATAGACACCGACCAACAGTTTTCAGTATATTCAGTTCAAGCGCTGACGGAGGCTGATGAAGGCTGTAGGCCGCACATCATGATGGATGGAGCACTCGGATCAGATCAGTCACGCGTGTGGGGGCATCTGGAGGGCAGGAGGAGACTTTTACTGTGGTGTTTAGTATCAGGACATACCCAACTGATGACTTTTACTACTAATGGCTTAATACTAATATAATAATAATAATAATAATGATAATTTTTCATGAATTTATATCAACAGTCTCCAGCCGGAATGAAAAGACACTTGAGAGTCATTCCTGCAGGGTTTCTTGTTTTGCGGGGTCACTGCAGTCAATACAACATGCTTTTTCATTAACCGGCGGATCTGTTTAGCAGTGGAAATAAATGATGTTTAATTACGTGACTGATTAAAGCTCATTCCTGGCTCGTCATTGAGTTAAACAGCTCACATGAGGCTCGCCGGCGTCTCGCGGGACCAGTAGGCAGTGATGCGCTGCGGTCAGGAGGTCAGGAAAAGCAGATTAAGACAAGGGGACTACAGTATTTAACATTACACCACGTCATAACGTTCACACTTCACCGGCTAAATGAGCTCTGTGACGGATTCAGATGGCGTTTATAAAGTACACATAGATCTTCATTTAAAGTCAAGCGTATTTAATCAGGATCAAAGCGAAAAGGTGAAACATCATCTTTTCGGAAACCTGCATGAACCAGCAGCGATGCCATGCACACGACACCACCCAAACAGACGTATAAAGGATTTTAATAAAAATGCAATGTTAAAACAGTCAAATTTATAATACACAGAAGATATTTCTCCATTTATTTAATACATTTTGTCAATTTGTTCAATGAAAATTTATTTATTTACAGTATTTAAAATAATTGAGATTACCAATTAAACATTACTGAGACGATGAATATAAAAGGCATCTATGATATAAATTAAATATATTGTATGTATATTTAGCAACATACATCTGTTTATACATCTAAAAGAAATATATTGATATGTTCTTGCTTTCTCTACCAAAAATGTAGAATTAGCTTTCCTGTAGCTCAGTATTAAGAGCATTGTGTTAACAGCACAAGGTTGTGTGTTGGATCTCAGGGGATTGCAGATACATATGTATAAATGTATAGGGTAATGCAGTGTAAGTGTCTTTGGATAAAAGCATCTGCCAAATGTCTAAATGTAAATTACAGTAATCGAAAAGGTTTTTAATTTAGTAAAGTAAGCAGTAATTCATGAGGATTTTTGTGTTTTTATTCTGATTGATTCTGATGTGAGAGTCGAGAGGATGTTGATCGACATTCAAACTCAAACAAACTCAAGCGACAGACCATCAAACGCAGAGGAGAGGACCATCGCCATAAAACCTCCCAAATGAATTTTCAAATATAAGCCTGTAAATGCAGGCGAATTAAAACGTGTCATGTTTTACAGTTATTTGGTCGGTAAAAGGCTGTCTGAGTCATAAAAAGCCTTTTTGGAAAGGTTTGGACTTTTGTATATTTTGAGAATTGCTGTCTTTGATTTAGAGAGCGTGGAATCTATCACGGCGAGATGGCCGAGCTTGTCTTTCTTATGGAAAATGTTTCCAGCTATGAACTTTATTGGGCTGCATAAAAACAAGCTGAAAACTGATTACATTTTTTACTAGCGCTTAGATCACTGTTGCTTTAAGCCCACATCGCAGAAACATGTCAGCATTTGTGCTAATGGATAAAAGACATAATGTCTAACATACCCAAGAGTGATGTCAGCATGAACCAGACTGTTGCTAGGGAGTTGCTATAGGGCCTCCTGAATGGTTGTGAGTTGTTTTTTGAATTTTACATTCTGAACTGTCAAACATAGAAAAAATACTGAAAAGTGTCTGTTAGAAAAGACGTTGTGAGGTTCCTGAGGTTTTGTATGGTTTCTTGAGGGTTTGTCCGGTCTTGTAAGGGTTTGATTGTGTTTTGAGGGTTTTTCAGGTGCTGTGAGGGTTTTGTGAGGTGTTTTAATGGTTTTTGATGTGTTGTGAGGGTTTTTCAGTGTTGTGAGGGTTTGTAGGTGTTGTGAGGGTTTTGTGAGGTGTTATGAGGGTTGTTGATGTGCTGTGAGGGTTTTTCAGTGTTCTGAGGGTTTGTAGGTGTTGTGAGGTGTTTTGAGGGTTGTTGATGTGCTGTAAGGGTTTTTCAGTGTTGTGAGGGTTTGTCAGGTGTTTTGAGGGTTTGTAGGTGTTGTGAGGGTTTTGTGAGGTGTTTTGAGGGTTGTTGATGTGTTGTGAGGGTTTTTCAGTGTTGTGAGGGTTTGTCAGGTTTTGTGAGGTGTTTTAAGTGTTTGTCAAGTGTTGTGAGGGTTTGATTGTGTTTTGAGGGTTTTTCAGTGTTCTGAGGGTTTGTAGGTGTTGTGAGGTGTTTTGAGGGTTGTTGATGTGCTGTAAGGGTTTTTCAGTGTTGTGAGGGTTTGTCAGGTGTTTTGAGGGTTTGTAGGTGTTGTGAGGGTTTTGTGAGGTGTTTTGAGGGTTGTTGATGTGTTGTGAGGGTTTTTCAGTGTTGTGAGGGTTTGTCAGGTTTTGTGAGGTGTTTTAAGTGTTTGTCAAGTGTTGTGAGGGTTTGATTGTGTTTTGAGGGTTTTTCAGGTGCTGCGAGGGTTTTTCAGGTGCTGTGAGGGTTTGTCAAGTGTTGTGAGGGTTTGTCAAGTGTTGTGAGGGTTTGTAGGTGTTGTGAGGGTTTGTAGGTGTTGTGAGGGTTTGTCAAGTGTTGTGAGGGTTTGTCAAGTGTTGTGAGGGTTTGTCAAGTGTTGTGAGGGTTTGTAGGTGTTGTGAGGGTTTGTAGGTGTTGTGAGGGTTTGTCAAGTGTTGTGAGGGTTTGTCAGGTTTTGTGAGGTGTTTTAAGGGTTTGTCAAGTGTTGTGGGGGTTTGTAGGTGTTGTGAGGGTTTGTAGGTGTTGTGAGGGTTTGTCAAGTGTTGTGAGGGTTTGTCAGGTTTTGTGAGGTGTTTTAAGGGTTTGTCAAGTGTTGTGGGGGTTTGTATGTGTTTTGAGGGTTTTTCAGGTGTTGTGAGGGTTTTCAGGTGCTGTGAGGGTTTTGTGAGGTGTTTTGAGGGTTGTTGATGTGCTGTGAGGGTTTTTCTGTGTTGTGAGGGTTTGTCAGGTGTTGTGAGGGTTTTGTGAGGTGTTTTGAGGGTTGTTGATGTGCTGTGAGGGTTTTTCAGTGTTGTGAGGGTTTGTCAGGTGTTGTGAGGGTTTGTAGGTGTTGTGAGGGTTTTGTGAGGTGTTTTGAGGGTTGTTGATGTGTTGTGAGGGTTTTTCAGTGTTGTGAGGGTTTGTCAGGTGTTGTGAGGGTTTGTAGGTGTTTTGAGGGTTGTTGATGTGCTGTGAGGGTTTTTCAGTGTTGTGAGGGTTTGTCAGGTGTTGTGAGGGTTTGTAGGTGTTGTGAGGGTTTTGTGAGGTGTTTTGAGGGTTGTTGATGTGTTGTGAGGGTTTTTCAGTGTTGTGAGGGTTTGTCAGGTGTTGTGAGGGTTTGTAGGTGTTGTGAGGGTTTGTCAGGTTTTGTGAGGTGTTTTAAGGGTTTGTCAAGTGTTGTGAGGGTTTGTAGGTGTTTTGAGGGTTTTTCAGGTGTTGTGAGGGTTTTTCAGGTGCTGTGAGGGTTTTGTGAGGTGTTTAAATGGTTTTTGATGTGTTGTGAGGGTTTTCAAGTGTTGTGAGGGTTTGTCAGGTGTTGTGAGGGTTTGTCAGGTTTTGTGAGGTCTTTTAAGGGTTTGTCAAGTGTTGTGAGGGTTTGATTGTGTTTTGAGGGTTTTTCAGGTGCTGTGAGGGTTTTGTGAGGTGTTTTGAGGGTTGTTGATGTGTTGTGAGGGTTTTTCAGTGTTGTGAGGGTTTGTCAGGTGTTGTGAGGGTTTGTCAGATTTTGTGAGGTCTTTTAAGGGTTTGTCAAGTGTTGTGAGGGTTTGATTGTGTTTTGAGGGTTTTTCAGGTGTTGTGAGGGTTTTTCAGGTGCTTTGAGGGTTTTGTGAGGTGTTTTGAGGGTTGTTGATGTGTTGTGAGGGTTATTAAGTGTTGTGAGGGTTTGTCAGGTGTTGTGAGGGTTTGTCAGGTTTTGTGAGGTCTTTTAAGGGTTTGTCAAGTGTTGTGAGGGTTTGATTGTGTTTTGAGGGTTTTTCAGGTGTTGTGAGGGTTTTTCAGGTGCTGTGAGGGTTTTGTGAGGTGTTTTGAGGGTTGTTGATGTGTTGTGAGGGTTATTCAGTGTTGTGAGGGTTATTCAGTGTTGTGAGGGTTTGTAGGTGTTGTGAGGGTTTGTCAGGTGTTGTGAGGGTTTGTCAGGTGTTGTGAGGGTTTGTCAGGTTTTGTGAGGTCTTTTAAGGGTTTGTCAAGTGTTTTGAGGGTTTGTAGGTGTTGTGAGGGTTTTTCAGTGTTGTGAGTGTTTGTCAGGTTTTGTGAGGTCTTTTAAGGGTTTGTCAAGTGTTTTGAGGGTTTGTAGGTGTTGTGAGGGTTTGTCAGGTGTTGTGAGGGTTTGTCAGGTTTTGTGAGGTCTTTTAAGGGTTTGTCAAGTGTTTTGAGGGTTTGTAGGTGTTGTGAGGGTTTTTCAGTGTTGTGAGTGTTTGTCAGGTTTTGTGAGGTCTTTTAAGGGTTTGTCAAGTGTTTTGAGGGTTTGTAGGTGTTGTGAGGGTTTTTCAGTGTTGTGAGGGTTTGTCAGGTGTTGTGAGGGTTTGTAGGTGTTTTGAGGGGTTTTCAGGTGTTTTGAGGGTTTTTCAGGTGCTGTGAGGGTTTTGTGAGGTGTTTTCAGGGGTTTTCAGGTGTTTTGAGGGTTTTCAGGTGCTGTGAGGGTTTTGTGAGGTGTTTTGAGGGGTTTTCAGGTGTTTTGAGGGTTTTCAGGTGCTGTGAGGGTTTTGTGAGGTGTTTTGAGGGTTTTTGATGTGTTGTGAGGGTTTTTCAGTGTTGTGAGGGTTTGTCAGGTGTTGTGAGGGTTTGTCAGGTGTTGTGAGGGTTTGTCAGGTTTTGTGAGGTCTTTTAAGGGTTTGTCAAGTGTTTTGAGGGTTTGTAGGTGTTGTGAGGGTTTGTCAGGTGTTGTGAGGGTTTGTCAGGTGTTGTGAGGGTTTGTCAGGTTTTGTGAGGTCTTTTAAGGGTTTGTCAAGTGTTTTGAGGGTTTGTAGGTGTTGTGAGGGTTTTTCAGTGTTGTGAGTGTTTGTCAGGTTTTGTGAGGTCTTTTAAGGGTTTGTCAAGTGTTTTGAGGGTTTGTAGGTGTTGTGAGGGTTTGTCAGGTGTTGTGAGGGTTTGTCAGGTGTTGTGAGGGTTTGTCAGGTTTTGTGAGGTCTTTTAAGGGTTTGTCAAGTGTTTTGAGGGTTTGTAGGTGTTGTGAGGGTTTTTCAGTGTTGTGAGTGTTTGTCAGGTTTTGTGAGGTCTTTTAAGGGTTTGTCAAGTGTTTTGAGGGTTTGTAGGTGTTGTGAGGGTTTTTCAGTGTTGTGAGGGTTTGTCAGGTGTTGTGAGGGTTTGTAGGTGTTTTGAGGGGTTTTCAGGTGTTTTGAGGGTTTTTCAGGTGCTGTGAGGGTTTTGTGAGGTGTTTTGAGGGTTTTCAGGTGCTGTGAGGGTTTTGTGAGGTGTTTTGAGGGTTGTTGATGTGTTGTGAGGGTTATTCAGTGTTGTGAGGGTTATTCAGTGTTGTGAGGGTTTGTCAGGTGTTGTGAGGGTTTGTCAGGTGTTGTGAGGGTTTGTCAGGTGTTGTGAGGGTTTGTCAGGTTTTGTGAGGTCTTTTAAGGGTTTGTCAAGTGTTTTGAGGGTTTGTAGGTGTTGTGAGGGTTTCTCAGGTGCTGTGAGGGTTTTTCAGGTGCTGTGAGGGTTTTTCAGTGTTGTGAGGGTTTGTAAAGTGTTGTGAGGGTTTGTCAGGTTTTGTGAGGTCTTTTAAGGGTTTGTCAAGTGTTTTGAGGGTTTGTAGGTGTTGTGAGGGTTTTTCAGTGTTGTGAGGGTTTGTCAGGTGTTGTGAGGGTTTGTCAGGTTTTGTGAGGTCTTTTAAGGGTTTGTCAAGTGTTTTGAGGGTTTGTAGGTGTTGTGAGGGTTTTTCAGTGTTGTGAGGGTTTGTCAGGTGTTGTGAGGGTTTGTCAGGTTTTGTGAGGTGTTTTAAGGGTTTGTCAAGTGTTTTGAGGGTTTGTAGGTGTTGTGAGGGTTTTTCAGTGTTGTGAGGGTTTGTCAGGTGTTGTGAGGGTTTGTCAGGTTTTGTGAGGTGTTTTAAGGGTTTGTCAAGTGTTTTGAGGGTTTGTAGGTGTTTTGAGGGTTTTTCAGTGTTGTGAGGGTTTGTCAGGTGTTGTGAGGGTTTGTAGGTGTTGTGAGGTGTTTTAAGGGTTTGTCAAGTGTTTTGAGGGTTTGTCAGGTGTTGTGAGGGTTTGTAGGTGTTGTGAGGGTTTGTCAGGTGTTGTGAGGGTTTGTAGGTGTTGTGAGGGTTTGTCAGGTGTTGTGAGGGTTTGTAGGTGTTGTGAGGGTTTGTCAGGTTTTGTGAGGTCTTTTAAGGGTTTGTCAAGTGTTTTGAGGGTTTGTAGGTGTTGTGAGGGTTTTTCAGTGTTGTGAGGGTTTGTCAGGTGTTGTGAGGGTTTGTCAGGTTTTGTGAGGTCTTTTAAGGGTTTGTGAGGTCTTTTAAGGGTTTGTCAAGTGTTTTGAGGGTTTGTAGGTGTTGTGAGGGTTTTTCAGTGTTGTGAGGGTTTGTCAGGTGTTGTGAGGGTTTTTCAGTGTTGTGAGGGTTTGTCAGGTGTTGTGAGGGTTTGTCAGGTTTTGTGAGGTCTTTTAAGGGTTTGTCAAGTGTTTTGAGGGTTTGTAGGTGTTGTGAGGGTTTTTCAGTGTTGTGAGGGTTTGTCAGGTGTTGTGAGGGTTTGTCAGGTTTTGTGAGGTGTTTTAAGGGTTTGTCAAGTGTTTTGAGGGTTTGTAGGTGTTGTGAGGGTTTTTCAGTGTTGTGAGGGTTTGTCAGGTGTTGTGAGGGTTTGTCAGGTTTTGTGAGGTGTTTTAAGGGTTTGTCAAGTGTTTTGAGGGTTTGTAGGTGTTTTGAGGGTTTTTCAGTGTTGTGAGGGTTTGTCAGGTGTTGTGAGGGTTTGTAGGTGTTGTGAGGTGTTTTAAGGGTTTGTCAAGTGTTTTGAGGGTTTGTCAGGTGTTGTGAGGGTTTGTAGGTGTTGTGAGGGTTTGTCAGGTGTTGTGAGGGTTTGTAGGTGTTGTGAGGGTTTGTCAGGTGTTGTGAGGGTTTGTAGGTGTTGTGAGGGTTTGTCAGGTTTTGTGAGGTCTTTTAAGGGTTTGTCAAGTGTTTTGAGGGTTTGTAGGTGTTGTGAGGGTTTTTCAGTGTTGTGAGGGTTTGTCAGGTGTTGTGAGGGTTTGTCAGGTTTTGTGAGGTCTTTTAAGGGTTTGTCAAGTGTTTTGAGTGTTTGTAGGTGTTGTGAGGGTTTTTCAGGTGCTGTGAGGGTTTGTAGGTGTTGTGAGGGTTTTTCAGGTGCTGTGAGGGTTTTGTGAGGTGTTTTAATGGTTTTTGATGTGTTGTGAGGGTTTTTCAGTGTTGTGAGGGTTTGTCAGGTGTTGTGAGGGTTTTTCAGGTGCTGTGAGGGTTTTGTGAGGTGTTTTAATGGTTTTTGATGTGTTGTGAGGGTTTTTCAGTGTTGTGAGGGTTTGTCAGGTTTTGTGAGGTCTTTTAAGGGTTTGTCAAGTGTTTTGAGGGTTTGTAGGTGTTGTGAGGGTTTTTCAGTGTTGTGAGGGTTTGTCAGGTGTTGTGAGGGTTTGTCAGGTTTTGTGAGGTCTTTTAAGGGTTTGTCAAGTGTTTTGAGGGTTTGTAGGTGTTGTGAGGGTTTTTCAGGTGCTGTGAGGGTTTTTAGGTGTTGTGAGGGTTTTTCAGGTGCTGTGAGGGTTTTTAGGTGTTGTGAGGGTTTTTCAGTGTTGTGAGGGTTTGTCAGGTGTTGTGAGGGTTTGTCAGGTTTTGTGAGGTCTTTTAAGGGTTTGTCAAGTGTTTTGAGGGTTTGTAGGTGTTGTGAGGGTTTCTCAGGTGCTGTGAGGGTTTTTCAGGTGCTGTGAGGGTTTTTTCAGGTGTTGTGAGGGATTGAGAGTTTTGTGAATACTTTGGTGATGGCTGTCATGTTTTGGTTAAAGACACTATAATACTAAAGAAGGATGTGATTGACACACATTATTCATTTGCTAATCTATCCAATTTGCATGTAAATCTCTTGACAATCATCTGGTCCTGTACTGAATCACCAGGACATTTCACTTTCCGTTTAGCGTCAATTCTGTCTGCTTGAAATGATTCTTAATAGCACTTGAATATGTTTGACAGCCAGTGGCGAGTGACCTGTTCTCTGGCTGCACCTGTTCATCCCGTCCCCTCCATCCTGGCCCTTATTGATCCCCCTTCACATTGTGAGGGGCCCCGCGGCCCCGATGGCAATCTGTTAATTAATGTATCCTCCAGCACGCCCGGCCGCTGTTCGCCTGCCCGATAAGGGAAATTAAACACTCGCCTTTTATCCCACTTTCTTATTTTCCTTTCACTCCTTCTGCCTCTTGGCCTGTGAACGCTCCGAAGTGTCACCCGGCGGCAGATAGACATCGGCCGCTCATCTCTGCCTCAATGAGGCCTTTCATATGAAAGAAGGAAAGTTTGGGGTCAGTTGCGGTGGGGCGAGCCGATCAATACTGTAATCTATCGGCTCTTTAATGACGAGCAGGGCAGATAACGCTGCTTTAGTAGACTTGTAAAGCGATGATTTTAATTTGCCGGCACTGCGAGGACATTCGTATGATGTGCAAATGGGGGGCAGGTGAACGAGGGGAGTCGTGAGGAGTTTATCGACAGATGTCACTGAACGGGAAGATGAACACTGAGCACACTGTTACTTATTATCCTGTTTATAAACGATCTCAGTCTGCTGTAAGTGTTTTACTGTATGTGTTTCATACATATTACGTTTATCTGCAAGCTATACTGCACTAAACGATACATACCTATGAGCTTTAAGAATGTAAACACCTATGTGTTTTAGAAGAACTATAATTTGTATATATGTAATTATAATTTATGAATATAATTGTAAATTATAATGTATATTTGCCAGAAAGTCTGTGTTTTTGGACAACACTTCCTCTAATATTATTTTTTCAAATCTTTAAAATGACTAAGTACATTTACATTTGGTCATTTAGCAGACGCTTTTATCCAAAGCGACTTACAGATGAGGAAACATTGGAAGCAATTATAACAACATAGGCAACAAAATACATAAGTGCATCAAAACTAGTACATTAAAGCCTAGCACAGTATAAAGAAGCTAAGAATAGTGAGGTTAGTAAGTGTTTTTATTTTTTTTATTTTTTTATAAAGAAGGAAAGGGAAGAGCATTAGGAAAAATCAATCAGCAACGTGTTGACGGAAGAGATGCGTTTTTAGGCGTTTCCAGGAGCATAGCTTTGAACTTTATGCGGGCGGCAACAGGGAGTCAGTGTAACCTGATGAAGAGCGGAGTTACATGCGCTCTCTTTGGTTCATTGAACACCACTCTTGCCGCCGCATTCTGGATCATCTGGAGAGGTTTGATTGTGTCCAGCCAGAAGCGCATTGCAATAATCCAGTTTGGACAGGACAAGAGCCTGGACTAGGTGCTCCTATAGGAAAGATCAAATTTTCCTAATGTTGTAGAGGATGAATCTAAGTAAATGATTGTGTGTGATCACATTAAATGTGAACTCCAATGTGGAATATTTCTCAAATAAAAAGCAAGTGGTTCATTTGTTTATCTATACTGTATGTCAACCATTTTTGTATTATTTTTTTATTTAAGACCTTTAAAGTTTGAAACCTTTTAATGATTGTTTTCTCCAATTACGTGTTAACTTTTTCACTAACCTGAAAGGGAACGTCTGGTCCTTTGCTCAGGTTTCTCCGCGTTGTCTCTGGGAGATCAGATGAGTTTACTGCAGAGCGCGTGGATGGAGATCCTCATCCTGAGCATCGTCTTCCGCTCGCTGCCGTATGAGGACGAGCTGGTGTACGCCGAGGACTACGTGATGGACGAGGAACACTCGCGCCTCACCGGTCTGCTAGATCTCTACGTGTCCATCCTGCAGCTGGTGCGCAAGTACAAGAAACTGAAGGTGGAGAAAGAAGAGTTTGTCACGTTGAAGGCCATAGCGCTCGCCAACTCAGGTACTGACAATTAAACATTCACATTCAACCCTGTTAAACTATAATGAGAAATCAACTAGGTTTCAAATCTTAAGACGGATGCTTTACCTTAAACATATTGAATAATATAAATATTTAATAATAAAATGAGTATTATTACATACGATTCTAATCAAAATGAAAGAAATAAACGTTCTTGTTTTTTCCACCCCGTTATGATACATTATCATATTCATGTTTTCATAAAATGTATGACCAAGTTCTGGTTTAATCACTTCGTAATGTGGTAACAGATGTCTGTTACGTGGAGAGGTGACGTGAGGCGCGCAGATAAAGATGAAGGGCACACGGGCAGAGAAAGCGCGGCCGAGCACCCAGCATTTAATGGAACGCCTTCCGTGTTGCCGCATTCACTCTATCTCCATCACGCTAGCCATGGGGCCAGTGGCCGCGAGAGATAAATTTAGCATTTCATTAGGAACACCAGAGCTGTCAATAAAATGTGTTAAGCGGACTGGAATGAGTATCAGCGAGCGCTGGCCCTCGTTGTTCCCACAGCGTCTGTATCGACAGCAGGCTTTTCAGAAGGCAGGGCCCGTCCCGCGCTGATCAATGTGCCCCTCGGCCCATCTCGTTTTATTCTGCCGCCTCATTCGCTGTCTCTCTTTGTCGGGCTGAGAAATGAAAACGCTGATGGAGGCGTTTGGCCTGCTCGGGGATGACAGGCCCGGTGCGAGCGCTGCGACTCTTTCTGTCCGATGGCTCTCGCGGGACGGCCACTGTCTGACAGCTGTGAAAATTCATAGCCATTGATTTTGTAATTAGCAGTTTATCAATCGTATCGACAGGCTCTTTCTGATGGATTGCAGGGAAATTGTTTCTTCAGACAGGTTTTTTTAACCCATCAACCCCAAACCCCCCCACTCACATACACTTCTGGCTTAAAAAAATTGCAGATTAATAGAAGTACAATGGATCGTTGTAAAATACTATTAATAATAAAGTGGTGATTTAGATTATAGAATAATAAAACCATTTGATGGAAATATTTAAATTGTATTATTATTTTAAATGATTTTTTTTTCATGTCTTTTTATCCTTATTTAAAAACGAAGGTACCCTATGTTATACAATCATCCATCAAAATAAAATAATGCTGACAAGGTCACGAGGGTCCCGACACAAAGTGATAATTACACATCTGCTTAACAAATAAATCAATACCTGGACATGAAATATTGATTGAAAATGTTACGCCAGATTGTGACACAAACACAGATATCAGTTACCATGACAACAGTCAATGATACACTTTCAAGTCTTCACACAAAATGACTGATTCATGAAAATCAAGTGTTGATACAGAAAGCCTAACAAATAATATCAATTAACACCAATTAGCAGCTACAATAAAGAGGCCATTGGTCAATTTTTCTTCAGAGAGGTCAGGTGACTTTCTGTCATGTCATGTGACGACTCTGTGGATGTGGTACCCAGCATGGATAAGAAAGGTTTCCTGGTCAGTATATTGACTAGCTGAGGGAGTTTCTGTAAATTCAATCATGAGAGCAGGTTTGTTTTATGTTTCTCTACATGTCTCTAAGACATAATGTTGAAAAATCCCAAGCCAATAACCACAATGAAATAATCGTATGAATAGACTGTAGATCAGAGGACGAGGGCCAGATGTGATGCATTCTTTTTCAGTAAACACAGGACCAAATTGAGTTTCATTCGTATATTCATTTGCAAAAGCTTAAAACGCGTGCTATAGTCACATATTCGTCAACCGTCCTTTGCATTATTCTTGAGCCCTCTGTTTGTCGGGCACCTCACAGAGTTCATGTGGGCTACCAGGAGCCTGCGGGCACCACGTTGGAGACCACTGCTGTGGAGAATAAAATCAAACACTACCTGAGAAAATGTACAGCAGATACATAAGATATTCAGTCATTTTAATCAAATATTCATTAAATTGGAACATTATCAAAACAATCACAAAATCTTTGTTTCATGCATGTCATTTGGATGAATAACGTCTCAAACGCATGTTTGTGTAATCTATGTGACTACTGCGTGTCAATACGTGTCATGTTTGGTCCTGACAGATTCGATGCACATAGAGGACGTGGAGTCGGTTCAGAAGCTCCAGGACGCTCTTCACGAAGCCCTGCAGGATTACGAGAGCTGTCAACACGCCGAGGACCCTCGACGCGCCGGAAAGCTGCTCATGACGCTTCCTCTGCTGCGGCAGACGGCCACCAAAGCCATTCAGCACTTCTACAGCATCAAGATGCAAGGCAAGGTGCCCATGCACAAACTCTTCCTGGAAATGCTGGAGGCCAAGGTCTGATTGGTCCCGTGACGTCATCGAGGCGACAGCGAATGAGGTGTGACAGAGATGCTCTGACTGCGGAGGACAGACCGATCCTCCGACGGACACGCAGATTGAAGACTTGCGTCTCGCTGAGACGACAAACATTTTTAAAGACCGGAAAATGAAAAAATACGTATTCAAAATATGAATCTAAATGAAAAAAAAGAATTTAAAATCTATAAGGAAAACTATGTACTTGTACAGAAATGCTTTTTGGGACATGATTTCTGGTTATATATGATGAAAGAAACTTCTGTAAGTAGATGCTCATTTTTCTTTCGGCCCTCACGACACAGTTAAGCTCCTCACACAACACCAGGACTTGTACATATTCGTCATCAGGCCTGAACAGTGCAACCGTTTGTCTCGCCCGGTTCTTCCCTGAATGTGAACTTGAATATACCTCTTCCGAACGGCGACTCCTGGACCTCCGCATCATCCTGACGACGTCTGTAGCCAGGACTTCTGCAGTAACTCAGCAATAAATTGAGCCGACGGACGGGTGGCGTCCATGTAACTTAAGTGGGCGAGAGGAACGCCCGTCTCCTGTGTTGCACTGTATTCAAACTAGTTGTTATTGTTTTGCTTGAAGTTCAGGTCTAATTTTGGCACTGAATGGTCGATTTGGCAGCAGTGCGTGTGGAGGGAGGGACTGCTGGGTGAAAGTGGCATTGGATGGAAAGGAGGGGGTTTCAAAGGGTTTATGGTGGGTGGCAGCAGTCCAGGAGATTCCAGGTTCAAACAATCAGACGGCGCATATGTCAAACATCCTATTTTTGGGCTCGCTAAGCCACCGGCAAAGCCAAGCCGTGCGGAGAGGAAACGTGGTGCCCATCAACTGCCCTCACCCTTTTAGAAGCTGCCAGGACTTTTATAGCCGTGCACCCATGTGAAGGTGGGTGGCAGGTGCAGGTCTTTATCACCAGCTTTATTTTTAGATCTTGGAAGATGACGGCGGCCTGAACAGGAGGGGTCTTGATCTCATGTTGACACAATAGCATTGCTGCACCACCTGCCACCACGGCATTTGAAGTAGATTAACCTGAGATCCACTGAAGGATCCACTCGAAATCAACACATTCCACCTGCTTCCTGAGCACGCATGCTGTGTTCCATTCACCTTGAGAAGTCAGAAACTTTCCGTTCAGAAACGTGCAATAGTCAGATTTCCAACTTGGAAACTTTTAGCAAGATGTTTCACACAGGTGGTTTATGGTGAAGCATCACTTCTAAGCGTACTATTGTGAAACTTTTCCCAGCGAACAGAGAACGATCTCAGAACGTTGGCTAACGTTCTCTTGAGTTCTCTCGAATGTTAATTGAGCATTTTATCAACATTATCAACTAAGAGACAAACCCAACTCTTGGGTTGTACATTAAATTAGAAAATGGCCATATATGACCCAACCAGTGCATATGTCGATGCCAAATGTTTCCGTAAAGTCATGGGAACGTTCTTACGACGTATTTTTGTTAGCGTGAGTGAGATATGGAGATGTGTCCTCCATCTGACTTTGAATGGAACACACAGCATTTGCTCTACAATGTCATTTTAGTTGTTTTACATGACAGGGATCTTTGTTTTCAAGCGTTTGGAGGACGGGTGTACTGAGAAGGCGACTTTCACTACTGACGTCATGGACTCGATATAAACTCGGTTCACTTTAGCAGTCTGTTGAATGCTAAAGACTTCTTCCCATTAAACTTGAACTAGCGGACTCGATAACAGGGATTCATTTATATATGCATTGCAACCATGTGGGTTAACATTAGGGATCAATTCTGACCAACATCATGCCAAAGTAGTGCACCTTTAAATCGCATGTCACATATTACACGCTGACAAACGCTTGAAGCTACACGAGCTCCGTGCACATGCGTCTCACTCGCTCATTGTAACTTAAGATCTTCAGACATGTTTTTTTGTCTTATACGTTCCCTTTAAAACCTGCTGAGGTCAGTCTG
Organism: Barbatula barbatula; assembly: GCF_947034865.1. Classification (NCBI taxonomy): domain Eukaryota; kingdom Metazoa; phylum Chordata; class Actinopteri; order Cypriniformes; family Nemacheilidae; genus Barbatula; species Barbatula barbatula. The sequence continues at coordinate 871,311 of NC_136765.1, read as the reverse complement.
TATATTTCACACATTACACTTCAGAATGACATATATGCAACATTGACTTTCTTTAGCTACCTCATCATTCATTCAAACACTCAAGATGCTGTAAAAACCTTTCTTTCCACTGCTGAACGCATCGTGTTGAGTTTTGAGTCCACACGACACTCTCTGCATGTGTATGAAGATTCTGTCTATTTTGTCTACTTTCTTTTGAAAATGAAGGCGCTCATGTCATTCTGTGCTGAACCTCCTAATCTGTGATAAATGTTTTTGAAGGGCACGAATGTTTGTTTCGCGCGTCAGTCGCTGTATGGAAAGAAAGGATGCTTATCTGTAAATGTTGTCGTTTATTTATTTGCATATGAACGTTCAGCGTCCTTCGAATTCAAAATGTCCGGGTCAGAATTGGTCCCACGATGTTCACGCGTCAAAGCATCGAAGGCTGTTCTTCTGAAGATATTCATTGTGTATATTATATCACTCTGGCCATGCTGTATAATAATATCTCATATTGTTCATTTTACAACACCTGTGTCACTTTCTTTTTTATGTCCAAAAAAGTAACAGAACATCTGAAGCAGTGCTGGAGTTTTCTTCATTTTCAGCTGGTGCGAAAAACATGTTCCTTGAAATAATGTTTGAAGAGGTCACGTACTTCATCAAGATTAAGAGCGGGAATCATTTCCATGAAAAAGATTCATTGTTTTTTCATTCGTATAACAAGTGTAAAGTGAAGGAAGTCAAGCAGTGTGATACACAAGCAAACATCTGTTTCACGTGCAACATTATTCATTGAAACATTCACTTGCACTTTTTCATGTTGTGAGATCATTTAACAAATCTTGATCAATTTGCTTTTTAGCGTTTAAATAAATGAACACAACACAAATGATTTATGTACGTCACGTGCTTGATTTCTCATTCCTAATTTATTCAACAAATTGACTGAATCTTATAAAATCGCTCTGATCATTTAATCTGGACGCAGGAATATTTTATAAAGAAAGTGAAATTGACTGTAGATCGCGGTTAGGGTGTGAAAATGAGCTCCCAAACCTACATACTGTAGACAACACGTGAAGTCAGCACTTCTTTGCAGTTGTGTATTTAGGACTTTATATGCTGCCGTTTAAGGGAACTTCTTTTAGTCACATTCTAATGAAGCTCTGCATGTGTCCTTTTACATCCCATAATACGTGACAAGTGATGCTTCCAAGATGAAAAAACCCAAATAAACATCAAGTTCAATATAAAAAGTACAAAATCTATTCAATATTTACACGTTTATATCTAAGCATTAATAAGTCAACATGTTAGGTTCCCGAACAAGTGAAATAAAGTAAATGTATGTGTGGAGTATTTGTAATTCATAATAGTAGGTGTGTTTTAATCAACTATAAAGTATAAACTTTAATTTATCATCTGTTATATGTTGTATTGTTTTTTATTCAAGCATGAGCCCTAGAGCTGTATACAGTGACTTATCATGATATTGAGTCACAAACACATTAAATAACACAAAATCATAATTATTTTTATTACATAAAAACATCACAACATACAACACTAAGATGGTCTGACATTGAATTTGCTTTTTACCTTTTATTTACACTGGGGATTACAAGACACTTGATGTAAAGGAAAGAGACGGGCTAGTACACATTTAATTCTCTCAAAATCTAAACAAATCGAAAGTATCAAAGAACCTTAATTCAATTAACGGATGAAAATGTAAATGTACTAGCCTATTTATTTGATACGTATTGTTCGGTTAGCTTAGCAATGTTAGCTTCTATTAATCTGCAAACGCAGCATTAGCATTATAAAATGATTAGTAGTGGGCCATTAGTATCTGTTGTTGGTGAATATAATGTGGATTTCTTATGAAAGTTTGCCGTGTTAACTGCGTGTTTTCAGATCTGTGAAGAGGCTGAAGGCTCTTGTGCATTACTCTCAGTGCTGATGGCCGTTGTGTGTCAATGTGAATGATTGGGTTCCAGTATAAACTTTGCATAAAGGAAGAGCTAAAATTACACGTAGGACTGAAAACGGAGAGCGCAGAAATCCCCGGAGAGCTCCTGGCACAGAAATCAAGCGAACGGTGAGCGGGTGTCTCCAAGCTTTTCATTCACACTTTCTCTTTCAATTGGTTTGTGAGTGAGCTTGTGTTTAAGACATTATGAGTGCTTTACTAAAAGGACAGACATATTTACTAGACTGTCATACAGGCAAACTTGATGAACAGATGATTTTTATTTATCTGCGTTGGACACGAAAATGATATCTGAAAATAAAATGACATTTTCAGACAGTATTACACAATCGTTAAACGTTATGATGTTGAATACAGATTCTGCCTCAGAGTCACTCAGAGCTATTTTATACAAGTAGCCCAATATTAGACAAAAGACACAATAGCCTACTGCATGGCACATCCTGTTTGTTTGACCGTCAATACTAAACCAATGAGATGTTCATTCTTGAGAGCACTCAAGCTTGAATCAAACCAGGTTATTGAATGATGAGATGAAGTTTGATAACATGGACACAGAAGGAGTTCGGCATGGCTTGAGATGTTGATGTGTGTGTTGAAGGTTTGCCGGAGAAAAAATGGTCAGTTCAATGTGAGATGGACTCGACCTTTACTAGACGTCAACCAAAGGTTATAAATCTCCACTGGCCTTAAAAGAAAAGCACATGTTTGCCATTACAGTGTAAGATCTTCCTCACAACGGCAAGCGGAGGGTCTCAGGAGAACATACAACCTGACCCACAGACCCCCAATGACTCTCTCTCTCTCTCTCTCTCTCTCTCTCTCTCAATGAAGCATCTTCTTTTATGGCATTTTTAAAACAACAGAGAATATTTTAAGGGTGTATGAACACAAAGAGAGAGTTTTATACACAGCAGATTGCACAGTGGATACATTTGTTTATGTTGCAATTTATGAATACCAACCTAAATAAATGATCCAGTCAAATTCAGGCACTTCATTGATTCTCACTTTATGATGTGAGCTGAAGTTAACCAATGTTCATTGAAGGATTGACGGTTATCTACACAAAACTCATTTTGACTTTTAGCGTTGTGGATGCGACGCTCATAGAATGTATAAACTGAACCATTTGGTTATGTTTTATTAAACCCTTGTGGATAGAGTTTAAACATCAGAAAAAAGGTTGTCTATTTTATGAAAAGGAAATAAACCTGCGTTATGGGATTGACAAAAAAAGCACACAACAAACTTTGTAGGATTTCTGTGAATTAAATTGCACAAACCTCAAGCAATTATACCCAACAAATAAGGGATGTCTCTTAACAGAACTTACAGAATTTAAATTTCCATGTGCCCATTTATGAAGAATATGTCCTGTTATGGCACTTACATTACTGTGAAAAATGCACTAAAAATAAAACAAATGCTTTAAAAGCTGAGAGAGACCTCACATGGGTATTGACCCACCAAATGTTAATATCGGTGCTTTTAGTAAGAGTAAAAACCTTTGGTTGAACTTGACTGAGTTTTTCATGGAATTGTCCAAGACTGACAGAATTGAAACTGATTAAAAAACTGACCAGTAATAACACAAAGATACCGTATAACACTACAATAAAAATACAGTAATACTCCAGCAGCTGGGGGCAGAAAAGTGTCAGATATTTCATTTTTGTAAAGTAAAACCCAACCTGTAAATGTGCTGTACATTTCTGTAATTTTACATTTTTACCGCATTTTAAAAAGACACCAAAATTCTATCAAATAAATCAAACCCCTAAATTCCTAAAATTGCTGTTTTTTACAGTGTACTTACCCAAAATAATCCTGGCATGTTTCACTGCATTATGAATTTGATGTTACACTTGAAAAGTTTACAATTTAAATGCATGAAATAGTAAATCATACATGTACAAATGACTGCGGTGTGTATGTGAAGTATGAATGAAAAAAGAGAGGTGTCATTAAAAGCTTTAAGAAGAAGAGTATAAAACCTGAGGAGAATCCAAGAGCAGAGTTTAAGAAGAACATATATTTTATCCTTTCCTTGACCATGTGACTACTGACCAATCAGAAGACCACATTTAACTACGGTCCTGATATATCTCAGCCAATATCTCGATGAGCGTCACAATGAAAATAAATTCACAGAACATTGATTGGCAATGGTTTTGCAATAAAACGTATTAGCATAATCACACAATTCACATATTTGACCTTTAAAGCTTGATATATGGAAATTGACAGATCACAGGTGATTCCAGGACTCAATGTCTTCTAGATCATATACTTTATGCGCTCTCCACACGGCACGCGTGAGAAAGGAACCTTGACCAGACGTAATTTACAGTGTTATGAGATGAGCGCAAAACACGCTGTAAATAAATAAATGCTCATTCTGTCGGGGTGAGAGGGGGTCCGCCCTCACGTGTTCTCTGACGGTTCTTCAGTATGACCGTCTAGATCTGTCCAGAATGACCTCGCTGAGAGCAGGACATACATATTCTTCCTCACCAAAAAGAAATTTAACATTTGAGTGTTTATGTTTCTTTCATACAGTGCAGATCTGTCTCTCATCATACGTGTACCATAACGAATCACACATGCACACAAGAATCCCAAGACAGACACTTCAGTTGATATCGACTGACAATTTTTTATAACAATTCTTTATTATCAAGCAAATAATTGTGCCAATGAGATCGTTCGACTTCATATGAATTAGCCCAAATTAGCAAACACATAAAACACTTATTTTTGCGTCGTGAGATTGTGTTGGGTTTGGAAAATGAGGAACAACCGAAGAGTTTGTAAACCATGAGATATTTCCTCAGTTTGATAGCAATAGATGCGTCGTTGTCGTGCTTTGAAAATATATTTTAGATTTTTTTACATCAGGTATATCTGCAGGGCCCACGTTTCTCTTTATTAGCTGAAGCCACACAAACAGTCAAGGTTGTGAAGTCCGGCTCATCTGTCAACTCACTTTCACAATGGCCAAGAAGAAAGCGCGCTCCTGATACTAAAGAGCTTTTTCCCGCTGTAAACGGGTGTAATGCAGTAAAGTGTCTTTCACGATATCAATCTGTCACAGCACAATAGAACGACACAAAGAAAAGCTGGGTGGCATTCACACGCTGATCAATACGGCCTGCTTACAGCCGCTGCATCGCTCTAATGAATTTTTTTGTGTGGAAGCGCGTGTATTGGCAGGCGTTTTGGGACGCTTTTCAAGAGAATTAGCATTGTCACCACCCGGCTAATTGAGAATGTCTGGAGCATAGATTTCTCACGCAAATATCAATTACACCAACAAATGTGTTTTCATGAAGTCGCTGCTGTTTAAGGTCCGTGAGGTTGATGCTCTGCGGTAAACAAGAAGAAAACTAAATCACAATGCTAAATATAATGTTTGTAAAATACAACTATAGGCTAAATACGTACAGACATCCCATAGTTCACCTAAACCTTGTTCATAATTTTCTCTTGGTATGACAAGACTCATTCTTTGACTGAACATCTGTGTGTTTGTTTCAGATTTGGCACAACATCTGAGTAAATTTGAGTATTTTGTTGTTCACTGCCTGATGTGAAAGTGTCGTCGTGAATGTGCCAAAAATCAGAAGTTTTTGGTTACAGATAGTGTGTGGGGGGATTCATCTGAAGTGAGCATCAGTGAATGAGTGAACGGGCCGGACAGGACACTGAATGGTCTCTCTGCATTATTTTAATTAGATTTCCATGGAGAACTAAATTAAGTCATTTTGCTTCGGGGGACCGCAGACAAGTGTACTTTTCTCACTTACACAAAGGGGGTAGTGCAGTCTGTTAAGTAAAGACGAAAAGGCAACTATTTATAATGGCACCCCATTCACCATCACATCAGCAATTACTCTTTATATTTTACCCAGAATTCAGCACTAAAGAACAACACAAGTAGAGTGTGTCATTCATTCATGAGTTTTAATGAGAAGAGCTCCATCTATAGACCACTTGTTGAATTGCATTAATGATCAGAAACTTATAATACTATGATGTGTCAGGTGTTCACAAAACATGACAGAGACATCTTGTTGTAAGGGTAACATCACGTGTCCGTGAAAAAGCTGTGACTTAAAGTTATCTCATAATCTGAACACAATTTTCAACCATGGCCGTATGTGGGTGGGATAGCGTCTCACGTTTAGCGCAGATCATCGTCAGTCATATCCATTCCACTTTAGGAATGCTTAAAAGGGTCATATAGTGCGTGTACGTGTTTTCTGTGTCTTTGGTGAGCTGCTCATGCATGTATTATATTGCAAAAATTAAAGTGTTGGAAAAAAAGATGTGTTCTATCTATAAGCAAACGCTCACCCAGATCTGCCTGAAACGCCTCGTGTAGCCACACCCACACAAATCTACGTCAGCTCGTGGTATGATTTGACTAAGATGCATACGCAAGTAAGGTGGGCGTACCTGTAAATCTCATTGCAGCCATGTCGTGGAGATGCTTTGAGTTTCATTGCGAAAAGAAAGCTTCTTTGTTTGCCCTTCCAGAAGATGAGACAGCTAAAAACAAATGGTTTCAATTTATTTACAATAATGTTCTAGGACAGAACAATCTGAATATTCAAGATTTCATGAGCATGGTTGAGATCAAGGAGCTTTTGTTAAAATACACTACGCATGGACAGTCTGGCTCTGTATTTTCATTGTAAAAGACTTTGTCTCGGACTAAAGCGAGTTGAGTTTGTCGTGTGTTTGTAGCGCCTGTTGTTTCTTTGTGTGATCTGCAAATGCAGACACGCGCCGACGTCAAAAAAGACAACACACGTCCTAATAATCAGAAATGTGGAGTTTATAACGGGTTTATTGTTGATCAAGAAGGGTCAAAGCACACGCGTCATTTATTATGTTACCATTCCCTGCTGTAGTGTTCCTCACTCACAAACTCTGTATGATGTATATGGTTGTTTGTTTATAATCTTTATAATGTCGTATATAAAAGGTAAAACAGTGAGCTATAGTTTTGTAAGTATATTTTCTTTTACTTCAGGTAAATGTTGATTTAGGAATGTTTAGATATGTGTACTGGAAAACAAAACAAAAATACTGAATTCACTGCCTAACATCATTTCATCAGATGTCATCATTTTCTCTTCTCTTCTTTAAAACCCAACATGAGATGTGAGGCAGGATGTTTAAATACAACAAAAGTAAATAGAGATTTATAGAGTAAAGGATTATAAAAACACAGTTCTGTGAGAAGAGGAAGAGCGGCCAGCGCCACTTTCACTCACTTCATTTGTCAGAGTAAATCCTGCTTTCACTCTGTCCATTTCTTCTTAACCCTCCAATTAAAGTCCACTAAAGCTCAGCGTGAGAGATAGAGAGCCGAGCGGACAGCTGTCGCCAGTTACAAATGACAGAGACTTCTGCTTTATCTGCCTCAGGAATCCATGACATCAGCGTTTACACGGCACGGGATGAGAACGGCCCATTGTGCTCAGAGGGGATCCCTCACAAACATTGACTAATGTTGACATACATGAAAAAATGTATTACCCTGATATTACAAAAAACCTTGGAAGTACATTTACATCTCTGAGAGTTTTTATTTCTTAATAACATGCAGCAGACAGTGTCAGGAAGAAAGCTGAAATCCTGACGTTTTAAAGCGGCACTAGATGAAATGTGAAATGTAGATAACTGAGTGCTGTAAAAATGGTTATTTGCGCTTGATTGATTACTTCATTAATGATATTTTACAATGTAGCTTGAACGTTTTAATGTTCCGGCGAGCACATAATACTCATTACACATTAATGAAGACGAGACATTACTGTAGACATTAAAATGAGACGCACTCACTGATGTTTAATGCCAGAAACATTAACATCATACATGCGTTTCATCCACGCTAAACGCAAAACAACTCTTCACGGTTAACTTTACTCAACAATCTCTACTATATTGAGACAGCGCTTTTAACATTGTCATTGTTACAAAGCTGCTTTGCACAAAACATTTTGACTATAAGAAAAACATATAAAGTCATGTGATGAAAGTTTTGTTCTTAATCGAGTAATAATTGGACTGCATTAGTGATGAAGGGTAAACCATTTATATGCCAACAACACTTGAGAAGTCTCAACTTTCAACAAGTAAGTGTGATATAAATGGACTGACATGTGTGAAGGTGAAAACATTATGTAAGAGACAGAAACAGGTAGAAGTTTGTTGTTTGTCATTGTTTAAGAAATGAGAAAGTTCGTCTGCATGTTATACACGTTGATCAGAAAGATTTTAGTCAGAGTTCTTGCTGATGTGCTAGTTCACATCCTCCTCAATAACCTTATAATAGAGCGGGGCAGTCTGCGCTCTACCTGCACATTTACTTTTCAATTAGCCGTGTGAACAGTTTCAACACTTTGGCACAATGGTTTTATAGCCGAGTGTCATCGTCCGTTAATGGTGCTGGCAACATCAGCGGAGTGATAAACCATCTGGCCTGCCTCCCGCAGAGATGAGCGCAGTAAATGAAGTGAAAAAGTTCAAGCAATTAAAGTCACATTAATATAAGCATAATAATGCCGTCTCACACAGCACACACCAGCTAGTGGAAAATAAAGACCACGGATACATTTAAACAGTGTGTCGTGAAAGACCACAACCGCTCACTAACTGAGGAGAAGTCGACGAGATCTCACGAAACTTTAGCTTCCAGAAGTTTTTCACTTCTCCTGACCTGCCCAATTACACAGCAACATTTACAAAACATACTTAAAAAGAAAAGGGGCTTTCATTTTAAATAAACGCTTTTCTAACACCAGGAGTACATTTGAATTTACATTTGTGCATTTGGCAGATACTTTTATCCAAAGCGACTTACATCTGAGCACGTGCAATCCCTGGAATGGAACCCATGGCCTTGGCGTTGCCAGCGCCATACTCTAACCACTTAGCTACAGAAAGAGTATAGCATTAGTTCTGGTAGGTTTAGCTCGCATCCGCTGATCCTCATCTACCTATAGAAACATGACGCTATTGCAACTTCCATTTGAAATTCTGCTGTTGTTTGATCATCAGTAGGATAAAGAATCCACAACCGGTTCAGTTTTTTTTCAAAAGCTGTCCATGGGACGTACGTCAATTATATTTGCATATATTTATACTGTTTATAATCTTTGTTTTCATGGTTCAATAAGAGTCTCCAGAAGAGAGCAGGGGAAATGATTGTGTCTTGATATTCTTGAACATCAGATATGTTTTATATGAGTAATGTTATATTTACACCCGTCACCTCCTGGATCAGAAATAATGTTTTTTTGCGGATTCATACCATTTATGTAACCACAGATTTACCATGAATATACAACTCATTGTCATGTTCAAGAAAGCAATTTGAAATTATTCGAGCTTTGTGACATGGTGCATTATCCTGCTGGAAGTAGCCATCAGAGGATGGGTACATGGTGGTCATAAAGGGATGAACATGGTCAGAAACAATGCTCAGGTAGGCCGTGGCATTTAAACGATGCCCAATTGGCACTAAGGGGCCTAAAGTGTGCAAAGAAAACATCCCCCACACCATTACACCACCAGTCTGCACAGTGGTAACAAGGCATGATGGATCCATGTTCTCATTCTGTTTACACCAAATTCTGACTCTACCATCTGAATGTCTCAACAGAAATCGAGACTCATCAGACCAGGCAACATTTTTCCAGTCTTCAACTGTCCAATTTTGGTGAGCTCATGCAAATTGTAGCCTCTTTTTCCTATTTGTAGTGAAGATGAGTGGTACCCGGTGGGGTCTTCTGCTGTTGTAGCCCATCCGCCTCAAGGTTGTGCGTGTTGTGGCTTCACAAATGCTTTGCTGTATACCTCGGTTGTAACGAGTGGATATTTCAGTCAAAGTTGCTCTTCTATCAGCTTGAATCAGTCGGTCCATTCTCCTCTGACCTCTAGCATCAACAAGGCATTTTCACCCACAGGACTGCCGCATTCTGGATGTTTTTCCCTTTTCACACCATTCTTTGTAAACCCTAGAAATGGTTGTGCGTGAAAATCCCAGTAACTGAGCAGATTGTGAAATAGTCAGACCAACAACCATGCCACGCTCAAAATTGCTTAAATCACCTTTCTTTCCCATTCTGACATTCAGTTTGGAGTTCAGGAGATTGTCTTGACCAGGACCACACCCCTAAATGCATTGAAGCAACTGCCATGTGATTGGTTGATTAGATAATTGCATTAATGAGAAATTGAACAGGTGTTCCTAATAAGGTGAGTGTACATGTATATGATTATAAGATATCACAGGCAGGAAGGCACACATCTTTGTTAGATAAGGTCATCTCAGTAGACAGAATGTGACACAATCATTGAATTTCAACGTGTCTTGATGTCATCTTACATCTGTACTCTGTTGATTGAGGATTCCCAACACAATGTCACAGCAAAAACATCACTATTTTATGAGGTGGCTAATTTTGGCTAATTCGTATGAATTTTATATGAATTTGCTTTTGCGCCAGTGACGTTAAGTTAAGGGGCGGAGCTAGGGGTGGGGCTTCACTACTGCATTTTTCTAGTAATCGTGCGTTTTTACTGGATTCACAACGTATGGATTCATGCGAATTCTTCACCTCGTAAAATAGTTACCATGAGATTGGGTTGGAATTTCATTGGCTAAAAACGATGCCATAAATAACACAATTTGAGGAAATTAGAGGTGACTTTTTCCTTTGTTTTGTACATTCACATTTAATAATTAACAATAATTTTGCAGAGAAGATTTATAGATCAAATATAAGACAAGTTACAGTATATGAAAAATGTTGGAAAACAAACACCAAGACTGAACAGATGGCTATGTTAGTCTTGGAGATCTATAAACTAGTGTACTCGAACACATGAAGAAGATAAAATAAATCAAAGCGCAGTCTCTCACTTCCACCAGATTCCAGGCTGTGTGTTTGTGTGTAATGTCAGCTGTTTGTATCAGTTGACCTGTTGTGTGGTTGTACACACAGTGTTAATTTCAGGACATCTTCAGGGTGTCTCATACAGGAATATCTTAAGCAGCGCCAGCATTAGCATAGCGTGATGGATGCTGCTGAATCTCAGATAACGTCACTCTTTGCATTTTAAACTAACCAGCGTCATCCATTCTCATAGAGGACAATTAAACTCCAGCGTGTGACAGATTTTCTTCCATTCGTCGGGCAACACATTCACACACACCTTACAGTTAAAGATGATTATCAGCTGACAGAAGACGAATAAACCTTCAATTAGCGGTGTGGTGTGTGTGTGCAGACGTGTCCAGGTCAAGAGATTCTTGAAATACACACAGTCACAGCACAAATAAATATTACAATAAATATACATGTCAAAAAGTGAATGTATCTCTGTTAAAATAGGTCATAAACTATCAACACACTTTATATTCCAGCGAGGGGTTGAATGGGAAAATACTCAAATGTTTGTTTGATCATCAGTAGGATAAAGAATCCACAACCGGTTCAGTTTTTTTTCAAAAGCTGTCCATGGGACGTACGTCAATTATATTTGCATATATTTATACTGTTTATAATCTTTGTTTTCATGGTTTAATAAGAGTCTCCAGAAGAGAGCAGGGGAAATGATTGTGTCTTGGTATTCTTGAACATCAGATATGTTTTATATGAGTAATGTTATATTTACACCCGTCACCTCCTGGATCAGAAATAATGTTTTTTTGCGGATTCATACCATTTATGTAACCACAGATTTACCATGAATATAATTTATGGGTTACCGTGATTTAGTTTATTTGTAACAAGACTGTAATAAATCTTTACAAATTTTTAATTTTAATTTGTTTTATTTTCAGTTGTATTGTTGTGTGTTGTTTAACATGAATATCAACTTGTTTTCTTTGCACTATGCAAACATTGCATCTTTTTTTTTCCTTTGACCAGTTTGACCCGTCTCAATTTCGGCAAATATATATATATATTTTGTTATATTTTATATATTTATATTTGCAGTTTTGGAGAAATACTGTCACTAGTCCATAGAATGAAACAAAAACGTTTTAAAAACGTATATATATTTTTTCCTACGGCTGTATGTTGAATTGGAGGATTTATGCATTTCATGCTAGTTTTGTTTTTAGAACAAAGAAGAAAATGACTTGTAGCAGGAAACGTGCCGTCTGGTTAGGACAGAAAGTCTGAGGTAGTCTTTAAAGTCTGATTGTGTCTGTGCCGTTAGCAGTAAACCCGTGATGACCAACACAGATGTGAAGCGGCCGCTGCAGTTACAGATGCACAGGTTCAGGTATTTCAGACCTCGAGACAAACGCTGGGATTGATTTAACTGTGCGTGTGTAGATGAAGCAGCAGTAGACAAGATCTCTCAACAGCATGAATATGAAGTGTGTGTTTGTGGGGGCGAGGGGGGGGGGGTGGTTTACAGAAAGATGTCCCAGCTCTCCACAAATGATGGATAGCAACAGTATGAAGAACCAAACCAAGCATCGCTCACGCTGTCACCACAATGAAGCAGCTATAGAACAGGATTCGCTCACAACGGCAGCATTCGAGTTGCAGGGCCATCATGACACTTCTGCTGGAAGTCAAAGACTCCATCCATCACTCGCTCGCTCCCTTTAGCATCCGAGCGCCAGAACTCGCTGTCCTGCAAGGGATTTCCACAATCGCTCTGAACGCTGCCTGTGAGGAATTTATTTAGGATCCCATTGTTTTTGTAGTGCTCATATTCCGTTGGGGTTGTAGAAGAGACGGCGGGATGCGTGCCGCAGACAATAAACTTTGGCAGAGATCGACCTGTCATGCGTTATCTTTACAGTATGTTAAGGTATTTGGAGGATGAAAAGAATTAAATTCTTTAAATCTGGTTGTCATCACTGAACCGGTGGCTTCACTACAGGTCAATGACATGAACCTGTGATGTAGGCCAAAAACAAGATGTTCTTCTTTTATTTTGCGCTCTTTAGCATTTGACTATGCAACGCTGGCATAGAAAATCTCTCCCGTAATGACTTTCACAGATATTAATGTCGTCTTTAAAGGAAAACCGCCGGATTGAAGCGTGATTTGCAACCAGAGGATTTGGCTTCATATCGAGCCATTGTTTCTCAGTAAGGGCAAAGGCGTTAATGCCCTCCGAGGCGGTGTTTTAATCAACTCTCTTTCTCTCTGCTAAAGCAGCTAAGGGACCAGTGCGCTACGTGAGGGACCAGTGACCCCATAGTCACCAATGACAAAACGCTGCCTCTATCTCCAGTCTCCCTCCAAACACAAAGCCACCCAGGAATGGGTTTACCGCTACACACAGCCAAGGTGCAAATTACCGGCGGCGGACGGTTAACGCTGCAGTTTGGTACCCCCTTGCGCGGGACGCACGAGCAGTGTGGGGGTGGCTACGACGCGTACTTAAAATTAAAAGTTATAGTCTATTAGCCTGCGTTTGGTAGCCGAGCACGCAGCCATGCCTAGCACGGCCGCTAATGGGAAAAGATGTGTGGAAGTGTATGATTTATGGGTGCATGTGAGCAGGGGTGGAATAATTTGGTGCAGAACGGGTACTTACTGAACGGCAACAACTCGGCTACTTATCCGTACTTTCTGGTGATAAATTAGCTCTTGCTTAAAGTGGCCCAGGACCCATTTTTCATTTTGATTACTACACTTGATATCTCTTTCTTTCGCACTCTTTCTATGTCAGCGGCGGTGCTTAGCGTTTCTTGTGTATCAGGTGCTGTGTTTAAGTAAACCCTTTCTGCTTCACTCAACCTCTTCTTTTATCAACAACCCTACGTAGGGCTCTTGTGTAATCTCTCCCTAGCCAGGTGCGGCCTGTCGCCATGCAAAATAGTTGACCAAAAATGAACATGTGTGTCTTTATTTCACAACAGAAATGAATGCTTAAGATTGCTTGAAGAATCTTCCCGCAACTTTTTACATACATAAACACATGTATGAAAACACATTCAAATGCATCAAAATAAAAACAAAATACTGCTGTATACTTAAGGATTTACTGTTGTTTGTAGTATAGTGTAGTTTAATTGTAGTGTATAGTAATACACTTTGTTAATGTATACTACAGTACACTGTACTATGAATTTCATGAAATTGATCAATTTAACTTAATCCGGTAGTATACTGTAGTATATTCCAGTAATTACTACTCTTTGTTGATATATATTTTGTAAATGTACTACATCCAATGTTACTTCTATAGAATGAAACATAGTCAATTGATCAACTGTAGTAAATATTATAATATACTTATGTAAAATACTGTTGTATATTATCCCTTTTTTTGTTAATTAATTCTGTTGTGTACAATGCTGAATACAATTATTACTACACTTTACGTATACTACAGTATTCTGTAGTATGAACTATAGAACACTGATACTGTCATGATTCTGCCTTCTCTTGTCTTGATTTTCTGGTCTGGGCAGAATCATGACAGACCCATGTGTTTTATGTGGAGAGAAACATATTATTGTCAATCAGGACATAATTTGCGTTCTCTCCAGTCTTGTCATTTGGCCCCGCCCCTCTCGTTCCTAGTGTTGCTTTCCACTTGTGTCTTCACCCACACCTGCCCATCGTTATCTCCTTTGTTAGTCTCCCTATATAATGCCCTCTTGTCTATTGTCTTGTGCTCGTTCGTTGTACATGTTTCCTGCCCTGTACGTTAGAGTTCCCAGTTCCCAGTTCCCTTGGTCTTTGTTTTGATAGTCTCTGTGTTAAGTTAGTAGTTTGTTTTTACCCCCCATGTGGGAAGTATTTGTTTTCAATTTTGTATTATTGGTTTTGGTTAGTGTTTTCCCCCATTCTGGGTGTTTGTTTTGTATTTATTAAAGTCTTCATTAACTCTTTAACTGCTGCCTGCAATTGGGTTCTTCCACACACGTTCCACCACGTTCATGACAGATACATTGTAGTAAATATTGCAGTATTTACTAAGGTAGACTTTTGTATATTTTAGTATACTTAAGTGTATTGTAATAAGCACTACACTTTTTTATGTATACTACAGTATTCTGCAGTACTAACTATAGTGAACTGACAAAATGTAGTAATACTGTAGTACACACGTAAATACTAGTACTATAGGAACAACTCAACTCATTTTTGGTACTTGAAATTGTCACGGTTTTGCAGCACCACGAGGGCAAGTAAATAATGGCATGATCTTTATTTTTGAGTGAACAGATCTTCTAATTCACTTCTCCTGTTCTCTCTGTCAGTGATCCAGTCATTTTTTCCTTGTAAAGGCTGTATATCAAAGACACTGTGGTTTGGCTTCTTTGGCTTTCTGTCCAGCTGCCAGACGACTGGAGCCCTGTCACTCAGCCCGTGACCCGGCTGGACCTTCCCCTACTGGGACAATGTTCCCATTGATCCTGGCTCGACTGGAGTGACAGGACTCTGCCTCAGTCAGGGAAATAAGCAGGTGAAATATTAAGTTATGAGGGCAGGTTACAATCAATAAACAGCCCTTGTGACCGGGTGGGACTCTATGCAATCGAGATAATGCAATTGTGGGGTTTGAAACCCTAAAGGATCTGGTTTCCAGAAACACGAGCGACATCAGACGTTCCACCCAGACCTCATCGGAAACAGCCGGGTTTCAACAAGAACTCATAATGTTATTGAGCGTCATTTTCCCAAACAAGTTAGAAGAACCTGTGTCACGACAAGCATAATGAGAAACAAGATATAGCTGTAGAGACTGAAAGTAAATAAACGGCCGATGGATATGATGTATGCCGAAGCATCTTTCATTTTACTCATGAGATTTACAGGGGTGTAAACATTTCTGTGTAAATGAACAACTTTTAGAAAATACTTGAAAACCCTTTTAAAGGAAAACATAGTTCTCTCTCTGAAGCTGAAGAATACAGAACAATACAGGTGTGAAGATCATTAGTCATGTCTGTGGCCCCGGGGACAGAAGTCAACACAATCCTGACCTCCACAGACCCCTGTACGTCAGGTGAGCTGACCGCATACTGTTAGTCCCCACACGGCCTCCGCTCGGATTAAATCCTGAGGCGCTGACGGACGGCTATCTTCACCCAAACCTCCCCGCGTGTCGCTGATAAAATGTTAATGTAATTAACAGATAATGACTGTTGTTTTTAAATGTCAATACTCCTGCAAAGTCACATTCAGGTGTCTGGCAGCCATTGTTCAATTCAATTACTTCCTAAACACTCCCCCCCACCTGTCTTTATCTGTCGCCTCTCCTTCCACCTGTCTGTGTTTCTGCTGACAGACAGCAGAACAGCCCGGAGATCTGTGCACACTGAGCAGGGGATATATATCTGTGCACACTGAGCAGGGGATATATATCTGTGCACACTGAGCAGGGGATATCTGTGCACACTGAGCAGGGGAGATCTGTGCACACTGAGCAGGGGATATCTGTGCACACTGAGCAGGGGATATATATCTGTGCACACTGAGCAGGGGATATCTGTGCACACTGAGCAGGGGATATATATCTGTGCACACTGAGCAGGGGAGATCTGTGCACACTGAGCAGGGGATATATATCTGTGCACACTGAGCAGAGGATATATATCTGTGCACACTGAGCAGGGGATATATATCTGTGCACACTGAGCAGGGGATATCTGTGCACACTGAGCAGGGGATATATGTGCACACTGAGCAGGGGAGATCTGTGCACACTGAGCAGGGGATATATATCTGTGCACACTGAGCAGGGGAGATCTGTGCACACTGAGCAGGGGATATATGTGCACACTGAGCAGGGGAGATATGTGCACACTGAGCAGGGGAGATCTGTGCACACTGAGCAGGGGATATATATCTGTGCACACTGAGCAGGGGATATCTGTGCACACTGAGCAGGGGAGATCTGTGCACACTGAGCAGGGGATATATATCTGTGCACACTGAGCAGGGGATATCTGTGCACACTGAGCAGGGGAGATCTGTGCACACTGAGCAGGGGATATATATCTGTTCACACTGAGCAGGGGATATCTGTGCACACTGAGCAGGGGAGATCTGTGCACACTGAGCAGGGGATATATATCTGTGCACACTGAGCAGGGGAGATCTGTGCACACTGAGCAGGGGATATATATCTGTGCACACTGAGCAGGGGAGATCTGTGCACACTGAGCAGGGGAGATCTGTGCACACTGAGCAGGGGATATATATCTGTGCACACTGAGCAGGGGATATATATCTGTGCACACTGAGCAGGGGATATCTGTGCACACTGAGCAGGGGAGATCTGTGCACACTGAGCAGGGGAGATCTGTGCACACTGAGCAGGGGATATATGTGCACACTGAGCAGGGGATATATATCTGTGCACACTGAGCAGGGGAGATCTGTGCACACTGAGCAGGGGAGATCTGTGCACACTGAGCAGGGGAGATCTGTACACACTGAGCAGGGGATATATGTGCACACTGAGCAGGGGATATATATCTGTGCACACTGAGCAGGGGAGATCTGTGCACACTGAGCAGGGGATATATATCTGTGCACACTGAGCAGGGGATATATATCTGTGCACACTGAGCAGGGGATATATATCTGTGCACACTGAGCAGGGGATATCTGTGCACACTGAGCAGGGGAGATCTGTGCACACTGAGCAGGGGATATATATCTGTGCACACTGAGCAGGGGAGATCTGTGCACACTGAGCAGGGGAGATCTGTGCACACTGAGCAGGGGATATATATCTGTGCACACTGAGCAGGGGAGATCTGTGCACACTGAGCAGGGGAGATCTGTGCACACTGAGCAGGGGATATATGTGCACACTGAGCAGGGGATATATATCTGTGCACACTGAGCAGGGGAGATCTGTGCACACTGAGCAGGGGATATATATCTGTGCACACTGAGCAGGGGAGATCTGTGCACACTGAGCAGGGGATATATATCTGTGCACACTGAGCAGGGGAGATCTGTGCACACTGAGCAGGGGATATATATCTGTGCACACTGAGCAGGGGATATATATCTGTGCACACTGAGCAGGGGAGATCTGTGCACACTGAGCAGGGGATATATATCTGTGCACACTGAGCAGGGGAGATCTGTGCACACTGAGCAGGGGAGATCTGTGCACACTGAGCAGGGGATATATATCTGTGCACACTGAGCAGGGGATATATATCTGTGCACACTGAGCAGGGTATATATATCTGTGCACACTGAGCAGGGGATATATATCTGTGCACACTGAGCAGGGGAGATCTGTGCACACTGAGCAGGGGATATATATCTGTGCACACTGAGCAGGGGATATATATCTGTGCACACTGAGCAGGGGATATATATCTGTGCACACTGAGCAGGGGATATATATCTGTGCACACTGAGCAGGGGAGATCTGTGCACACTGAGCAGGGGAGATCTGTGCACACTGAGCAGGGGATATATATCTGTGCACACTGAGCAGGGGATATATATCTGTGCACACTGAGCAGGGGATATATATCTGTGCACACTGAGCAGGGGATATATATCTGTGCACACTGAGCAGGGGAGATCTGTGCACACTGAGCAGAGGAGATCTGTGCACACTGAGCAGGGGAGATCTGTGCACACTGAGCAGGGGAGATCTGTGCACACTGAGCAGGGGATATATATCTGTGCACACTGAGCAGGGGATATATATCTGTGCACACTGAGCAGGGGAGATCTGTGCACACTGAGCAGGGGATATATATCTGTGCACACTGTGCAGGGGAGATCTGTGCACACTGAGCAGGGGAGATCTGTGCACACTGAGCAGGGGATATATATCTGTGCACACTGAGCAGGGGATATATATCTGTGCACACTGAGCAGGGGAGATCTGTGCACACTGAGCAGGGGAGATCTGTGCACACTGAGCAGGGGATATATATCTGTGCACACTGAGCAGGGGATATATGTGCACACTGAGCAGGGGATATATATCTGTGCACACTGAGCAGGGGAGATCTGTGCACACTGAGCAGGGGAGATCTGTGCACACTGAGCAGGGGATATATATCTGTGCACACTGAGCAGGGGAGATCTGTGCACACTGAGCAGGGGAGATCTGTGCACACTGTGCAGGGGATATATATCTGTGCACACTGAGCAGGGGATATATATCTGTGCACACTGAGCAGGGGATATATATCTGTGCACACTGAGCAGGGGATATATATCTGTGCACACTGAGCAGGGGGGATCTGTGCACACTGAGCAGGGGAGATCTGTGCACACTGAGCAGGGGATATATATCTGTGCACACTGAGCAGGGGAATATATGTGCACTGTGCACAAATTCATGGGACTGATGGGTAATTTCCTGTCTTCTGTGAAGTGATATCTGGATGCACCCTTGTTCCCTGGGCTGTTTTTACTGTCTCTTTGGTAAAACACACGTCCCCCGCAGTTCTCACTCTGGGATGGCCAATCACCCCATATAGGGCTCACTTCTGAAGTCTCCGTCGGGCTCTTGAAACATGTCGCAGCATCGTGCCGAGAACGCTGCTCGGTTAACTTGTGCAATCCCAGCAGTGTCGGGGGAAGGATCATAAATCATGCGATCGAAGCCGGCAGCCACCGACACCCCCCTCACCTCCGACACGGAGGAGAAGCACAAACAAGACAAATGTATTTATTTTGAAGTGGAAAGCACGCAGGGTCTATCAGGACGCCAGGAGTGCGGCCACTGGCGCGGCTTTATTTGTACTCCTGTATTTTAATAAGCATCAAATCCAAACAAGATTAGGTGATTCCAGTTTCCAAAATGTCAGGGCAGGCAGCGCTATCAGTCATAATAAATGGGCTCATGCAAAGCTTGGGATCTTTACCATGCAGAACAGTGTGTTTGGAGAGCATTGCGCTGATGCTGGCCTCTGATATGCAATTATTCTAAAGAGTATCAAAAGTCCAGCGTGAACCGGACGTTTCTCCACCGGAGCTCGAGCGCTGCATTTGTCTTCATGCGTTCACACTGACACAACCTACGAATAATAAGATTTACCCAAACCGAGGAAGCCGTAATCTGAAAAATGTAAAAACAGAAGAATGTTGCTATCGTTGTGTTGAATGAAATCACTTTATTCTCAATTGAAAAGATGAATCTGTTTTCTTTAAAGTGCTGTATAAAGTACTGCACAGTAAACCTGAATGCTCAAAGTAAGCTAAAGTGATGTAAACTTCATGAGATTGAGTAAAGTACAATGATTCATTTAGATTAACATGAAGTTTTGAGTCAAACTAAAAGAAACGTTTGTGCTCCTTAATGACGTCAACTCAACACAATTGCGTGAAAAGGATTACCAATTCATAGCCTGCTTTGCGTCAGACGTCAGTAAGTTTTGAAATAGGATTATTGTATGTGTTTTTCAGTAAAGTTAAAGACTTGTTAGTGTTTAATCTTCATTTATCTTGGATATTTTGCTAAGAGTTTGACCTATTTTTCTGTTTGGCTAGGGGTTTGCTAAGGGTGCTGAAGCCCCGAAGGTTTTGTTACCATGCCGTGTACGAGGCACTTTACAGGGACCGTTTACATTTGTGTCTTTTGCGTGTCTTCCCATGTGAGTGGGTCCTTCTCCGTGAAAAATGTAAGGTGTAAAAACAACCCCCTTATCCTGCAGTTTCTGTGGCGTAGTGAGTAAGACTAGTACTGGCTCTACATAAGAGTGTATCAAATCAAACTTATGATTCAACCTTATTTGAAAATAGCTATCAGGTGTTTAATAATAAAGTGTATGGTGAGATTAAGGGTGTAGTGAGGTCTTTATTGACCCAATTCCTTGTCATCTATTTAATAATATTAATACAATCAATCATTTACACTTGTATTATTTGTGTATAATGTAAATTGTATTACTTGTTTAGGAAATGCTCTGAGTTTAGTTAAATGAACTGTAAATGCAAAACTCTGCAGGTTTACTTTAGTTTGACATGGTCTATTATTCTAAATAAGTACTTACATTGATATTAGGACTAGATTACATTACAGAAATGCTTGAATCTTCTGTGTTTGTCTATTCTTTAGACTCTGTGTGTATAATGCAAATAAATCTGCTTATGATAATAATCATAATAAAAAATATTAAAATATTGGTGTTTATATACATTTTACACAACTGGGGTCGTATTTATTTTTTAACGTGCAGAAGTTTCTGACGCAAATTTCGGATTCAATGTGCAATGGGCTTACGGTTTAATGCATAATGGCATGGAATCTGGCAAATAATGCAAATAATAGTTGAACAGCAAAAAATATATACATTTAAGTTATTTGAGAGACTGTCATGCAAGCACTGAAAAGGTCTTCGCAGCAATGACCTTTCAAAATAAAAGTCTAAAAGTATTTTTTCATTTTATTTGTATTATTCAATTATTTTTTTACGTTACATTTTTTCACCTATTGTAGTTTTTTCCAAAGCTGTAGTTTTTCCAAATCTCTCACTCTGTGTTGATCAGAACAAAGACATTTAGAACAGAAGGTTTAGATCAACTTGGGGGACACATTCATGACAGAATTTTCAGTTTTGGGTTAACTGTTCCTTTAAGCACTTACATTTTCGAAGAGTTTGCAAATCGACTTCTGTAATGTGACGTGTTCCCAAAAACAGGAGAAAGAAATGATGTTTCAGAGGCGAAGCAAAGTACTCTGATGATTCATTATGAAGAAAAACAGACAATAAACCCTCACATCCGCATCTAATTTTATTGAAAGTCATTCACAAATCGTCTTTTTTGAACATTTTGAATAAATAAATATTAAAACAATCAAATAAAGGCCTCTATATTTCAAAAGCATTGTGAGGACTGTACGCACAAACAGAGAGAAAACAGATACAGAACACTAAAAATTCACACTCATGTTCAGATTGATTTATTTTGCCCTACAAAGTCAAAGTTGTCGTGCCGTGTTTCAACAGTTCCACTGCTTGACCTTTCCGTCTCATCTTCTTTTGACTCAATTGACTTGAAAGTGTTTGTCTGTGGCCTTTACATCTCTCCGTGTCCACACCAGTTAACATTACACTTCCAACAAACTTTGTTTGTTTTCTACTTCGTTTTGTCCAAATTCCAAGGCATTTTACACGACTCCTTAACAGTCGATGTGAAGTTCTGACTAAGCAGACAGCTTGACTAGATTTTGAAACAGAGCTCAAAGGTTTTTTATTAAAACACTCATTATGCAAAATGGTGAAATTTATTCACAGCATTAGCGTTTCTGACGTCCACGCTGGTTTCTGGTGGCAGGTCGGCACCCAGTCTCTGTTTGCCGGGCATCTGTTGGGCTCTCAGTGTGCCCAGCACGAGTCCTGTCGCAACAGTCTGTCACCGACCGCCTCACGCTGAGCTAATTGTTCATGGGAAGCTGTGTTTTTATCTCCCGTTAGCCACACCTCTAATGACACAGACACGTGTCTGAGATCTCCCGCTGGAGGTATCTGTACCCAGAGGATTTCATAACTCTCTATCTGAAGGAGCTTCTTTAAAGCATCAATGTAGTCTCAGATGTTTCTTCTAAAATTGTGCAGAAGACTATAATTGTCACATGAAGAGTAAATGAATGTAAATTCATCTGGATTCGAGTTCATATTGAGATCTTCAATGATATTGACTTTTGTTTGCAGACTTGGTTAAGTCTAAAGTGGAGTGCCGGCTGTCCGTATACAATCTTGTCAAGCACACGTGCTGATATCTCGTCACAGAAGTGAGCCGATGAGCCGTCACAGCAGCTCTTCATCTGTTGGCAAACATCAGCGCTGTTCCGCGGAGCCTCGTGGAAATCAGCTGGAGAAATGAAGCAGAACACGTGAGTCCGGGTGAGAGGAGATCAGCCGTGATAATGTGCAGATTCGCCCAACTCGCTGCAAAATGTAATCATTTCCCTCCGGGGTCGATCGTAGGGACCCGCGACGCTCCGTCGTACAGCACGAATAGGTGTAACGCTTTCTCATTTCACTCTGCCAGGTGTAATCTCACCACAAACACTACAGAAAACCTCAAGAGAGGAGGACTCAACACAGCCCCCCCAGACACACACAGCTCAGACAGAAAGACATATACGTTTAATGGCATCCTTTAACATTTCCTTAACCTCAAACAGGCCCTGGGTCCCGCTCTCCCGGGGGCTGTTGGATTCTGCCGTCGGGGGGGCCACAGCCGCTGATGAGCTGCTCACATGGGCGTGAAATGCAGCGTAACCTGCGCCCGGGCGAGATTGCCATATTTACTTTCTAATCTGGCCGCCTTAATACACACGATAAAAACTTTGTCACGTTAGATGGTGACAGATGGGCCCGGAGATGTTATTGCTGGTCCAGGGGTCCGTAGCTCAGGGGGGGAGGGTTGAGAAAACGACGGGAGGGAGCCGGGTGACCGCGCTCGCCCCAATCACGATAATTTTTCTTCACTCCAATTACATTGCTGAGTGCGTCGCCGCACACACACACACGTGCGCACACACACGCACACACACACACACGGGTGGTGACAGTACTTCCAGTTCAACAGCATCAATAAGATAAAATGAGGTGCGCTCACGGGTCTCTCCTTCGCACAGACCATTTCTCTGCTGCCCTTCGGCTTTAAACAAGACCCCGACTGTGATCAGAATAAAACAGAAGCAAAAACAAACTGCTCAAATATGTGACTGTCATTCGTAATGAATGAACAGAGACTAAAAAAACTATTCAGTGAGCAGTGAATTACAGTGCACTTGACAGTATGAAGAAGAAATGTTTTTTATTTTCAAAACAAAACATGACCTTACAAAAAAGGGGAGGGGTTTAAAATGGTGATTCGCCGGAAATACATGTTCTTCGGTGTCTTTGGTGTGTTATAAGTTGCCCATGCATGTATTAGACATGTTAAATTGCAGAAATGTAAGTGTCGGAACAAAAGATGTAGAGTATTTTATCTAGAAGCGAATGCTCACCTGGACCTGCCTGAAACGCCTCGTGTAACCACACACCGGCGAATCTACATCAGTATTATATCTTAAGCAAACAATAATATTCGTGTTAGCCACGTCAAATGAGCCCTTTAAAAACGATGAGGTGGAATATCCACAGACGACTGATTGGATCATTAGAAGGTGAAAGATCTGAAGAACAGTTTGCAATCTATCAGATATTGCAGCCCCGCCCTTGACCAGAGAAGGGGAGGAGCTTAACGTTTTTGAATAAAGATTACAAGTGCAATTCATTTTTTTTAAATAATGATGTGCATAGATAAATAGTTTGTAATGAATACTGCACCACTGTATAAAAAAAACATAGAATTGTCATTTTTAGTGTCTTGCGTACTTTATATTTCATTTTAGTAGACGGAATAATGAATTACTCGCAGTTATTGTTTGGGAGTGAAGCGGGGTTAAGTTTCACTCTCATTTTTGCAGCAATCTTTCATAAACACATCAATCCCAGAAGGAAAGTTTCAAAACATTAGCACATTGTCTTGCGGCAACTGGGATTTTATAGTGTAACACAAATTCATCATATTTAAACGGTTTTATCATTAATAACTGACTAACCAAGATAATATTATTATTTGCTCAATTATCAAAGTGAATTGATTTATTTTTGTACAGCAAGTATCTGTTGTGGAGGGAACTCTTTCCTTTGTTAATCACAGAGTTTATTTTTCTTAATCTTTCAAAAGTCTGTGGAAATGCATTTGCTTTAGGTCGAGGGAACCACTAACCACATCGTTCACTTCCGGGTTAAACCTTCTCAAACTGATGTATTGTGAGCGGTGAAACGTGGTGTGTGCTCTAGAAGAAGTCTGATTTGATCTTTATTTAAAATAATGCTGAAAAACAACATAATCCCAAAGAAAGATCCACCAACTAGAGAAGTTGTTATTATCATGGAAACAGCCACAGCCGTGTTTCATAGAAAGGACCCTCGGCAGATTCTGGTTTGGGAGACTTATAGATCTGCTAAATTGATCGGGCTTCTCATTTTTCCATTTTTCCCATCTCCCCGACCGGAAGCTGCCGAGGGTTCTTCCTATGAAACGTGGAAGTCACGCATACACATAGCCCGTACTTCAGCAGTGACCAGACAATCCCATAAGGCTTTATCCTTCCACCAACAAATATTGATACGAACATTTAGTAAAAACTTTACATTGAATACATGAACTGAAAGTGTGTAGATGTATATTGTTATTGACTGTGTCCGTGCAGAGCTCATTGTCATGCATCTGTTCAGACGTTCATTGGAGTTTATTAGTCTCCACTTCATGAGTTTTGATTTGTGTTTCTCAGCATTTTTAGATTGAGTCTCATCCAACATCTGAGAGGTGAATAAACAGCCAAATGTGAATGACATTACATTGTTTCAACAGGATCATCACATTAATGCTCCATATGCATCCACAGCTGGCGGCGTAATCACTGAACATTTGTTTTTATTAATTATTTCTTCATCTCAGTCCATTCCGCCCCCTCCTCTCTCTCTCTCTCTGTTTTCTCACTTTTATTCCCATTTCACTCTCTTTCATTTATGGCTAAATATAATAAGCGGCTTTGTTTGTGAAATGAATGTGGTTGGTAATCAGAGAATCTGCCAACAGATGTTGAAGCTTCAGAGCGTTGAACCATCATCTCTCTCTCTGATGATGATAAGAATGTAGTCACAGATCTTATTTTTCAGGTAGCTCTTGTGTAAACTGTTTTCCGTCATAAATCACATGGGTTCTCGCACCGCTCGCAGCAGATGCTCGTCTCTTTCACACACAGGTCTGAATGACTGACACCGGCTCACACAGCTGTCTGGAGCTCTACACACACACACATGAATTCAACTGCAGTGGATGAGTTCAGTCCGTTCACTGATCCATTTGATTCCTGAAAACACTGTTCGCTTTCTTAGCAGGTCAAATTCTGGCTCAACCCATAGTGCCTCATAAAGACACGTCCATCTTCTGCCCAGAGCCGTTGAGAGAGAGAGAGTCGCGTCAACTCCAATGGTAGAGTTTTTCTACAGCAATGGCTGTAGTTCCCAGAAGTTACGCATGGAGCTGAGACAAAACAGACAAACTTTTAACCCATTTAAACACGTAAGTCGATTAGTGAATAAAGCATTTTAAGACAAAACATAACTCCCTGGAACTATCTGAAAGCTCAGTGAATCACGTGACTCTCTCTCAGTGGCTCTGACCACGCCCACATCCCATCACCACACCCACATCCTGTCGTTAACAGATGCTCCAATTCCGTGCCGCTGGAGGTCAAGTCTCTGTTTAGGACAGTCACCGGTCAAGGTCTCAATCATCATTGGCTACAGACTGATTTGTCACATGATGTGTACGGATCAGCTGATTGGGCCCTTTTCATTTGCATCGGTGCCTTGCACAAAACAAACTAAATAATGACTCTGGAATACGTGCCATATCATATGGAGTGGAGATGATACCGTTCATCTTTTGATATTGTCTCTCTGAATTGTACCGCAACATCAGAAAACACAAGAGTAATTGTTGAGAATAATGATATTTACAACACAGAATGACTGAAGATCTCGTTCATCACACCGTCTCTTCTCATTGACAACACGCACACACAGAAGGGAAGAGGTGTGTGATGCCTGTCCGCCTGCACGCGAGCCACTGAAATGGGTCATTTTTTAATTAAATACAATATTAATTACTGCGAGCATCATTAACGATATGTGAGATTTGACTAATTAGTGTAATAGTTTTGGAGTCACGCTCATTAAATATGAAAATTACAGCGGTCTGAAGCATCGCTTTCGTGATCAATCTTCTATGGGCAGGAGGGAAATGATTTAGGGAGGCGCTTTTATTCCACAATTATCTTCATTACAACTCCGCCATACTTGAGAAGAAAGCGAGTGAGACGCGGGGGTCTCTGAGGGGGTGTTGGGGGGCCGGGCCCTCCGCGCTCCTGCATCTCCCTTTCAAATGCAATCGTGTCCCTGTAACCAGATGAGACAGGTTCTCCGGGTTCTTTTCTCGGGACGGACGCTCTTTCAGACTCGTCGGTTGGTGGAAATGACACGACACGCCGTCTGATGTGTTTCTGTCACCCTTGTTCGGTCCGGGCTGTTGTAGAGGGAGACGCGTTTTCATTGGACAAATCAAACCGATGTGGAGCGGAGAATTTAGTTCGTGATTCGCTCCTAATACATTCCCAGAATGCTAGACAACATATATTTATATACACTTACACTGAAATCCTTTATTCTGAAGGCCTTTACAAAAATGTCATCTGCGCAAACACTTGTAATTACTATATTATTTTATTATATAAGTTTGAGTTGTCTTAAGCACACTTTAGACTACTGTAACAGTAGCTGTGTTCATTACGCAGGATATATTACGTCAGTGTCCGAAATTGTGCACTCATTTTCATTCACTTCTTCCCCATATAGTGGACTTCTTAGCATTGGCTATACAGGGAATAGTGAATGAGTGAACAAGTGAGCGAGTTCAGACGCAGCTGGAGTCTTAACACGTCTAAGCGTGAGATCTTAAAGTTTGCAGTTGGAAGCGAAGTTGTTACCCCAGACGGGCACTCTAAATCATGGGTGACCTTGCGTTTTTGTGGACTTCATTTTAACATAACTACATCTCGCGCACGCTTTAAATATATGCAATAATCCTATCGTGTACTGAATTCAAGCCCTCTGGTATTATTTTCAAACTCACCTCTAGCGGAGGTGCCAGATAACCAACACTTTATCACGTTTCATTTATTTTTTATTTATTTTCTTCGGCCTCTGTCTTCATGAAGCGATTGCACACGCTTTGATCTGATTCATTTCACGCGAGGCCAAACAATTATTTCTCATCTTTATCAGTTAAAGGAATCACCTTCCTTTTATGGGTATCATTTATAACAAGTGGACAGCTACCTGTTTATTAGAATTTCAAGCAGCATATCGCCAGCGAGATCTTCCACCGGCCATATTTACATTTCAACTTTGGCTAAACAAGCATGACAACACACACACACGCAGGCCTCATTTAAATACTGCCCCCCTCTGCCCCCGTTCAGTCGGCATGGACTTAATGCAGAAGTGAGCCCGGCCCGCGGGTCTGAGACGACTTTATGGTCAGAATCTGTGTATTTGTGGCGTACGGGTGCGTCACATCCATCAGTGTGTGTGTGCGTGTGTGTGTGTGACAGAGGGACAGAGATCGTGACCTGTGAAACGCAGCCACGGCTCTGAGGTGCCGGCTAAGAATACAAACATATTTGCATGTGCCACGGACAGAGTCGCGTTTGACATCTCAACAGCTGTTAATTATGAATTGGCCTGCGGAGAAGTCGACAGCGCTGTGAATATGCAAAACGGCGAGAAGCGGCCAGGGCCCGTCCAACACGCATGTCGACTGCCGCCCCGCCTTACCACGCCGCACATGCTGCGACAGCGCCTGCCGGAAGTGTCAATCACCTGAGCAGGAAACTTCCATGGTCATCTGTTAAATCCACACAAACACGGCGAACTCCGTATAGTCATATATTTGAATGAAAAGTTTATTAAAATAAAAATCTGAAACTATTGCAACTATTTTGCAAACAAGTTGGCTCTTTTGTGTGAATTTGTATGAAATGCATTTTACATAGCGTAGGGGGCCTACTATTTTTTGGAAAAGCACGAATGATGCCCCACCCCAAACTCCGCCTCTTAACCTAACCGCCCCGGGTGAACGTTCAAACCTGTGCGCAACGTTTTGCTACGGTTTTACGTGTACTTTACGTGTAATAAGAGAGGCATGTAATTTGCATTTGAAGTAAATATTCAGGATGTGAAAGTTACTCTGAATAATTTAAAGAAAATACAGATCGTCGCTCTAGCCCAACATACTGTGCTGGCTGTCTGGATAGCGCCATTGGTTTCTGACACGTTTAGACAACAGGTGAAACTGCCATTATGACCATAAAGATCACATTTTACCACCGATCAAATTCTGCCAGTGTTGATGAGATGCAGTCCTTCAGCGCAGATCATTTGACATTCAGTCTATGAGGTCAAACTTCTCTTGTATGAGTCTGTTTTAAGAACTCTCTTTTGTTGTCCATTATGACAACCAATGGCCAGAATAGACATCTGCACAAGCTGACTTTTTGAAAGATTCAGATAGAAACACACTAACTGATCAAATCTGCAGACCGGCACAGACCTTCTGACACAAGTCTGAACTGAAATCTGGGGATGATCTGAGGTAGTCCTATTGGTCACACCAGAAAGTCATTGACATGAACAATTGTCAACTTTGTCGCATCACTAGACACGCCCATCTGTCACTCCTGTCGCCGGATGTTGCAAAGCTAACATTGAAATGAATGATATCATGTCACTCTGTTGCCGCCATTCGCTGGTGGTGTGAATGGGGCGTAACACCTCAATGATGGGTAGGTTTAGGGGTGGGGTCAAGGCCGGGGCTCATACAATCCTGGTACTTGGTGTACGTGTATTTGGTAAGTAAAACACACAAATCGTTCAATGACGTCGACTCTAATCATTGAAAGTACTTTTAAAGTCAATGATCATTTTAAACATATTGAAATATTATCCCAAAGATCAGGAAAATGTCTGCACTTCTTACCTTGAGAACATGGGCGAGCAAGCATGACTGTGTTAAACCGTGAGGTTATGCAGAGGGTCTGGGCCTTTAACGCTCAAGAGTGTCTTTGGGATATTTAATGTATTCACGCCACAAAACCCCCCCCCCCAACCCCACACACACACACAGGCTGAATCTGCGCTAATATCCCCCCCAAGGACTTTTATAAATTTCATCATTAATAAAACCGGACATTCAATTAGTCCTAAAATCCAGATTGCCGACCGTTTCATAACAGTCGTGCCGTGATTTCGCCTTCTTTGTTATAAGTTATAGAATGGAGGTGGGGGGGTCTGCAGAAAGTTAAAACTAATTTCATTAATCTAATTGTCATCACTTCAAACCATCTCTTAATTAGTACAAATTAATATGATTAATCACAATAATGACAAAGACTCATTCAATTACGGAGTGTGAATGGCGAGGGGGTGTGCTGGCGGTGATACCGGCGGCAGGTGGGATCGGTGGATTGGTCCTGATTATTCTTTTAAGCGACGGGTTATCATTCACCCTGCCACTTTAATAAGTCCGGGAGAAAGTTGAAAAAGAGGCGAGTCACTTTGTGGCCTCTCATAAAAGCTTCATTCTGAGCTCATTTGCATGTCGCCGCCCGATTACACCGCATGAAGAAAAGTGTCGCTTCTGTTTAATGTTTACAGGTGTTCAACAAACGCTGCGCTGTTCAGATTTACATTTCAACATGTTACTGTCAACACTGCAAAGAACCTGATGTACAGCAAGGGTTTGCCTAGAAACCACACACAACACACCCTAGCAACCATCATACACTCTCCAGACAGAACATCCTGAGCCTGCGAGTGCTCAGATTGTGATAATACACAGACGAATGAGAAATCACAGATGAGATCGCTCTAATATCTCAGTCATTGTTCATAGACATCAATGAGATGTGCTGAAATCTCATCTGTGTCTCAGATGTTTCTCTTGAGAAAAAGACTCAGAAATGTCACAGATGTGTCTGTCATGAGAGTTGAGAAGAGATCTACATTGTGTCAAACTGAGCTCAGATTTGTCTCGTCTGCGACCCAAAGTCAATATTAATGAAGATCTAAATATAAACTCAAACATTTCTCTCGAGGTATTTTAGTTTACTTAAATTACAACTTAGAAAACGTTCCTGTTCATTGAAATCAAATCAAATATTGACCTAAACATTTTTGGAAAAACTAAAATAAATAGAATAAATTTTTAAATTTTTTAAAGCAGTAAAATGATACTATTAAACAACAACTAAAATAAAAACGGATTGATCTTATATAGCGATGTAAAAAATAAACCAATACATTATAAAATGAATAAAGCACATACCAAAATTGCTTAAACTTTAACTACAATTAACATGATAAAATAATAAAAGGTCATTTAAAACATGAATTAAACTCAAATCCAAACTCAAATAACCTCGCTTCAGTGGGAAGCTCCTGCTCCTCCATTAGATTAGGACGCTGATATCAGACGACCTCCAGACTCTCCATTACCTCCTCCTGTGGGGTTTGAAATGCTCTCAGAAAACACCGGCACATGACGCTGTTCTTACACATATCCCACAATCCTGTGCGTCTGGTTCACAGGGTGGTGGAAATCCTCAGAATTAAAACTCTTTCATGATTTAAATCTGGATGCTGTAGCTGCGCGTAATCTATGTTAAAATAAAATGTGACCCTGGACAACCAAACCAGTCTTATGGGTCAGTTTCTCAAAATGCTGAATAAAAGCTTTCCATTGATGTGTGGTTTGTAAGAATAGGACGATATTTGACTCTGTCATTTTTTTATATTGAAATTAAAATATTGAGAAAATCATCTTTGAAGTTTTTCATGAGAAGAAACCGGTTTGTTTTAATGCTCTTCATGGGCTCACCGCTGTGATGATGTTGTGGAGAGTAGATGAAGCTGAAAGCTGAAACGCTAAGCTTTACATAGAGACCAGACTTGAGACGATGATTCCCAAAGAGCCAACAGCAGCTAAGGAAGAAAATAATGTTTTATATTTACAGTCGTAAATGTGTATATATCTTCATGGAACATGATCTTTGCTTAATATCATAATGACTTTTGGCATAACAGAAAAATCAATCATTTTTCATTCAATGTATTTTTGGCTATTATTAAAAATGTTCTCTTGCTACTTTAGATTGGTTTTGTGATCCAGGGTCTG
>NC_136765.1:612032-834532 GCF_947034865.1 Barbatula barbatula | reverse complement strand
CAAGAGAGAAGGCGGCTAAATACAGTTCAACACAGCTGCTCTGTCGGATCAACGCTGGCTTTCTAAATATGAACATAAATAAACCTCATCCAAAGATCAAGAGTCATATCTGGTTTATGATGAAGTGGATTCCAGCGTAAGGTCATCTTCAGAAATGTGCAAACATTTTCACTCAATTCACATTGAAGTGCTTCCCTCTTGTGGCCGAAAGTATGAACAGCAACAGAAAGACCTTTTCCATTCTTTCATTGAATCATTCTATGTGCTCGTTTTATGTTATTTAATATAAATCAACTCCTACTTATCAATCTTCTGAAATGAAAATGATATTGGTTCGTTTGATATAGTATCACAATTACTTGAAGAAATAAAGTGAGTTTGAAATTATTTCACTATCTGGATTTTTATTCATTTCTATATATTTTTGTCCAAATCAAATCAAATATAGTCCTACATATTACTTGAAAAACGTAAAACTATTATAAATTGAAAATAAAATACACAATTAAAACTATATTGCAATATAATGCTAAAAAATCTAAAAATCTTAAAACTAACATTCAATTATGAAACAAAAGCTAATTCAAGAGATTATTGAAAGGAAAAGAATTCAATCACTCTGAATAATTCAATTGTATTCCTTAATGACATCATCCTTCAGGATGTGACATCATTGGTGGGAAGACATCAGAAACTGTATCAGTGATGGCTTTGACGAATCTGTGATGTTTTGTGGTTTTAATAGATTTGACAAACTCTAAAATATTTCACCTTTTGTTACTCAAATTTTCATGTGTAATGTAATAAACATAAATGATTCTATTGACCCTAACTTTTACACACAAAAGAAGATTTTAGCTTAGTTTAAACATATAAATAATAAATTGAATGAGCTTCACCGAAACAGATGAATGATAGTCTGCTTCAGCTTTTTATACAAATATTGACATAAACATACAGTATTCCTTTCTTTAAATGATGAAGTCATTTTCAATAGTTTTATGTTAAAGTCTATCTGATTGCTTGCAGGTGATTATTATTTAATTATTATCAGAGAAACAGCAATCATTTGGCAATAACATATTGGAACTATAAGCACAATTTAAATGGGATTTTTCTGTGGTCAGTTATGTCTTAAAAACTGTGTCTGCTGGATGTTTGCTTTTTAAAATATTTTAATCTGAACATTGTTTTGAGTGTTAATGGGAAACGTCCTAACAGTAATCAGAATAAAAGCAACAGTCATGATAAATTAATCTTCTGGAGACACCTTCACCTTACTGTGTGTTCATTTTAATTGAAAACACAAATCAATTATTTGTCAAGCAGATTGATCTAATTGAAGAGAGAACACAGCCTAAATAATTACAAGCGCTTGCATTTTACACTCTTCCTCACAAAGCAATTAAACTAATGTTTTCATTTCTTTAATTCTATCTGTTCAGATGTTCAGAGTTGCTCGAGTGCCTCGCGGGGCTGTTTCTCTCACAATGTGTATAAAACATTCAAACAAAGAGTGTGTGCGTGTGTGTGTGTGTGTGTGCAGGACACCGGGGCTAGTTGTGACACTCTTTACTTCCATGAATATTTCTCAGGGTTTTTAAATCATATTGAAATGGCTAAAGTGTCATTTTGTATGCGTGTTTAGATCTCCGGGCGTGTTCCACATTATTTGGGTACAGAGTAGATTATTCTATTTGAACCCTCAGTAAAAAAAATTAAGAGCGTCTACATCTAACCTAAACATGAATCTTTTATTATTAGTCAAAGAAAAAACACACATTGCTAGATGATCACAAACAAGAATATTCCAGCTAATACATACTGTATGATAAATAAGGATATATTGGTATAAACGCTTCTACAGGAAATATTTTCATCTTTCCTCTGACATAAACCTTTCTAATCCACATTTCTCCTCATTTACAGTTAAATGACACATATTTACAGTCTCTATAGAATAATTCATACCAATTCTTCATGAAACACTCCACAGAAACCATTACACCATTTCAATATTTGAACACCGCATATTCACGAAAAGCATTGTTACACAAACAACAGAAAACACACTCCAGTCGCCAGAAGACGTTGAAAACTTCACACCTGTTGTGTTCAAATATTGAATGTCAAAGAGAAAAATATTGTGGCCTTCACATATGATAAGTCTGCACAAGATAAATGACAGAGAATCTGACTGATGCGTTCTGTGATCATGAAAAGTGCTGGATAAGATTTCCAGAGTTTTGTTGTTGTCGAGTGGAAATACGTTAAGATGCTTCAAAAACTAAAATAATCATCGTCTGTAATTTGTGATTATTTATGATTTGCTATTATTTGTGTAAAACTGTGAACTTTCAACAGATGTACATGGTCATTTAATTTCCTTCCTTAAAATGAACGGTTCATAATGAAGATTTTTGTTGTAAGTGTGCAGCCCTTACGTACGTGTAAACTGAAATGAGTAATCATTGAAGACAAATGAGTTTATATGTACGAGGCTGACTTGAAGTCCTCAGGAACATCACTGTCCAGTTTGCAGATGACCTTGTAAATGGCTTTTTTCCAGGAGGGGTCGGAGTCTTTGGACAGAGAGATGGCGCTGTAGAACTCCTGAAGCGTGGTTTCAGCAACCTCCAGAAATCTGTCTGGAACCTGACAGACAAACGTTCAAAACATTACAGACAATCCCAAACATACTGCATGTACGTGACTCCAGATGCCATTGTGTATTCAGGGACCATGAGCGACTTCTGCTTACACATCATCTTTAATGTACTCGTGTTCAAGCTCGCTCACCTTTGCAACTCAAGTTTTTGCACACAGTAACATGTACTAGAAAAAAAAAATTCTGCAAAAGTTGACATAAAAAATAAAGTGAATATACTTTACTATAAAAACTGTGCAAAAACTTGAGCAAATTGACCCCAAAAATAGGTCAATCCTAGTAGTTGTTTTTAACCGAATACAGTGTCAGAATCATTAGGTTGCTTCGAACCTAACTGCTTGGAAAAGGCGCGAAAGAGCAACGTTCTCACGGCAGGAATTCAGGCGTCGCTTGTTTTCTTTCATGTGCATCTCCAGACACAAAAGCGTCCCCTGGGAAAGGAATGTCTTGGTGCTGTCTCCGCTCGTTCCCATTGGGCAGCTCAATGGCTCTTGGGATTTCTGGCTTCTTTCGCATCAGTAGCAATCCAAACAGCGCTCAGCCGTGGTCGGGACATAATCTGAAATTGTTTTAGTAGATTCTGCGGCTTCCTCTTCCCACAGTTTGACGCCGCAGCATTGAGCGCTAGGATGTGGGCTCTCTGCAGGTGCGGCCGAGAACAGACGTGGCATCGCCCTCATTTGACCATAAGAAAATTATCCACTTCTAAATTTACTTTATTTCAATACCAATTCTCTTTAATAATATTGACTTTTAAATGCAGACTTGACAAATCTGAGCTCAGTTTGAGACATTGTTGACATCTCTTCTGAACCTCTTTTTCTCAGGAGAAATACAGAGACGCAGATGAGACCTAATCAAATCCCTTTAATCTCACTGACTAGAAGCAATAATTGAGATCTCATTTGTGTTTTGTGTTCTTATGGGGACCTCATAGCAACATTAGCACAGAAAATGTGAAACAAAAAGACCTGATTCTGTCGGAGCTGGATTATTAGCCTTAGCATACATAAACCATGATCCATCATTTGAAATATCAGGAGCGTGTTCATACCTGGAAGTCGTTGGCTTTGTTGTAGTGCATGTTGAGGGCACGGAAGAGCTCGGACTCTCTGCTGATGGATATGTCCTTCACATCATGAACCCCGTCGATGACGGCCTGACGTGCAAACTTCTCCATTTGGATGTAGTAAAACTCACGGAAATTACTGAACCACTTGATCAGCTGCGACGTGATGCAACGGTTAAACTACAAACAAACACACAACAGTTCATCAAACATTTACAATGTCACTGCTCATATGGTGGAGTCGAGGTCTGAGCAAACGCACAACAATAAACATCAGTGTGCAACACATTTACATTTATTCATTTGGCAGACGCTTTTATCCAAAGGTACTTTCAAGTAGTTTTTTTACAGTGTCACATCAGGTAGCAGAGCGATCAGGGGTAAGGTGTCTTGCTCAAGGGCACTTCAGTCATGACCTGCTGGCACTGAGATTCGACACAAGCCCAACGCTCTAACCGCTAGGCCACAGCTGACCCCTGCGACTCTTTCTGAATAATCCTGTATTAAAGGTCATCATTTAACATCTGAATTCAGAGTTTCAAATCAGCCCTGTTATTATCACTGCGTATCCACTGACACAGAAGATGATGTGTGAAAATGCCCAGGGGCTGAAACTCCATCAAAGACACTTCTTCCCACGGATGTGAGAATGAAAACGACGGCGCAGATGGGTCAGAAGGAAACTTTTCCTCTTGGGTGACTTCTGTGACTGTTGACAGGGATGGAATCGGACACTGGGATTAGCCCAGTCATTGTCCGCTCTGCCTTCCCACAGAAGGCTCGGCTCGGCCCGGGACAGACGAGACACCAAACCTTCCTCACTGAGGTCAGGGGAGCCCGATCACCCTGTTACAGCCCACTCGAGCAGGGCAGCTGGGGTCCGGCCAGACAAGATCCAGTGACGCTTCATGTTAATATGATTCTGATCTAATGACCACTAACAAAAATAACATTATTCTGAAGTTAGTCACATGATCTGTTCAGCGTGAGATTCTTTTTAAATAAAACAAAAACGTTTGGATATGAAACATAAACGTGTTGTTCTGTTAATATTTTAATAGTTTGCTTAATAGGGTGTAATGACATTTGCTATTATTTTCCATTTTTCCCAACTAAACTTTTCTGTAATGTTTTTTAAATTTTTTATGTAACAGGGTTGACCGAAACCTGTTTCAGTGTCAATAAAAATATATTTCCAGAAAGTTTCCGTCAGAACGGTCACAGTTTGCTGGGATTGGGTCTGCTAATGTGTAGTGTCTTAAACACACGCGGCTCCGTCAATCATGGGCTGGAAAACACACACAAGCAGCTAAAGCTTTCTCCTGGTTTGTGTTGACTCATCACAAGGACGCACACTCACAGGATGTGTCGTGTGTGTTGTTGTATAGGGCGGCTCGGTGCTCTTCTATTGTTGACTCCTGAAAGCTGGTGAGCTGAAGGGTTAACGCTGAATAGAATAGCTTGCGCTCCTCTCCGTCAACCCTTTTGTCTTCTTTTGCTGACTTGAGAAACTTTGTCAAAGTTAAACCAGCGATTCAGGATCGGCTTCCCCAACATTCAGGAACATTTGCTCATCGCTCAAGCATCTCATGTTGTGTTTGTCTTTCTAAAGCAACAGTAAGCCCTCCTCTCATCATAATCACATCATTTGAGTAGTCTCTTATTCAAAACACAGTCAATTCTAGAATAAAACTCTTGTTTTTGTTTTATGTTACTGATTATTCATTAAGATACATTTGTTCTGTATTTCATTTACAGAATTTCAGTTTCAATTCAGTAATTCAGTCATTTTTGTTTGCCAAAATAATGGCTCAATGTTTGTTACATTTTAGCAATTTCCAAATTGATCTTTTAGTTTTAATGGAAGGTTACCCCATATATTGTGACCCAACTATTGGGCCTATACAACATATTGTGTAGTTTTAATGCTGGGTTGTGTTAACGCATTGTTGGGTCAAATATGGACGTCTTGTAATTGTTTTGTAATTGTAATGTAATAGTGGAAATGTTCAATGATGTCGTGTGACATCTAAGCCCTGGTCTGTACCATGAGCACAATATTTGTTTAATAACAAGAATACAATCTATCTCAAGTGGCTGGCCAATCATTTGATTTGAGATGAATATGAAATGTGACGTACCTTGACGTCAGGAAAGAAGTTCTTGAGTAGGTTTGAGCTTGGGTAGCGTGTGTAGAAGAACATGAGTTTGGCTTTCTTCAGGTGGTTTGGAGTCAGACCCTCCTGAATGTACAGAAAGTCAAGGGTTCCAAAACCTCACAATAAACATCAAGCAAATTTCAGAAAGTTTTTAGGAAAAAAACGAATGAACACAGCAACAGTCCTTCTCCAAACACACACACATTTACATTTTCTATTCATCTGTGCAAATGAATGACACGAGACAGCCCCGTATTGACCAGAGAGTCGATTAAGACACGACAACATGTGTTAACTAGAGAAAGAGACACACAAATGAGATTAAGGACTTGAATTAGAGACCTCGGATCTGAGCGCTTTGCCTCTTGTCTGTCCGCAGTAATTGCTTTGTTGTGAAACACTGAGTGTTAATATAATAAAGAAATGACATTTTCTCCAGGAAGATGTCGGGATCGGTTTACCTCCTTCTACATTTAAGCGGCACTTAAAAATGGTGAAATTCTGTTTGCTTTCTGAAAAGGGTTTTGATTTATGGGAGTCCTCACAAATAATATCAGAAAGCTTTTCTTCAATGTGAAGAGGTTCTGGATCAAGTAAAAACCCATCGATTCTAATGAGAGCGTAATCCTTCTGTCTCACATCGGCAGGTTTGAAAAAGTGCATTACAGAAATGTAATGTTGTTTAAAAGGCAAGCATGCGGTAAACTGTGATACCGGCACACGTAGGACGCAGTGACCATTGATGATGGTGTATAATGACGGCTGAGAGCCTGCTGTTCACAAACATCTCAAAGTGACCTCTCTCATCCTCTCCGATCACATTGAGAGTGCAGGAACATGTTCCGTAGCTTTTCAAGTCCGGCGGAGAAAGAAATCACAGAATTTCCAGATGAGAAACTGTTGCTTTTTCTGCCTTTGAAAATTGGCTTTTGTTCCTAACAATTCTTATCAAAGGCGTGTATTCCTTTTTATTTGTCTTTTCCTGGACTTAAAGTCATTACTGAGCCCAGATTAAAGAAGATGCTACAATTTTCTTTGGGGTTACCGAGATCAAAGCAAAAATTCTCCTTGAAGTCTGCGTGAGCAGAACTGCACACCGCTGCTGCACTCAATTCAGCGATTGTTCGTCCAGCCTGAGAGCCGCTCGTTTGTTCGCCCGTATCTTCATGTTAACTACAATTAAATAAAAACAGTCAACTAAACAAAGAACACAATCCAGAGATGATGTTTCAAGTCAACTGTCGGTGACTTTCATTGTGTTTTTCTTTCAGGACGAGCTCAACGCATCTGTTTTGAAATCCTAATAAAAATATCGTCTGTCTGAAATCGTGCAAAATATGAAAGAAATGACACGGACGAGATCCTTTGCTTTTGCAATGAGATTGAAAGGAGACGTTCGCATGAAATGAGGTCTCATGATTGTTCTCAATAAAAATAGAGTAAACTCTCATGTCGTGCTCACAGTTTTAGAATCTACATACTAAAGTGTCGACATAAAATCAGCCGATGTACTGTATGCTGCCACAATCATTTTATAGCTCTTAACTCGAACTGTTTGCTCCGTACTCTTCTTTCATGCTTTAGACACTTCATCCACACTAAACATAGTCGTATTACTTGCTATATACTCTCATTATATGCTTTATATTGTTATCGCATGCACTTTACTCTTATCACATGCTAACTGCATGCTTTATATACTTTCATTACATGCTCTATACTCTTATCGCATCCTTTATATATTCTCACCACATTCTCAATACTCTCAATGCACGCTTCGTATTGTTATAGCATGGTCTATATTCTAATTGCTTGCTATTTACTCTTATTCAATTTAATTTGATTAATATAGCGCTTTACACAATGTGCATTGTTCCAAAGCAGCTTTACAGGAGAAAATAAGAAAAACTGAAAAATACAAAAATGTCAAACACAGCACAGTGCATGGTGTTTGTAGAACAAGCAAGATTATTCTAGTAAATCATATCTTATATCTAATTGCACACTGTGAAACGTTGCTGTGATTCCGTAGCAGGTTTGCCATTAACTTACTGTAGATTGAATTGACATTTTTGTTGTGAGCATAACCTTACAATTTATATATTTTTCTTTCATAAAACAAGACTAAATATCTTAGGTCACTTTCTTGTTATGTAAATGTAACGTAATTGAAGAAGTTTTAAATATGTTTATATGTATATCAAAAATGCTTATTTTTCTCTTCTTGCTCATTTTGAATCTCAAAGTGTTTTCATTTTGATTCAAGTAATTGAACACAGTACTAATTGGAAAGTTGTAATTAAGTTGTAATGAAACCTACAGTAAATTACTGGCAAACCTGCAGCAAAACTACAGCAAAGTTTCACAGTGCATGCTCCATACTGTTATTGTTATGACCTGCTCTATACTCTTACTGCATCCGGTATAGTGTTATTGCATGTCGTATACATGAATTTATGGCATGCTCTGAACTCTTATGCATCCTCTGTATGCTATACTGTAATTGCACGCTCAATACTAATTGTAAGAATTACAATTTTAGGCAAGTTAAAAAAGGATATATTGAGTGACATGAAAGAGCTTCTCTCCGCCATACTCTGCAGATCTCCACACTCCAATTTGACATGAGGCAGGCAAAGCGCGTCTACAGCCACCAGTCCTGGCGGTCCGGGGCGATGGTGGTGAACTAGATGTCCAGAGGTTACCTTAGATCGCATGGCCACACTTTCCCAGGTGTGCTCCATGGAGTCCGGCGACGACCGCTCCAAGGACGGAGGCAGACAGGGGAGCGCTGAGAAGGCTGAATGAGGTCCGTATTTCAGAAGGTGCTCCAGGATCTGGCTGTCGTGAAGCGGATTACCGTAGCCGAACTGGAAAGGGGACTGGTGGAGCGGGTAGGGTCTCTTCACACCCTGACCGACCGAGCTGAACTGGGAAGGTTTACGAACCACTAGGGACAGAGCTTCTGTCTGGTGCTCTGGGCTGTTGACAGGCGTGCTCTCGAAGCGTTCTGCCGATATGGTGTTTTCGTCCGAGTCCGAGAGCTCCGGAGGGGAATCCCGCTTAGTTTCCTTCTCGGGGTACTCAGGACTCGGGCACGGCTGAGGGTGGGGTGGCTGCTTTGGGAGGGCCGTGGAGAGTTTTCGGAAGACCATGTCAATGCTGTCACTCACAGTCCTGGTCAGCTCACATTTTAGAGTCTCCTGGAGGTTCCTGATTTCCCCGTCCGATGTAAAACTGCTATTGTCCGCATTCAGTTTGTCTTTGTAGCTGCTCTGGCTTTTTTCTTGGATGTCCCGATCTTCTCCCCCGACCGGCGCGTCTTCGTTCACGCAGTAATTCTGATCATACACGTGGGAGATCTTCTCCTGGAGCTGATGGAGGAGACGCTGCATGCTCTGGAGCTGCTCCTTCAGTTTGTGACACTCCTCGTCTTTGCTCGTCTTGGCGCCGTTGCCTGTCATGTTAAACTGACTGGGTTCCTGGTGTTGGGGAAGTCTCTGTTTGCGCTTGTTCTCCTTCAGAATGTCCCGTCTACAGCGGATGGCTTCACATTCATCCTCTCCGTGTGACCTGGAATTGGGTGAGCTCGACATGCCCCGTATGATGTTCTCCACCCGTGCACGCTTCGCTTGGAGGTGTTCGGTCAGCGGCCGCTCGACATCTGTACTTGAGGGCTGGCTTCCTGAAGACTGGTCATCGGTGCTGTCTTTAAAAGACAGGCAGCTCTGATCGTCTTGAGCCAAATCTGTCATGTTGCATTCAGGATCCACCAAGCTAGAAACGTTCGGCATGTAAAGGAGGTTGTTGTCGAGGGACGTCAGTTTATTGTGAATAGTTTTACGCAGGAGGTGAGATATGATGGAGCTGTTGTGGTAAGAAGCAAGGGACTCGTCGTATGCGTTTCTGCGGAAACAGGGGAGTAGGAGGTCAGCTTTACTGACTTCCGGGCGGTCCTCGCCCGGCTTGTGCATGCTTTGTTCAGGCGGACTCAGATTCATGTCGGCTGCTGTAAGCAACGTTCGGCCGTATCTGTAATACTTTGGAAGAAAATAATGGATTTAATAAATAAATAAGACAATTATCACAGTGACTTAGATTATGCCCTGATATATGAAAAAATGCTGTCTATACTTCTCGACTTTATTTCTTGTCATTATTATTAATATTTAAAATAATTGTAGAAAAAAGATGATATGCTGTAGCTTAGGTGTTTTGATGCAAACAACGGTCGATATTAAATGCAACTTAACATATTGTGAATGATTATGATATATTAAAATATTTCCCTTTGAGCCTCTGAGCTTCATGTCTGATCTTTTCTCTCTACAAACATTAGAACTGCAAAATATAAAAGTAAAATAAATATTCCAAGAGCGAACAATAGCCATAGTTTACATTTATTGTGCATTTTACATCACACACACACACACACACACACATTTATTGATTTAACACGATGACATTGTTCTGTTCATTTTTTTATTCTCTGTTAATTTATACATGCACGTATACAAACAGTTTGAAAGATGATGACGTTTAAATAAAAAAAATTACTTTGTCGTAAATCGTCATTAAAACGGACTCACACATTATAAATGCACACATATTGCGCGTAAATATATGTCATAAATGCAACACTACTGAAACTATATAACGCGTTTAAACACGTCCACAGAAAGTGAAGCGAATTTAAAAGCATCAGTTTGTCTGAGAGAAAGTCGAAGGCACGAGGAGAGGAGAGGCGCGCGCTTACCTGTTGCTCTGGAGACGCTTGACTGACAGTGCGGCGCCGCTCGCGCTCTCATCTGACTCCAGCGGGGTGGGTGTGGCTTAACCCGCCCTTTACTAATGCACAGCCAATCACAGGCAGCTTTCAGCAGCAGAGATGCGCTCGCTACTCTTGACTTTATATCATTGTGTTTATTAACTGTGTCGCATCGCGTGTGTTGTGCTTTGGTATCTGAGACAAAAATCAACAAACTAAATCTATTATACTATTAACACAATAGATAATTGCATCAAAAACATTCAAATATAATCATAGCAAGACAAAACTAACACGCAGTATACAATTATTTCAGATATAAAGCGTACATTTGACATCGCATTACACCTTTATCCAAAAGCAACTTAAGTGCATAAATACATTTTATTAGTCAACAACGAACGCATATTTATTTGTTTCATGTTGTTTACTCATAACAAATAGATTAATTGATAATAAAAAGAAATACGGGGACAAATAAATGGTTCCGTCCTTTCCCCGTCCCCCTCTCTCAGCCGATGATGGTACCTCCTGTGCGTCCCTCCTCCCTCCGCTGGCTTTGGTTGGTACGTCCCGCCCTGCTTCCGCTTCCGGCGGTGCTGTGAAAGCTGCAGTGTTCGCGGTCCACACCGACGAAATGTTGTCCAGTTCCCGCTGTCTCACCCGGAGCCTCGCGCGCTCCATCGGTGCCCTGCGACAGGTACGTGCGTCTTTAACGCTCCCGCGTCCCGCCGAGTGACACGAGCGCGAATCACGTCATTGACGGTAATGAGGAGGACAGTGGCAGGCCGCGCGCGCGGGCGGGCCCAAGGGCAGCAGGACACACACACACACACACACACACGTCACATATCAGCAAAACACCGCGATCAACACATTTACACGCGTCGATTAACACGGCAGAGGTCCAGCGAAGAGTCGCGTTCAGAGCTGTGGAGGACTGTTCGCTG
Organism: Barbatula barbatula; assembly: GCF_947034865.1. Taxonomy (NCBI): domain Eukaryota; kingdom Metazoa; phylum Chordata; class Actinopteri; order Cypriniformes; family Nemacheilidae; genus Barbatula; species Barbatula barbatula. The sequence goes on along the minus strand of NC_136765.1, from coordinate 822,918 downwards.
TTCCTCTGAAGTATTGAGTGACGTTATTTGTGTTCGGTGAATGTTATCTGTCATTTATCACGTCAGACTGTCACCTTCCACATCACAACACGTGCGGTGTTTGTGTGCTCTTAAACACACACATTACCTGTCGTGTCTGCAGTGAAACACAGCGGAAGATATTTAGAGAAATGCATCAGTGGTTTTGTGTGCATACAATGGAAGTCAATGGTGTTCGACGTCCTTCAAAATATCTTCTGTTGTGTTCTGAAGAAGAAAGAAACGAGGGTTAATAAATCAATCCCTTTATTGTTTTATAGGTTTCTTTGCTTTGCATTACGTTTTAAATAAAAATACAACCACTTTGTCTTAAGCAATACACTTTTATATAAACAAAACTTCATTTAAAATGAACCATGGTCGTTACCGTACGCTTATACTATAATAAAACCATGTTTAATATTTGTTAAGTGACGTGCCATAATATATCTACCAGTCTGGAGATTATTTATATGAGCCGATGACGTTTAAAGCTGTTTGGTCTTCATTTCCATGTGTGTTTGGTAAATTGAGGAAACATTGTGATCAATATTTTGGTTGGAGATGTTAAACTCATTATAGTGTCATTCTGTGCCCTTCATTATGTTGTTAATGTCCAGCTCTAGTTTGCTCCCTGATCACCATTTGAACTCTAACATACATGAATCATGTGACTCGCTCACATCTGCCCCTGACCGTCACGTCACATTGCTCATGTGTGTTTAGCATGATGGCCGCATGTCAGTTGTGTGTTTAAATATAGCGTCTGTATGTTGGCTGTAGTAATGCCGTTCATGTTTACCATACACCTTGACGGATGGCTTTGTCTTCTTATTCTTTCAGGGTAATAGTGTTCTTGCCCGACAGGCCACGTCAGGTGAGTCATACTTCTGTTGGCATGTACAGATTCACAGTACAAGGAAGGATGTTTAGGAAATAAATATTCATAAAAGCCTCATATTGCTTATATTCTTACAGTGCTAAAAGAAAATGATGTCTTTTTTTCTACAGGTATATCAGCTAGTCAATGTGTCACCTTCAAGAACAGTGTGTGAGTATCGTCAAAGAGCTCTTACATTGGTCATTATGTTATATATAATATAATATTATATTACAGTGTTTCCCCACCCCGTTGAAGGTCGAGTTATTTTAATTTTTTATATAGCGCCAGATCACAAGAGAAGTCATTTAAGGTTATCTTATATAACATCTTTTTCCCTGATTCGCAAATTAAACAAACTAAATAGCATTATGGTATTTCTCTTATTTACACGGTGGCACGTCATTTCTGTCTCTACATGGTCGAGCGTAATTCTGCTCTCTGTATTGAGTTCCACGCCAATGCACACACGCACACAGGTGAGCACAGTCCCACCTGCAGACACCGAGCGCATGTCGCATCAACCACCTGAAAAGCAGATACCAATATTTGCGTTTTAAACGCTCCCAGTGTGCTGAAAATGACGGCATTGGTTCTTCTGCTCCGAGTCTAAGTACAGAAAAGACGCCCTGCCCCTGACAAGCAGCAACACCATTCAGTGACCACCCGATGACAGGGTTTCACACGGCTTGGCTTCGTTCCACCTGGACCACGAGAAATAATAAACCATCAAAACATCAGACTATTTCTGTAGTTTAATTTGAGCAGCGCGTCTACATAACTGAGTTGTACACATTATGTTGATTATACTTATTATACGGATATCTTTATTTAGTGCCAAATGTGCTTCATCTGAACCCTTTCTGCTCCTTGAGCGCTGCTGCTCCCGCCAGAGATGCGTCGCATACAAAGACATGCAGACACCAAGAGCAGGTTAATAAATGGACACTTTTACTGTAATGAAAATACAGCAGTAATAAAGTATGTTTAGCTGTCAAGTCAGTTTACTGTTTGCTATGTAGGATTGCGACAGATTATAAACCAAAACGTCTTGTATCTACATTTAGCATTAATAATATTCATAGCAATAATAATCAGCATTTCATAATGAACCATGTTTTAATCGGAAAGATTGTTTTTTTCAATATAAAAATAGACCTAGGACTTCTCGTACAACACATTTTGTCACTTACCAGGGCTTACTATGTTTCAAACATACTGTGGCTGTCAGAATACAAATGTAATGACCTGATAATTATTACATAGGTATTCTCTGGACCGCATCCCCCACAACCCCTCCAAAGCCATTAACCTAGAGGAAACACTGTATTATAATTAGATATTTGGGAAATTGATGTATTGTGATGGTTTTCGGTGTTCATTTTCAGGAAGTGTGAGAGCAGGTCAAGTGTCTATCAGATAAGATACTTCAACACCACTGCAGCTCACAGTATGTATTAAATTCACAACACACGTCCACAACACGCACTAGACACACAGTATTGCTTAAATATACTATAATAAATGGTTACGCATGCACATGAAAGGGCGGGCTTTGCAGAGAACAGCCAATAGCGTTCAACATGAAAGACACACATCACCATATCAAAGTGTTTTAAAACCTGCTAAACTGGTGAGCCACAGAATTAGTTAGCATTAATTAATAAATGAGGTAGAAAAATACCAAAGTAATATACAAGGACTAACTGCTAATGCTGTAGTTCCTGTTACCCTACTTGATTTTATTTGATACCATGCAGAGCTTAATAAGACAGACACTGACAAGGAACAAGAAAGAGAACAACATTTATTTGCGGTGGTAGTTAATAGACGGAATAATATCTTCCTCAGATGACGGTCACGTACTAAACAAGCAAATGGATCTGTCTTTGTTGCAGGGCATTTGAACTCATACAGTCGACATGAAGTTATCGAGCCTGTTTGCTTCATTTATTATCAACATAAATGATAAAAACAGATATGCTTTTTTGAGCCGGCTATTGTGACCTGATAAACGCTTTATTGTTAACCGTCTTTCACCAGAGTAAAATAGGCCTATATGCTTGTTTTTCTTTTCAAGAACATGTCAAGAGAAATAAACAAGATAACCATATACCACAGGCTGTCAATATATGACTACATTGTGTTTTGTACATTTGTTTTTCTATGCGTTCGCTCAGTGTGGGTTTAAACGCTGTTTAAATTTTTTTTATTGTATTTCTTTCTTTTCATCATATAAAACACATATACAGGATATAATATTAGTTCAATATTTAGTTATGATTATAAGCTTGATGTAAAATTTTAATTAAATAAAAACGGAAAAGTTACTTAATTTAAATAAACAACTATTTGAAGAAATAATTTTTTAAGCTCAAATATGATTTTATTGAAATGCCCATCCCTGTGCCAACCAGTCCAAGTTTTTTAGCTATGTGCTTTTGTGTTTGTAAAATACTTTATTTTGCTACAAAATTCAAGTTTGATGCCCAGAAAGCATCTAGAACACCCAAACAAGTTTAGTATTTTAGAAAATTGCAAAAAACTGCCTGACTGTCCATAGTGTTATCGGTAAACAATGTCAAATGTGTTGTGATTGAATTTCAGGGAATGAAGTGATCACGGTAAAAACGCCAGCGTTTGCCGAGTCCGTCACAGAGGGAGATGTGAGGTGGGAGAAGGGTAAGACTTCATCTGATTTCAGCTTTGAGCACGTCTGATGTGTTTCTATCATATTCACTCGGTTTCATCTCTTTGCAGCTGTTGGAGACACGGTCTCTGAGGACGAGGTGGTCTGTGAAATCGAGACTGATAAGGTAAGAGGCACAAATCTTTTGTCTGATTCAGGCCATTGGAATAAAAATGACTTGATGTCTGGATATGTTGTTAGTTCAGTCTGCTGTTCAAGGCTTGGCCACATCAGCTAGGGATGAATGAAAAGTGTTTTGTGGTCCATCACACAGACGTCGGTGCAGGTGCCGTCTCCTGCCGCTGGAGTCATCGAGGAGTTACTGGTTCCTGATGGCGGTAAAGTGGAAGGAGGAACTGCTTTGTTCAGACTCAAGAAAGGAGGTCAGTGGGATGTTTCTTGTTTCTAACAACTGTTATTAGGGGCGTACTGTGATTAAAGAACATTTTTACTGTCGCTAGATTGTTGTTTTATTACACAGCTGCGGGTTTAAAAGTAGAAATGTGTGTCATGTTAAGTCTGGATGGACTATTTTTCTATTACTGACACACTTCCTGTAAACCCTCGGTGTAAACAGCTGCTTTTAGTGTGAATGTACGGGCTTCACCTAGTGCTGTCACGATTATGACATTTGGCTGATGATCAATTATCTGTTTAATTCTCATACATTTTTTATTCAGCTTTGAAACGACCATATTGTTCTGAATATTAGACTGTTTTTATTTTCTCTTAAAAATGGGGTCATTATACATTTAAGGTCTAAACTTTTACATGTCAATAATACAGACGCCAGATACGTGTAAAACGAGTTTGATCAGGAGTGAATTGAAGCCACTGTTAAAATGCTATCAGTCACAGAAAGCTTGTAGTCTGTTTTTTTTCTCACTTGCAAGACTACAATAATATTTTACTTCAATGTTAGTAAAGTATATACAATAAAATATGCAGTATGCAGGCACTACAGCTCCCCCTTGTGTCTTCTATGAAACCATCGCGCTGAAGTCAAACAATCGCCATGAGATGATTATTTAATAATGGTGACAGCCCTAGCTTCATATACATGTGTCGGTATTTAATTATACTGCTAATGTTGATGTGGACATGACAAAATAGTGACATAAAGCTGACAGTGTCAGTTGATCTGATTGATATGCAAATATCAGATATTATCAAGAGAATTGTGCTGAATATATAAGATGGCAGAATATCGTAAATATTGTTGAAAATGTGCAAGGTATGAAGGGAAGAGCTGTGGTATCACACCTGTTTCTCTGTGATGAGTTCATCCGTGAGTTTGTTGGTCCGTTGCTGTGGTTTATCATAAAGCAGACCGAGCAGCCCTGAGGTCTTCACTATGTTAGATTTATTGTAAAGCAGATGATCAGTTTGAGTGTTCATGCTTAGGGTTTATATCTAATAGTAGAGGAGTCATTCTCAATAAGCTTTCAATAAAAGTATTATTCATATGGTGTGGTAATGATTTCATTGAATGTAATGAGCTGAAATAGATCTAGATCTCTTCTATTCGTAACTCTTGTTTTTATTTCATATGTTCTGTTATCACTGTCATTGGGTTGTTGTTTAAATGTTAAAGGTTGTGAATGTTTAAGTCTAAGGCCATGGTAATGTAATGATCTCAAACATGTTTAGTTTAGATATAACGGATGAGTATTTAGTTATGTATGGTAGGAAGTGGTCGTTATTATAAATGTGTTTCTCTGTGGTTTAATGTTTCAGCTGGAGCTGGTAAGACAGCAGCCGCTCCTCCACCTCCTGCAGCTGAGCCTCCTGCAGCCGCCGCTCCTGCTCCTCCTCCTGCTGCTCCTGCGGGACCCATCCCCACCACCATGCCCCCTGTACCCCCTCTGCCCAGTCAACCCATCCAATCCACACCAGGTTAGTAACTGCCGCTCAAGGGTTCTCATTCTGACTGTGTTGACTGGAGTTTGTGTTCAGAGCGCTCTCTTCTCTTTTGACTGTTGCAGTTTCAGCCATCAAAGCCACGGCGGCTCCTCCTGCAGCTGCTGTAGAAGCTGGAGCTAAAGCCGTCCGCTCCGAGCACAGGGTACCGCACCATCTTTTTGATGCATATCAGTTCATACTCTGAGCCGTGCTAACATCAGATTGTGTTGACGTTCAGGTGAAGATGAACCGGATGAGGCAGAGGATCGCTCAGAGACTCAAGGAAGCACAAAGCACATGCGCCATGTTGACCACCTTCAATGAAGTGGACATGAGGTTTGTTCGACAGCAACCAGAAATTCACAAGTCTTTCTTTAGTCATTGGCGGTGTAAATGTTGAATTGCGTCTGAACACTCCTTAATGACATTTCATGGAAACTGCAGCTTGATGAGTCAAATATTATTTGAATATCTTAAAGTAAATGAACATTAGAAATGTTGCATCTGCAATAAACAAATTAACTAGAAATAAATAAAAAACTTAAACTATCACTGAGATGGATTCAACTTAAGTAGCAATATAAAATTACTATAATAAAATTTCTGAAAATAAATTCAAATCATAGCTAAAGGAAGCGTTTCTCACAGTATTTAGCATATTTGTCCTAGCAATAATAAACACTATTGGCTGTGTTAAAATCGATTTATTAGCATTGATCAGCACTGATGCATGAACTACACCATTTGACAAAACAAACAATATTTGAATGAATATTTAAGAAACTTAATGCATATTCCTTACATGTGATTTAGATTGTTCTTAGCTAAGAATGTAACGTGAAATGTGCATTTCTGTTTTCCTGCCAGCGTGTCTATAGTTTTCCTTTAGGGGACTCAGCAGAATTGATGTATTTTTAAAACGGTGTAAAGTCTGCTGATAGCACCGTGAAAATTTCACTTATTGCCCAAATGTGATTAGAAGCTGCGCAATGTCCATCTGAAATGGTTATAGATTGGAATCTGCGCTACAGGAAGAGATTTCTGAAACCCAATCGCCACTTAAAGCCTGGAATGTAAATATTTGGTCCTAATGTTGGTCAAAACAAAGATAAGAAGGGTAAAATGCGCTTTTATTAATTTACAAGGAAACGTTAATGTCCACAACCTCCCTCCCTGACCCCTGAAGAGGACTGTTTCTCCTCAGCGCAAATGGGCCGGATCGTCTTTCAGCTCCTGCGGCTTCGTGTTCTCACATTAATCTTGTTGGCATCGACGGGATGGAGGAAGACTCGACCGGGGTGGGGTCGGTCTGGAGATGGAGCAGCGGCGCTCGCCCGGCGGCCTGCTAGCATCTGCCCTGACGTCCCTGGAGATCATCCTGCGTAGGGAGCGCGCGAGACGCCTGCGACGTTATGGCCTATTACCACCGGCCAATAAGATTTGAAGGGTCGGGAAAGTGAAGATTTTATCACGTCTTCTCTCCTTTCTCTGAGAGCGTGTGTCTTGGGACGGCCATAATCCCATTAGCGGAGAAACCGGAGAGGCTAAACGGAGTTACAGACAGGAAAATAGAGAATTACAAAGAGCTTTTTCAGCCATAATCTCAAAACGCTGATTTCTACACCCAACGGTCGTGTTAACTAGACTGCTGTAGAACAGAGAACAAACAGGTTTCTAATGCGTGTCGTGTGATGTCCCCCCCTTTATTATCACACGAAAGGGACTATATTTATTCAAAAATTACTTAATGAAATCTTTTCATAAAATAATATAAGCATTAAAATAAGTGCCGACATCTTAAAATCAAGATGATTGTATAAAACTGTCAGTTCTGGTGCTTGATTCTCATTGGCTGAGCCGAGTTCTAAACCGTTATAAATACCCCTATTTACATAGAGTAAATATCACTTGATTTATCACTTGATTTTAAGAAACCTTGCTACGCGTATTGAATAACAGTTATTATCTGTGTATTGTAGTGATAAACACAGAGAAAGATATTTGGAAGAAAGCTTAAAATCAAATCGTTCTTGGACCCCATTGGAAAGAACAGTGACTTTAATTTTCTTTGTTCTGTTGAGCACAAAAGACATTATGAAGAATGTAGGCAGCAACAGTTCTGGGACACTTTTGACTACCATTGTCTTTTTTCTGGTAGTCCAAGAACTGTTTGGTTACAAGAATTCCTCCAAATATCTTTCTCTGTGTTCAACCGAACAAAGACATCTATACAGATGTGGAACAACTAGAGAGCGAGTCATTCATTTTGGGGTGAAATGTCCCTTTAAAACAAGAAATATCTGCCCATCAGGTAAAGATCAGCTTTGGTCAAGATCCAGCCTAATTCAGTAAACATTACTTGCATTCCCAAATAGATCAAAATAGATTTTGATTGTTGACTGTGAAGGCTGTTAAAGTCGAAGGTTGACTGATTTTGTGGCATCGAATGATGTGAACATCAGCTTGACAGTATGAAATGGATTGATTTTGGGTGTTTTTATTTTAACGCACTTTTGTGTGTGTTTCTCTGACAGCAACATCACAGATATGAGGAAACAGTACAAAGATGCTTTCCTGAAGAAACATGGCATCAAGCTGGGCTTCATGTCTGCGTTTGTTAAAGCGGCTGCTTACGCTCTGACAGACCAGCCTTCAGTTAACGCAGGTACACACACACACACACACTCCCGCTGAGCATTGCTCTAGTTGAGCGTGTAGCATCTCCTCACTTCAGCTGGTGAGCACGTGTGGTTCTGTGGTCGTCTGTTCTGACTCTAAAGAACATGTTCAGCCACCCTTCTGCTTCCTTCCAAAGCCTCAATGGTTTGGCCTACATTAAACATCACATTTGACATGATCTCATGTGTCTAGACCATCATATTCCATCTGTGTGCTCCAATAAATCTCTTGTGTTGTCTTCACAGTGATCGACGACACGACCAAAGAGATTGTGTACAGGGATTACGTGGACATCAGTGTGGCCGTCGCTACACCAAAGGTAATTCAGCGCATGAAACACTGACTCCAGAATCACGCATCTTTAAAACGTGTATCCCCAGAGTTTAAGACGTGATGAAGACATTTCAGGCAGTGCTTGAATGTGTGTCTCGATGTCGTCTCGCAGGGTCTGGTGGTGCCCGTGATTCGGGGTGTGGAGGCGATGAACTTCACAGACATTGAGAAAAGCATTAATGAGTTGGGAGAAAAGGTGAGAGATGCTTCAGTTGAAATGGGACGCGAAGCCGCTGCGTGTTTAAAAATACATTTACGGTTGGCGTCTGATGACGCGGTTATTTCACTGCAAATGGAGCAGCTCACCATAACTAATCTTTATTTAGCTAAATATGTTACATGACCTGAATAAACAGCACATGAACGAGAAACACACTGAAATGTTGCGGTTTATTTCTCCAATGATCTGTTCTCTATAAAATACAAGTGTTCCTTACTTGTGTTTGTTTATTTGTTTTCTGTTTTTTAGGCTCGTAAGAACGAGCTGGCGGTGGAGGACATGGATGGCGGCACGTTCACCATCAGCAATGGCGGCGTGTTTGGATCCATGTTTGGGACACCTATCATCAACCCCCCGCAATCTGCTATTCTGGGCATGCATGGCATCTTCGACCGGCCCGTGGCTGTAGCTGGCAAGGTTAGCCGTTGTGTTTTGCACATACTGTATGAATCCATACGTACGAGTTGCGTCCATCTTAACGTTGTTTCTGCTTCTCGCGTTCGTTCAGGTTGAAATCAGACCCATGATGTATGTGGCTCTGACGTACGACCACCGTTTGATTGACGGCAGGGAGGCGGTCACGTTCCTCAGGAAGATCAAATCTGTGGTGGAGGACCCTCGGGTGCTGCTGCTGGACATGTGAGCGCGCTCGGACCGCCGGCCGTCTCCTCACGCGCACGAAACACGTCTTCGTCATCATCTCGCGCAGAACGTCTACATTTGTGGATAAACTGGAGGACAGACGCATCACTGGTAGAATAATTGACGGAACAGTTGATGGGATGGGGATTTGCATTGATTAGCTTGATATTATGTTGTTTAACTCTATTGTCTGCTGGGTATCACAGAGTCTCTCGCTCTCCTTATTCCTTAAATGTGTGTATGAGACAGCGCACAAGCAGCGATCTGTGCAATTATTTGTTCTCCAGCGAAACGATTATAGTAATATACAGTATATCATATATTTAATCTTTTGGATGTAAAAAGAAACATTTTCAAACTTGGGTAAACAAAAACCAGAAACACTGTTCTTCTGTGTCCAAGAAGTAGTTTTTTTGTACACGCTTTGGTACACAATATGTCCCCACAACACCAAAGGAACGGATTCTGTTGACCTGTGTAAAGAACCAAAACTATATGAGGACAAAATAAGATTTTAAACAATAAAATGAATGAAACCCAAAGTTTATGATGCATTACTGGTTGTTTTTGGATCATTTTTTTAACACAAAATAAAGTAAATGCTGACATGATTCTCACCCATGATCATACCGTCAAATAAAAATAACGTCAAATAGTTTTATGTCTTTTAATAATTGTCCCTGTGTGTAAACTCGGTCCCTAAAGTAATCTGCTTCCATGTTTCTTTCTAACATTTTGTAGTGTTACTGAATTGTCCTTGGATCTAGACAGACCCCTGTCTGCTGAAAGACTTCAGTCGCTTTTAAAGATCCGACTTTTTTCCATTCACAATAAATGTGATATCTCAGATTGTCACATCGCATCTCTGTTCCGTTTGTCTTGTGTAAAACCCCCTTAATCTAATAATGTCATGCTCCACCACCGTGTGTCCACTACAGCGATCTGAAATGACAGAACTTAAGTTTGTTTTGTCAAACTCTAAAACATTCCATCCTGTTTGATAAAATGACATAAATCACTATAATAAATATGAACATTTTAGGAGAAGCGTCAAATATTGTTTTCCTGCATTGCATTTAATGTCTTCTGAACAGAATTGTATTCAAACATGACGGACCGTCGTTTCCCGAAGAGAACCAGATGAGTTTCTCCTTGAAGATGTGAGAGTTTGTGTGGTCGTGTTTAACACGCCATGAGGCTTCTGGAGAATGTGAAAGAGCGTTCCAGTCTCTCATGTCTTCAGCTGAAGGTCAGGATGTGGTGACAGAGCTAATACTTTGGTCAAATACTAAAGATAGTTTGTGGTCCGTTGGTTTGTCATTCTCACGATTAAAAGATTACAAACCGAATAACATGAGTTTATTCGTTCCGACAAGCGGTCACGGTTCATCAATAAAGAGACTGTGATCTATGCTGAACGAATCGTGTTTCACCGCTCTTAAAAGTGAAGATTGTTGCAGAGGAAGCTTGAAGTGCTGCGTTCGATTCGACAATTTCTCCAACGTTTACCCACCGTCTCAAAAATCATAGCCACATTGACATCTACACATCTCTGACTGCTGGAAACTTTCCAGCCACATTAAAGCAAAGTGGGGCTTCAAACCCATCAGCCCACAGCTCTAGAAACTACAGACCGATGTCTCGCTTCAGTGCTTCCTGCCAAAGACTCTTAGTGAAAACAACCTCAACGCATCCAGGCAACAAATCCTTCAAGCCCAACGTCTCAGCTCGCGTCCTCCTGTAATCCTGACCTCACCAGTCCATCACATCATCACTGTACATCTGGATTCACAACTGAACATCAGTGAGATTTAGATCCCGTTTGGATGTGACCTCCAGCAACGACAGTTCCTAAAAACTAATGTATTATTATTTCATACTATATATTGTGGTACTATGAGTGTTGTTGACTTGTGATCTGTGGATAAAAAATGAAATGCACAATTTGATTAAAACACTTTTTGTTTAATTGACTAAAACGAAAGTCTCAGTTTTCCACAAGTAGATCTGTTGTTTTATTACTATTATTCAGAGTGCACAATGACTACAAAATGAACCCTGATAGCACACATACATCTGCAATACGTCCCTGAGACGTCTGATGTCAGATTTCATTTAGACGATTAGGATTTTAAATGGATGTAAAACTGCTGTTTCTAAGACGTTCAGGAGATGTTTTTACACAGCAGACTTCTTACAGATGTACATGTGCTATCTGGGAAGGATTTTACTATTTGCAATCACAAAAGAATGACGTTCGTGATGTGAACGAATAAAAAAGGTGAGAGGGGCTCGAACACGTTTGCTCTCAGTTATGTTGCATTTCACCTTCGCGTCTGCATTACAGCCGTTGCAGTTTTAATGCCCTTAATGTGCAAACTGAGAAACTCAGGATCTACATTTTATTCTGATCATTCATTCTTCAGACGTCTTGACTTCACATACACATTTATTTCACTGCACTCCGTGTGTGTAGAAACAGCTGATGTGTGTCGCTTCTGGTGCCAGCAGATGGAGATAAAGCTCAACCGTGACCCCGCGAATCCTCCTGACGTCTCTTTCACACCCTCTGCAGAAATGACACTCTCAAACCGACTTGAGGGATTTTATGACCGATACTGTGGTATAGAGGTCATGTTAAACCCGCAATCAAACACTCGTCATGATCTTCAAGAAGAAGTTGTTTGGAGAAGATTTGAAGAATACTGAGAAAACCCATTTGGAGTTTTTAAAGGATCAATACTCGCAGGAGACATCATTTTCAGAGAAGACCTGCACCTCAGCCGACGCTTCAACATTCACAAAGATCCACACAACATTCTGCGTGTCATTTCTTTACCATGTTTACGTTCCACAGCATTCTGCAGATTTACCCTCAAATCAGCAACGAAAACCCGAATTAAGATCAGATTCCACCTGACAGGCTGCTGAATAAAAGGTGAAAATGAAAAACACTGTGAATGTTTTGTTCATTGTGAGCACAACAGACAGACAGATTGGTGACATGTTTCTGAAGGCACTGCCGGGCTTTAACTGGCCAGTGTGAGCCAGGGGACGGAGTTAAAGAACGGATGACACTTGATGTCGCTCACGCCGCCTCCTCCAGAGCCCAGACGATAACCCGCGTCAAACTGCAGCAGCTGCAGGGACACAAACATTAATACCTGAGTGAGGTTAAAGGGACAGTACACGCGCAAAAGTTTCGTTTTCCAAAACACTGTTACTGAGTCCCAGATCTGATTAGTGTTGGGCCAGATCCGGCTCACATCTGGTGCCTGTGGATTCAACGTGGGCCAGATCCGGGAATAGAATGTAAATGTATTGCTCCCTGAACTCTTTGTGAGTCGCTTTGACAAAATGTAAATGTAATGTAGAATGTAAAGACCTCAGTGAGAAGAGACGCCGCAGCAGTGCTCAGGGTGTCGGGGATATAGAGAGGAGTGTGAGGATGAATTCCAGACGGATGACACTGCCACAGCGGCTACACAGAGAGAGAGAGAGATCATGAATGCACAGTAACATCTAAACAAACCTCAGAAAAGCTGAGCTACACAACCAATGACAGACTCCCTTAAAATGAGATTAAGACAATACTGACTTTAAACAATACTTTGAATATGAGTTTAATCACATTATTCTGAATAATCATAGTAAAAAATACTTATTGTTTCAACAAGGTTGTATTTGTTAACATTAGTAAATGCATTAGCCAACACGAACTATTAATGAACAATATTGATTCTCATTTCATTTATTAATCTTTGTTCATGCCAGTTAATGCCGATGCAATTCTTCCTGTTAATTGTTAACAGTTACAACATTTGATCAAAGAAATATAAGGTGAGCACTGAAATGAACCTGAAATAAGATGAAGAAATGGGTCATTGTCACGAAACCACTGAACATCATTCATGGCAGTCACAAAAACATGATCATAATAAACATAGTTCTGTTCTCTACTTTTCACAAAGCATCATTTTAATTATGTAAGTGTTTTATAGCTTTTTCTGCTGAAATGATCATTACTGCAACACGTCCCGGTTTTTATGTTGTCATTTAAACAGAGTCAATAGAGTAGAACATCCAATTGTTTTTTTTCAGAATATATAAAATAGCAATAAAATTTGATGTTCTCAAGTGACAAGAAACATATTTGACAGGATATTCATGTATAATAAAAACAAAGAAATAATAGAAATATTCCCATCCTTTGTAACATTTTTAAAAGACACAGAAATATATTTATATTAAGTTTGATTTATGTGTAGGATCACAAATGAAAGGTGACAGGTTAACAGGTTGATCCCATCTATTCCTTTCTGACCAAAGTGCACCTACGCATGTGACGCTCCCAACATTCCCAAACATGGCGGTAAAGAAGGCATCACTTCTGTTGCCGTACTGAGGAAACTGAATTCATGTTGAGAGTTCATGATGACGTTGCACAGTTGAAACCCACATTTATTTGACATAAATATATGAAATCAGCGATCAGCAATACATGCAATGTATCTGAGTTCATCACTGTGACTGATAAAGAGCATTAGTTACCATCACATTATTAGTGTTGAATGAGTTGTGTTTTTAGTCGTGACTTAGATTTGCTCACCACTCCAGTAAGAAGCTCATACAGTATGGCTCCGAGACTCCACCAATCACACGCCTCGGTGATCTTTAACACGCCTCCGATTTCTATTGCAAAGCAAAGACTCAACTTGACTGTTGTGATGTAATGTAGACACATGTGATTTCAGACATAACATACAGTGCGTGAGTGTGACTATGAAAGGCTCTCACCTGGAGCACCGTACATCTGTTCCACTGCTGTTGAGTTAATTTCAGACTGAACCTCCGTCCACTGTCCAAAATAGGTTAGACACGCCTCACCTGTGTGAATATTACCAGACACGTCCAGATATATTACAAGTCTCACATATATAACTCATATTATGGGATATCTTTACAACGTTGTAGAATTCAACCACGAAAGTGTAAAACAAAAGCATCTGTCCAAAGGAACAAATCATAAACTTAGCAGAAGAGATTATCAGTGAACAATCACTTCAATTCACATTTCTCCCGTGTGACTCAGGGCTATAGCATCACTTAATCAGTGTTGTTCATACTGTCATGGGGAGTGTTTTCTTATATTACAATCACTTTCACTCAATAAAAAAGAAGAGCATTCTGACATCTCATATGTTTTTGAAAAGAGGTGAGACCTTGACCAAAAAGTATTGCCATTAGTGTGCTATTACTATTCATAAAAAAATAAAAAATAAAAAATAAACATGAGTAAAACCTGGCCGATCTAGTCCCAAGTAGTATTGAAACAGAACATGTATAAGTGACCTTGAAGTACAGTTGGAATGACATGTGGGTGAGTGAATGAATGATCTGAGACTGTTGACTTGTTTATCAGGTGACGTACCGTTAATGCGCAGGAGGATGTTTCGTGGGTTGAGGTCGTGACAGATGACGCCCTGCTCATGAAGACTCTCGAGAGCCAACAGAATCTGAGCTCCCCAAAGCCGAACCTCTTCTTCTGGAAGTCCTCGTCCATCTCGCTTCCATCTGGCCCTCCTGATCTTTGACTTTCCTTCATGACACAAGCCGTCACCATGAGCATCTTTCAGTCCAGACTCAGTGAGAGTGCAGTTACCTGATGAGCTGAAAATCGTGTCCATCTGCAGCGGTTTAAACAACGGATTGAGAACGTTTCCATTCTCCATTCCCCACCTCCCGCAGACATCCCCGCGAGCGTTCACCTGATGAGTCGACTTCGTCATGACTTCTTGTTTTTGAAACGGACAGTGATGAGAATGAACGACACTTAATTCAGCCACAAACTGTGAAGACTGTGCGTTTCCAGCGGGTTTGGAGTGACGGACAGTCCTCTCGTGTTGGGAAGTGTTGGGAAGGATCCGAACCCTTTGTGGAAGAACGTCGACGGTGCTGCAAAGGGTCAGTTGTGGAGCTGTCGTGTTTCTTCCCAGAACGTCAGAGTTTGACCCTGAAACAGTGACGGCTTCCAAAGCGTTCCAGTCCATCCGCTCGATGCGGACATCGTTTCCTAAAAGGTCGGAAGTGACGTCGAGAGGATCCCGAGCGTCCACGATGACACAGGGATGAACGGGAAGATTCTCCTGAGGTATAGACGTGAGGCCGTTGGCCAGACGCAGAGATCCGCTGTCGTTCATGTTCACCTCACGGCTGAGGACGGGGAGGGTGTAGCTGTTCTTCATGGGAATCTTGTGCTGGTTTGGACTCGAGCAGTCTGGATACTCCACAGATGTTTTGAGTCTAACCTTACGCAGTCTGGAAAACAGTCTTCCACCTGCAGAGGGAGAAATGTTCATCGTACAATCCCTCACAACATCTCAAAGCATGAGACAGAAATACAAGAAGTCATTCAACTTGTAAACATTTTTAATGGAAGTAACATTTTCAAGTATTATTTTATAGTACTGAAAGATAGAATGATAGAGAACTCTAATGTACCTCTTCTAATGTACAAAATGTCCAATAGTCCCATCCCAGTAAACACAAAAACGTTGTAAAAACGTTTTGTGTTTGCTGGGATGTCTCGTACTGTAATCATTTCATTACTTCTCTGCTGTTTTTATTGTCTTTTTTATTGTAAAGCTGCTATAAATATCCGACGCATTGCAGAAATATTCTATTCAATTCACTGTTACCAAGCCTCAGAAAGTATTTTAATACAGATGCTAAAGCTAAGCAAAATAAAACAATAAAAATACTCATCAGGTCGCATAATTGATATGAATTCAAAGTTCCACATGTAGGCTACAAGTTAAATATTGAATAAAAACATTCATGCTAAGTGCACTGAAAATGAGTTTGTCCTTCAAACGCACAGCCTGTAAAAATACTCCCACCAAATATTTCAATCATATAAATTTGTCTGCATTAGAAAGATGTGAACACTGATGTGACTTTACTATTGTGAGATGTCATCCCCTCATCTTTCAGTCTGCTGTCATCTTTGCCTTCTTTACAAGTTTCTGTTCTGCGCTTATTGTCTGCTCTTAAGGTAAAATGCTGAATTCTCCATGAATGAATGTTTTCTCTTTAGAGCTGCTTTGAGAGTAATGTGACTGACCTTGAACATGTTCTAGATGAAGGAACACGGAGTCTTCACTGACGTAATACTTCAGCAGCTTCACCATGAACGGGACGCCCTGAGGAATGACGGTGGACCTCTCACGACTCTCCCAGCTGGACTTAGATAAACTCTGTGGAGAAAAGATAAACTCCTGTTTACAGATAAACTCCTGTTTTTCCTCTGCTGTCTTCTCTGCACTCCCCCCCTCTGATGAGCTCTCTCTTTTAGATACAGACAATGCCACAGACACCCTGTGTTCCACTCTTTCATCCTGCTTGGACAACCTATGCCCCCTTGCATCTGGACCAGCCCGTCCATCCCCGTCGGCTCCCTGGTTATCGGATGTCCTGCGTGAGCATCGCGCCAGCCTCCGGTCAGCTGAGAGAAAATGGCGCAAGTCAAAAGACCCTGCTGACCTCTCTCTCTACCAATCTCTTCTCTCTTCTTTCTCTGTAGATGTCACCTAAGCAAAAACAGATTACTACCACTCGAGGATCTGCAACTCTCCGGACTCTCGAACGCTCTTCAAAACCTTCTCTGCTCTCCTCTGTCCGCCTGCTCCTGCACCTTCATCGGAGTTAACAGCTGCTGATTTTGCATCGTTCTTCGTAAAGAAAACTACTGCCATCAGCAGCCAGTTCTCTACGCCACCATCTGTCGAACCCGCCCACATCCCTGACACGTGTGTGCTCCCCGCCTTTTCTCCTCTGCCTGAAGCTGATGTCTCCAAGGTCATTGGCTCCAACCACCCTACCACCTGCCCACTGGATCCCATCCCCACCCATCTCCTCCAGGCCATCTCTCCAACGGTTGTGCCTGCTCTGACCCACATCATCAACTCCTCGCTCACCACTGGGACATTTCCCACAGCGTTCAAAGAGGCCCGCATCACACCGCTTCTAAAGAAACCCACCCTGGACCCTGCACTTTTAGAAAACTACAGGCCTGTCTCCCTTCTTCCCTTCATCGCCAAAGCCCTGGAGTGAGTTGTGTTCAATCAGCTCTCCTCCTTTCTCATGCAAAACAACCTCCTGGACAGCAATCAGTCTGGGTTCAAGACCGGTCATTCCACAGAGACTGCACTGCTCTCAGTCATCGAAGCCCTGAGACTGGCAAAAGCAGCATCCATGTCATCTGTGCTCATCCTACTGGATCTGTCTGCTGCCTTTGACACAGTCAATCATCACATCCTCCTGGCTTCCCTCAGTGCTATGGGTGTCTCTGGAATGGCGTTGCAATGGTTTGAGTCCTACCTCTCGGGTATGTCATTCAGAGTATCCTGGAGAGATGAGGTCTCCGCGTCCCAACAGCTCAACACGGGGGTGCCACAGGGCTCAGTGCTTGGACCGCTACTCTTCTCCATTTACATGACATCCCTCGGCTCGGTCATTCAGAAGCATGGCTTCTCCTATCACTCCTATGCCGACAACACACAACTCTACTTGTCATTTCAACCGGACGATCCGACGGTCGCTGCTCGCATCGCAGCATGCCTGAGTGACATCTCGCTTTGGATGAAGGATCATCATCTGCAGCTAAACCTTGCAAAAACGGAACTGCTTGTGATCCCGGCCAACCCAAAGATTCACCACAACCTTACCATTCAACTAGGCTCATCAACGATTACACCGTCCAGCACAGCCAGAAACCTGGGAGTGGTAATCGATGATCGGCTTAACCTCACAAGTCATGTTGCCAGCACCACCCGGTCCTGTAGATTCATCCTCTACAACATTAGGAAAATTAGACCTTTCCTATCGGAGCACTCTACGCAAGTCCTAGTCCAGGCTCTTGTCCTGTCCAAACTGGATTATTGCAATGCGCTTCTGGCTGGACTTCCTGCTTGCACAATCAAACCTCTCCAGATGATCCAGAATGCGGTGGCAAGAGTGGTCTTCAATGAACCGAAGAGAGCGCATGTAACTCCGCTCTTCATCAGGTTACACTGGCTCCCTGTTGCCGCCCGCATAGAGTTCAAAGCTTTGCTCCTGGCCTACAAGACCAACACCGGATCTGCACCATCGTATCTCCACTCGATAATGCAGATTTATGTTCCTGCCAGATCACTGCGGTCTGCAAAGGAACAACGACTAGTGGTACCATCCCAAAAAGGAAAAAGTCACTCTCCCGTACCTTCTCTGGATCTGTTCCACATTGGTGGAATGATCTACCTGCTGCTACAAGATCAGCAGACTCGGTTGCCATCTTTAAAAAACGCCTAAAAACGCATCTCTTCCGTCAACACGTCGCTGATTGATTTTTCCTAATTCTCTTCCCTTTCCTTCTATAAAAAAAATAAAAAATAAAAAAAACTTACTAACCTCACTATTCTTAGCTTTTTATACTGTGCTAGGCTTTAATGGACTAGTTTGATGCACTTATGTATTTTGTTGCCTATGTTGTTATAATTGCTTCCAATGTTTCCTCATCTGTAAGTCGCTTTGGATAAAAGCGTCTGCTAGATGACTAAATGTAATGTAAATGTAAATGTAAAAGCACAATCTTTCATTTACCACCGTCACAACATTCCTCACAATCCATTATAGTTCTGTATATCTCCAAAAAAAATCACTATAATGAGAAATAATTAGATAAGAAGTTGAATGCATCACAGGAGAGTTAGAATGTTTGAGTTCATATGATGGCGTGTTCAGACTGCACCATATCAGCTGATTTTGACCCGATCCACATCCATGAATCACAAATGATGTATCTCATATAGTGTCAAACAAGGCTTACATTTCTGTATGATGTAACATTTATCTTTTTTGTTTCGTTGAAGTTGAGACACTTAAATAAACAGTTCACCCAAAAAATATTTTTTAATTAATTTCTTTGTTCTGTTGAACACAAAAGAAGATATTTTAAAGAATGTAGGATGGAAAACAGCTCCGGGCCACTTTTGACTTGTCATTTTTCCTACTATGGCAGTCAATGGGGTCCAAGATCTGTTTGGTCATAAGCATTCTTCCAAACATCTTTCTCTGTGTTCAACCAAACAAAGACTTTTATACAGATTTGGAACCACTCGAAGGCGAGTAAACGATGACAGAGTTTTTATTTCTGGGTAAAGTGTCCCTTTAAATGATCAAAAAACTAAACTGAAACTGTAATACAAAAAATTATAGAATAAATAATAAAAGCACATGACAAAATTGAAAAGAATTAAACTTTAACATTAAGACAAAAACACATGCAATGCAAGTTAACTGAAATTCACATTTTAACTTAAAACAAAGCTGAAAACTAAACGACAGCGTCCTGACTGAGAATAGCATGTTTGGTTGTTTTGGACCTTCACGATCACCACAGACTCCACGCAGGAAAGCTCTTCCGTAAAGTTTTCAAAACATGTGGAAATACAACTCAAGAGACGATGGGATTGGAGCTGTGAGGTGGAATTGTGCATGTTTGTCTTTCTGGCGATGAGAGAACATGTCTATGCTTTCATTTCTGGACGTTGGTCACTGTCCCGCCTTCTCGATGACATCACATATGTCTGCAAAGACCACGGGTGGAAAGCAACGTGTGGTCTCACATGACAGTAAAGATTGAAATAGCTTCATCTAGTGGCTATTGTAAATGTTGTGCCGTTTCCATAACACGAATGTTTTTGATGAGAATGTAGCGCTGTAACTATCACAGACGTGAGCATCCACTGGTCTCAGAAACATGGCATCAGTTCTCATCGCCACGAGATGAATCTGTAAAACACTTTAAGAATGGTGTTTCAGTACCTTCACGATGAACGTCTCTCCGCTGATCACACTCTCCACCGTCAGCACCTGCGGAAACAACAACACAAACGCCTCTGTTTCTGTGTTTCACTTCTGCTAACTGAAGAACAGCTGCTGACACACACACACGAGATATTTCACACGCACCTTATCCAGCACTCCAAGCACCCTACACATGGACAGATTCTCCACCGGTGAACTCAGATGTCTGATGGACCTGAACCTTAAACTGCTGTAACCCTGAAAGGTCGGAGAGAAACCACACGACTATCATGAGAGCCGCTCAATAGCACACACACACACACACACACACACTCTGTGCTCACCCCTAAATGTGTGGAACCCTTTGAGATGTTGTCCTGCAGGTATGATATGAAGATCTCCTCGGCTCTCTTCAGATATTGAGTGGTCTTACGCTTCACCGCCTCGCGACGCTCCTTGTTAGGATCCACTGTGAGATGTTTGATAAGAAGTTTGAGACGATTCTCAAAGTATCATCTTTTGTGTTGCACTGAAGACATTTGTAGAGTTTTTAGGAGATGTGACGGTACCTTGAACTCCGTTGAGCAGCAGATCGACTCCGTTCTTATAGTAGCTGAAAGCCGCCTCATAATCCTCATTGACTTCTCTGTCCAGAGCCATGCGGATCTGCTGAGCGGCCTCCACCAGATAGTCTCTCTTTGCCATATTTCTCTGTCAGAATGATAAATCAATCATCTAAACTAGAAGAGTATATCCTGATAAAGAAACATATATATTGTAGAGCTTTGGTGGTCTTTTCTCTGAGACGTCTGCTCAATTCTATTGGTTGAGCAGCAAACACGTGACCTGCATCAACATGTAAACTTGTTTATGCGTTTTGCGTTTTTATGTTTCTTAATTCCTTTGGTAATTTTAAATTTCTTTTTCAGCGACAGACCTACTCTGTCTCTGTTTTGTTTATTTACATTTAACAGAAATGAGTATTCCAAACCTGTTTCATCAGATTGAAAAAACAACACACAACTCACCTTTGACCCTGAGTGTTGTCACATGAAACATCCATGTCACTCAGTGTCTCCATCGAGCGGTCGGCCCATCACGGACCTGCGGCCTGGATGAGGCGCTCATCATCTGAATAAAAGACAACAAAACTTCCTTACATTACACATTACACAATCATTTCATTCTTCTTGTGTTTTCATTTTTACTCATCCATTATTTCAGATTATGTCAACTGTGGTTACCCTTAAGAAAATTAACCTTGGTTTTATGATAGTAACAATCCCCACATTATGCTATACAGCAGTGTGTGCTCAAATTAACTGCAGGAACATTGTATACTACAGTATATTATACTAGATTATGGTGTCATATTAAAGTATACTATAGTATGAATGATAGTACTGTAGTAAACACTGTAGTATACTATTCGTTTTTACTGTTTTACTGGGGATCGAAAACACTACAGTATCTTATTAGTAAATACTTCAGTGTGTCCTGTAGGTGGATGTTTAGCATGTGTACTACAGTACCATTGGTGTTATGGTCTGACTACAAATATCATGTTTAAACTTCGGTTGCTGACTTGCTATATTTGGACAGCAGTACATTTGTGGTTGGTTTAGCTACAAATAAACAAAAAACGGAGTTTTAAACTACAGATAGATTTCAAGGGTACCGCTGTAAACACACAATGATGCGGAAACACAGAGGATGACGTTATTGAAGAAGGAACGAGAGCGTCGAGTGAATCTGATTTATCATGACGTCGATATAAGGATGATGGTGTCGCTACACTGCTGTCGATAAAGCGTTTTAAAAGTAAGCAAACCTCACGTGAGAGTGTCATGATCCTCCGCAGCATCAGCATCAGCACCAGCATCAGCATCAGCACCAGTCCGGGCTCTGTGTTCCAGCAGCGCGTCACGACCTGCAGGCGCTTCCTAGTTGCGGTGCGTGGTGATGTCACGTGATTACGCCAGCACGCCCAGTGCCGCTCCTGCTACAATCGTTTGTTTTTTCATGAACATTGTTTATGTTTGTTACAATACGTCATCTTATATATATATATATATATATATATATATATAAATATAATATATAAAAAACTGCCGAAATGATAAATAAATATAAGCTGATGTGTTCTGTCCGTCACTTGTGTTATTTATTTTTTGAGAGCGTGAGGAGGTGTCAAACATTACGATTGCAAATTAAATGAATGATAATTCTTTTCTAATTGTAAATTTAAATCGTTGCGCATTTTTACAGGATTTCTAAACAGTCTTTTTTGTGATATACCCCGAATGTGCCCCATGGTGTAACATTTTTTTAATAATGTATTATTTTATATTTTAACATTTATATTTATAAATAGGACAGCATTGGACGGTATATTTGTCGACTACACAAAAATAATTTATTATATGTAAACTCTAGCAGCAGTTTTAAGTGATATTATTGTAATACAAGAGAGACGCTGACAATATTCTAATGCTTGTGTACAATTTATTGTCATTTATTTTCTCTTTGATATATTACATTTCCTCAGATGGAAGCATCACGATGTCATAAAAGCAGAAGATTCTCTCTAAGCATCCATGAACTTCACATTGTAATACACATAGTAACCGTTGTTGTACATGTAAAGTTTCTGATCCACAGGATTGTAGTCCAGATAAACATAGAGATCCTGAAACTTCTCAAACTGAATACTAACATGTTTCTCCTCGCTGGTGTTCGTATCATACATGTAAAAGACCTCCTCCGTCTGAGTATCCACTGAACGCGTGGCGTACAGAACCCCGCAGATCATGAAGGCGTTTGTGACGGACTGTTTGAACACGCTGGTGTCCCAAACCCGCTTGACCTCAAATGAGTCTTCATCGATCTTCCCCAACACCAGTTTACCTTTGGAAGCTTCTGTGGCGTAAGTCACCCACAGTCCAGACTCGTCCGCTGCAAAGTCCAGGTTCTGATTGGAGGAGTAATGGTACGAGAATCTGGTGGTCGCTTCCGGAACCACTTTGGTCTCGACGGTGGAGCTGGTCAGGTTGTATTTTGCCATTCTGAAGGGATTGTTGTATTGGTAATAAAGAGCGTTTGATCGTACGATGTAATTATTTCCGCTGCCTCTATAGTCGTATCTGTTATAGACGTAAAGCTCGTACGTGCTGAGGGCTTGTCTCATGATGAGTTTATAATAGTCGCCGTAAAGTGAGATTCTGCTGAGCAGAAGATCTGAAGAACCGGCGTACCAGTGCATCTCCTCCGATCCGGGCAGAGGACTGGAATCTTTACCCCAGCCTCCGTACTTGAACCCTGCGTTCAGATTGGCGTTCAGCTGACTGACGACCGGCTTTCCAAATCTCAGAATACCTCCATGCGTACAGGACCCTGTGAGATACGAGCAATAACGTTCAAATGAAGTTGAATCATTTCAACACTTAAAGGCTCTGTCTGCAGTTTACTACCTATGGGTGAGTTGGAGATCTCCTCTCTGTCATCCTGACATTTCTCCAGTTTCTTCTGAAGTTTGGCGAACTCGATGCGGATCACCTCCAGGTTGCTCCGGTCGTAGCTTTCCAGTTGGTCGACGATTAAGCTCATGTTGCGGATCTTAAAAAACCAACGAACAAGAACGTCACCACGCAAATGTTAGAATGACATATCACGTGTAGTTGAGGACCTCTGCTGTACCTCGATGAAGAGTTCCTCGATGGCCGGCGAGGAGATATTCAGAGATGTTTTCAGTTGGGTGACCAGAGCCTCAAAATCCCGCAGTTCGATTCGGAGAAGCTCAAACTCCAGTTTGATGTATTTGTCAGGTCCGCTCTGCAGAATCTCCAGTCGAGCGGTCAGGTTGGTGAGCTCGCTCAGAAGAACCACCAGTTGACCTTTGATACTGGTGACCTGTGGACATGAAATGAAAACTTTTTAAACTATTCTCTGTCCTCAACCAATGAGGTATTAGACCAGATATTGATAAAAAAAGAAAACACTCTTAAATATACTGAAATAACAATTGACTCAAATGTTCTTCTGTCGAATCTCTGTGAAGAACTTATTTCAGCATCTTTATTTTTAAGAGTGTACAACGTTTGTCACCACATGATGTCCAAAACCTGGAGTCAATTTTTCTCCACCTTGTTGATTTGGAGCTTGATTTCCACAGCCAGGTCAGTTGAGGTCGTCTGCATGTGCTCCACACGGTCCGCTGGGAATGACGTATCCGGAAGAAAAACATTACAAACACACTGTCCGTAGTCCCCGATGGATCCTTCCACACTGCCCGAGCCCCAGTCCTCTAAAGACTGCAGAAAAACACCAGAATCACTATCACAACACTCATTTGTCTCTCATTGTTTAACACAGACTGGATGTGAAGAGTGTTACCAGCCAGCCGTGTGCCGGAGCGAGCAGCAGCAGGAGAGAGAACAGAAGAGAAGTCATCATGTCTATGTGTCTGTACGGACACAACTATCATCTTTTATACAACACCTTATCACAAACACATGTCTCCTTCCCATGAGAATTACAGGTCATTGTCTAAAACAGCGGCGCGGTTCTTATTTACTCAAGGAGTTGCGGCGGGACTAACTGAGACGGTGGATTATCGTAACCTGAATGAGCTGAGAGGAAACCTTGTTTAGAAAACCTGGTGAAGTCCTCATGAAGTGTTATAAAACTCAATCAGCTGCAGGTTGTAAATTTGGAGAATGTAAACATGTCCGTCCATCCCTGAGGATCAACACTTTCAGGAGGTCCTTGTGTTTCACTTGTAATTTCATTGTATTTACATTTTTGAAGATTAAATGACATCTTTTATATAATAGCTTATGTTAAATGTTTCATACATAACAATTACATTTACATTTAGTCATTTAGCAGACGCTTTTATCCAAAGCGACTTACAGAGATTTCAAGGAGTACAATAGATGCTAATACCAAGTTAGTTTCCACAAAAGCTAGACCACTACCTGTTGAGAGAAAGCGAGAGAGGGTTCGTTTTTATTAAACACATTTTTAAAATGTGATGGACTGGCCATTCTGCTGCCCTCTGGGGACCTGCACAGGACAAGCGGGTTTGGAGAAACAATGGATTTTTTGTATATGATGAACTAAATAATAACTGATAACCAGAAATATCTGGAAGGCAGCTCAAAATAGGACACTCGTAAGTCAGGATAGATGCTAATGAAGCATTATTTGATGTCTTTTCCAAGATGACAACCAAGTGTTTAAACATTTTGGGTAAAAAAGTATTTTTTGTTGCTCAAGAATATTTCAGCATTTAGTAAATATACAAATTGCAACTGGCATTTGGGAAAGATGCTTGTGCACCAATAAATGTTTACATTTCACGTTTTGATCTTGTCGTTTAGCTTCTTGAACTTATGAAATGATATTGCATCTTAAATGTAAACTCAACCGTGACTTTAAAATAATGTCAGGTAGTTGCAAGTACTCGTCTCAGTTTTGGTCTGGGCTTCACAGATAAAGGTCTGAGAACCCACAAGTGTTCCACAATAAATCTGAAACAAGAGCTGAGAAAATATCAGCTGATCCCAACACTGTAAAAGATGATTTTGTGTTGTCGTCGATTTCATTAAATGAACTGAGTAAACTTTATTTAATACAATTGTGTGCTTGTTTTTTAACCAAACTTTAAGATAAAACTATAGGAAAAAATCTAGGAATTCTAAATGCACAAATTATTGAGTGAATTCAACTAAATGTTATCATGTTCGACCCACTTAAACTTGTATAAAGGACTACATTTGTTATTTTAGTCAATTATCTGAGCAGTGAATTTAGAGTTCCCAGCATGATTTACGTGCGTCAGCATTAGGAGAGTCATTTTTGTGAAAAAGTGCTTTTTATGTGCTTTAGATTTTGAAGAGATTCTGTTTGTGTTTTTAAGTTTGGTGGTTGGCAATCGTTCAGAAGAGTGGTGCTTGTGCTCAGGTTATCGGAGAGATCAGATCATGATGTGGTTTTTAGCAATGCTGCTAATGTCAGTACTGAGACAACTCTCAGCTTACTTGTACGTCATATATGTTGTAAACAATAACGCATGTTAAACTGAAGATAAAAGAGATCAAGATGTTAACTCCAATGCCCTTTTTAAGTTTATCGTGTGACATGTGCTTGAATAATTTATGTCTGTTTTCTTTATTTATTCAAGGAATATTGTGTTAAAAAGTCAACTTTATAGTTCCTTAACAATGTTATGTGTAATATTACTACCAAAACCTTTATAGTAAATATCTGTGTCATTTTATATATGTACAAATTTACAAGTTAGCACTTCCGATATAATTGAACAGTTGTGAAAACAATAAACACACTTAACTTAAATTCTAGTCTAGAACCCAAGCCATTGTAAATATTATTATTAGTCTTTTATTAGTAAATAATTTTTAATAAAGCAGTAATACTTGATAAAAGTCAGAACTAAGGGATATTAAATAAATGAAAGCTAAGAACCACTCATTAATTTACAGAGAAATGCTGAAATCAGAATGAATGACTTTACTCTTCAGATGTTTCAGAAGAAATACATACTGTATTCATTCTTTATTATTTTCCACATCTAAACTCACTACAGCTAGAATAACGCAAATGTAACTGTATGTTGTGTATGTCTCGTGTCACTTTCTCAAGCAGTTTCTTGAGGTCTCGCCTTGAGATGATTTTTAAACAGTATTAAAGGACTTTACATTTATTCTGACCTCTTATTGACATAATTTTCTTTATTATTCAGTACAAATGATTTAAGCAAACACATTAAGTAAGAAAAGTGCATCCTGATGTGATCCTTATCCTTGCTTCCATTGTTTACCTCATGTGTAAGTCGCTTTGGATAAAAGCTAAATCTGCTAAATGCCTAAATGTATATGTATGGATGCCAAACCTTATATTAAAATTCTGATACATCAGCAAAATGGCAGTAGAAGTTGTGCTCTTTCCCTCATTCTTAAGAACAAGATTTTCATAACTTGACATTTTTTTGTGTTATATTGTGCATGTAAAAATGATTTTTTTTAATAGAACAAACATGCTGATGTGGAATTCCGGCCAAATTATCTGGTTTATTTTTGTTGCGTTATACTTTCTTGTATTTTTCACGGCATGTGAATGAAATTTTTAAAATTTAATTTGTACACTTATTGGTGGACATTAAAGGAAAACGTAGTCTTGAGTGAGAATGCTTTAAAGAGTTTATTAGAGAAACATTCTGTGTTGCTCTGTATTTACTGGAAGAGCTGAATGTACGATGATTCATAAATCAGATTCAGTTTTTTACAATGCTTCATCTCAGTTAAACCAAAGATGGTAGTTAACATAGTAACCGTTGTTGTACATGTAAAGTTTCTGTTCCGTGGGGCTGTAGTCAAGATAAACATATGAATCCTGAAACTTCTCAAACTGAATACTAACATGTTGCTCCTGTCCGGTGCGAGTGTCAAAGGTGTAAAAGATCTCTTCAGTTTTAGAGTCCACTGAACGTGTGGCGTACAGAACCCCGCAGATCATGAATGTATTACCGACGGAGGGTTTGAACACGCTGGTGTGCCAAACCCGCTTGACCTCAAATGAGTCTTCATCGATCTTCCCCAACACCAGTTTACCTTTGGAAGCTTCTGTGGCGTAAGTCACCCACAGTCCAGACTCGTCCGCTGCAAAGTCCAGGTTCTGATTGGAGGAGTAATGGTACGAGAATCTGGTGGTCGCTTCCGGAACCACTTTGGTCTCGACGGTGGAGCTGGTCAGGTTGTATTTTGCCATTCTGAAGGGATTGTTGTATTGGTAATAAAGAGCGTTTGATCGTACGATGTAATTATTTCCGCTGCCTCTATAGTCGTATCTGTTATAGACGTAAAGCTCGTACGTGCTGAGGGCTTGTCTCATGATGAGTTTATAATAGTCGCCGTAAAGTGAGATTCTGCTGAGCAGAAGATCTGAAGAACCGGCGTACCAGAACATCTCCTCCGATCCGGGCAGAGGACTGGAATCTTTACCCCAGCCTCCGTACTTGAACCCTGCGTTCAGATTGGCGTTCAGCTGACTGATGATGGGTTTACTGATTCGTTTAATTCCGCCGTGACTGCAGACTCCTGAAATAAAGCAACGACACTTGAGTTACAAATACAGATGCGAAACAGAGTTGACGTCGTTCAGCAGAACTCACCGATGTTTGGATTGAAGATCTCGTTGTGCCGTCTCTCGCACTCCAGTAGTTTCTGCTGAAGTTTGATGAATTCTCGACGTGTGACCAACACGAGGTTTTTGTCATATGTGATCTCCAGACGAATCAACGCTGAGATCATAACGGTGATCTGTTTTCATCAAAACAACATCTGATCACCCTACAGTTAGTTTGTATTGACAGACTTGATAAACCAGAGGATCACGTTCATAGCTCAAGAGATCTGAGTTGTGCTTAATTTAAGTCTCAACTTGGTCTCAGATGTTTCTCCTATCAGGAGAAGTGTAATTGTTGAAACACATGAAGAGTCTGGAGGTGTAAATGAATGTAGATTGTAGAGGTGAAATAATCAGGATTTTAGTAAATGTGGTACGAAATGATATTGACTTTTGATTGCAGACTTGACAGATCTGTTGACATCTCTTCTGAAACTTTCACATTTTTGAGACTCTTTTTCTCATCAGCAGAAATATCTGAGACATCGATGAGACTTAAGCAAACAGGATTCAACAGACGGTTGTATATGTGTTACCTGTTGTTGTATGGTTATAAGCACAGAAGATGTTATTTGTAAAGACGCCTGCAGCTCCACAACGAGAGCCTCCATCTGTTTGATCTTGATCTTCACCTCCTCTATCTGGAGCTCACTGTAGGAGTCTGGATCGGTCTCCATCAACACGATGAACGCGGTCAGATTGACAATCTTCTCTACATAGACCTGTAGCTGAACTTCATACCTTTCCACCTGTAAGACAAGAACCGTTACAGTTTCATTGTTTATCTCACTCAACACTCATTTGGTTTTGAGTTCTGGAGGTTCTAACAAACCTTGTTAATCTCGATCTCCAGTTTGTGGTTGATCTCCACCACCGTGTTTTCCAGTGAGATGAGTTCTCCCATGGGAAACGTGGTGTTGGGCAGGAACGCCTCACAAACACATTCTTCATTTGGGTCGCTGGTTCCATTGGTCCAGGTGTCCAGTGCCTACATATCAGTTATTCTTCATTACCAACATTTTTGTATTATTTTGTCCCATTTGATTTTAAGCTTTAAGCAAATGTCTTACCGCGTGGATGGCAGAGCTCAGAAGAAGACAGGACAACAGTGTGAAGATCATCGTGTCGGATGTTCTGTAGTAACGTGACTCTCGGCCTTTTAAACGTCTTCATATCTGAACATCTGGACCTTTCCCAGCATCGCCCTCAGGCAGCTTGTGATCTTCAAACATACTCACATCCTTCACATTACTGCGCTATCACAGCTGGACTCATAATCTTCCTGTCGTTAATGTAGAACTTCAGCAATAGCTGTCATTAGATAAACAGACAGTAAAGAGAATAATGTTCTGTCCTGTCATCTGTGTGCCGTATCAGTAAACTATTACCTGAAGGTTTTGTGTAAAATACCTTTAGTGATGTTGACCAGTCCAACCTCACCACACCTGTATCGTATCCAACATTAAACATCACAAAGCTATAAAATCATCTAGTCAGTTTGTGGAATTGAAAGAAACAATGTTACGGACCAAAGGCTATTTCAATTTGAGTGCGACTCCTGAAATGTTTTCTATATCTTCTAAAATAAATAAAAAAATGACACATTTGAGCATTAAGCTCTACCAAAATTACATTAGTTTTGTTTTCAGTTTTACTATTATTTTGAATGTACTAAAATGTTTACTAACATTTTTAGCAATGTGTTTGTGTCATTTTATTTATTTGGATATTTACTATATTGTTATAATAAAATAAATTTTCCGTTTAGTTTCAGTTTAGGTAATGATTATGTTCGATTACTTATTTTACTGCTTAAAGGGTCATAGGGTGCGAATACGTGATTTTCTGTGTCTTTGGTGTGTTATCAGTTGTCCAAAATGTATTTGACATGTAAAATTGCAAAAATGAAAGTGTGGGAACAAAAGATCCGTTCTATCTAAAAGCGAATGCTCACCCAGACCTGCCTGAAACGCCTCCTGTAACCACACCCCCACACATCTACATCAGCTCGTGGTGTGATTTGACTACGCATGTAAGGTGGGCACACCTGTCAGTATAATTGAAGAGGAACCTGATGTTCCAAATATGGTAAGAGGGGTTATATTTCCATCACATGTGTGCAGTATTCCACCAATCACTACACACTGGTTAACGGACCAATCATAGCATTTTGTGAGAAATCAGCATGTTTCAGAGAGGCGGAGCAAAGAGGAGATGCACTGAAAGTGGAACTACAGCATTTTTGAGCCTTCAATCATTTATACACATTGATTTAAATCCAAAACAGACGATAATATTCGTTTTAGCCGTTTAATATGACCCCTTTAACTAAACTAAGTGAAAATGATAAATGTAAAAAGTTTTACAAAATTATATTTAGGGCAAAATGTTATTGGATTTCAATTAACAGAAATATTTCAATAGTTTTAGAAACTACAATAACCTTGAGCTCTACCAGTCAACCCTACCAAAATAATGTTACTATTAAGTAATGATTATAGTACCAGTACATTTCATTATACTGAAATAGCTAATAATGAATAATGCTCTGTGTATTGTCGACGTAGATATGACTTCCTGTCTTGTGTCATGTTTTGTAGTCCTTTGTGGTTTTTCCATGTTAATAAGTGTACCCCAGGTGTTTCTGGTTTAGCTTGTTTCCCTCTGTGTAGCCCTTGCGTTTCAGTGAGTTCTTGATGTTTCAAGCTCTCTGTTTGTCATTTGTGGATTACCAGGGGCACGTTCAAGATCAAGCCTGTGTGCAATGTTTCGCTATGCTTTCCATGTTGAACGACATGTTTTCTGTAAACGGTGAGCAACAGGGTTTGAGATACAGTTTCTCTTGTTTAGTGGGTGTGTCGAGAATGTCTGCCCAATCAGCAGCAACATCTAAACCACATATTAAAGAGACAGCTCGCACAACGGGTCCAAGTTTAGTCGTTTGCAAATGTGAAATTTCTTCAAAAACAACCCAAAGAATGGCCTTCTCAGCTGCCATAGTACAACTCTTGCTTCATCACAACAGGGTGTTCAGCCGCAGCACCGTTTCCCTTTAACAAAAACCTTTGAAACGTTTTGTCGGGGCTGATCGCAGCACAGGTTCCTTGTTTTAGTTCTTTGTTTTGTTGTACTTTAGTAAATACTTTAAACCACATGTGGATGTGCTTTCTCTGCCTAGTTTCTGCACTTTTACAATAACAGGTCATAACAGTGCTGTGAGTTGTCAATACAACGTTTAGAAACATGGCGCTTGGTCATGGTCCTTTCCTGACTCCTGTTTCCCTCTATCAACCAATAATGTCCTGTCTTCCTCTCCACTGTCCTATACATGTCGGACTTACAGAGAAAATAGAAAACATACGAGACAAAATAGTAAAAACTCAACCTCCAAGTCTGTCCTATGAATTAGTACCAACCATCTCTCCAAAAGAAAGGCTACAGCGTTTTTACCTATAATACAGGAAGATTTAATTAAACTTATTGCAACATCTAAACCTAAAACTTGCTTTTTAGACCCCATACCAACTAAATTATTAAAGGAATTACTACCCTTTGCAATTGAGCCCATTTAAAACATTATCAACTCATCAATTAATCTAGGCCATGTCCCAGGACCCTTAAAGATGACCGTCATAAAGCCTCTAATCAAGAAACCAAACTTGGATCCAAATGAACTAGGAAACTTTAGACCGATTTAAAATCTCCCATACCTGTCTAAAATACTAGAAAAAGAAGTGTGCACTCAGTTGTGCTCTTTCTTACAAAATAATGACATACACGAAAAATTTCAGTCAGGCTTTAAACCGCATCATAGCACTGAAGCTGCGCTCGTTAAAATTACAAACGACCTGCTTATAGCATCAGATAAAGGTAACATCTCACTCCTGGTCCTGTCCCAGTTTTTACTATTTTGTCTCGTATGTTTTCTATTTTCTCTGTAAGTCCAACATGTATAGGACAGTGGAGAGGAAGACAGGACAGGAGTGCTGAACACAAGTAAGATCTGAACCATTGTAGTGCCTGTCCCTCAATACCGGTATAATTGTGTAAGCGATCTATTAGTATGTTATGGTCTTAGTGCTGCGTTCGATCGCGTAGACCATAACATACTTCTAGATCCCTTACACAATTATACCGGTATTGAGGGACAGGCACTACAGTGGTTTAGATCTTACTTGTCAGACAGACATCAATTTGTCCATTTAAATGGGGAATCATCCAATCTAACGCAAGTAAAGTATGGAGTACCTCAGGGATCGGTTCTGGGACCCGTGCTGTTCTCCATATACATGCTGCCCCTCTGAAACATTATTAAAAAACATGGAATTAGCTTCCATTGCTATGCAGATGATACTCAGCTATATATCTCAAGACCAGATGATTTCTCCCAGCTATAGAAGATATAAAACATTGGATGATTTGTAATTTCCTTCTTTTAAATTCTAATAAAACAGAAATATTACTTATCGGACCAAAGACACGCAAACCGAATATTTCTGATTATAACCTGCAAGTTGAAGGATGTACTGTTACTCCAACAAATACAGTAAAAGATCTAGACGTTTTATTAGACAGCAACCTGTCATTTCGAAATCACATCTCAAATGTCACAAAAACAGCCTTTTTCCACCTAAGAAATGTTGCCAAATTACGAAATATTCTGTGTGTTGCTGACGCGGAGAAGCTTATTCATGCATTTATGACCTCAAGACTTGACTACTGTAATGCGCTACTTAGTGTTTGTCCTTCATCATCAATAAACAAACTACAGTTAGTTCAGAAAATACGATCACATAACCCCAATGTTATCAACCCTTCACTGGCTTCACATTAAGTATCGTATTGACTTTAAAGTTCTTTTAATCACTTATAAAGCCTTACAGGGTTTAGCCCCTACCTACCTAACAGAGCTTCTATCACCCTACAACCCATCACGCTCTCTAAGATCTCAAAACTCAGAACTTTTGATAATACCTAGAATAACTAAATCCACCAAAGGGGGTCGAGCTTTCTCATACGTAGCACCTGAACTCTGGAATAACCTTCCTGATATTATTCCAGGATCAGACACACTCGCCCAATTTAAATCTAGATTAAAGACGCATCTTTACAGCCAAGCATTCACTTCATGCAAATATGCTAAATAAACCACTGGGAGACTGCTGACTTTATATTTTATTTACTAGGTGTTTATATAACAAGTTAAACTATTCATGTACTGTGTTTTACCTTTTTGTGTTTTTCTTATTTTCCCCTGTAAAGCTGCTTTGGATCTAAGCAAATTGTGAAAAGCGCTATATAAATAAAATTGAATTGAACATGTATATAAAGATGCAAAGACAAAAAAATACATTTTTCAGTTCACCATAGTAACGGATCACAAACCTCTGATCTCCTTGTTTAATGAACTGATGGAGGAGCCACAAATGGCCTCGCACACACACTCAATGACAATGGTCTCATTCATGAACAATGAGCGGAACACAGTTTTGTGTAAGTAGTTCGTAAAGTCATTCTATACCATACATTTATGGATTCATGAATATGTTCATTATTTCTAATGTTAGTACAAAAGAAATGTAAACCTGCTCCATGATGCCACGTGTATAGGGCGTAAACCCGCACGTAACGTTCTGTATTCTTTTAGACAAACCGATGACACTGCATTTGGATGCACATCATAATTATACTTTACAAGTTATTTTTCACTGTCTTTTATCATTCTTTATAACTTGGTCATCACTAGCGTGTTTCACACAGCCGACCAATCACAGTGGAGAAGACCAACCATCATACACAATAACAATGGATTTTAATGGTTACTGCATTTCCATTAGAAGTAATATTCTTCTAAAAAGATTCTAGTAACAAGTAGACTAACTTCACTAATATCACACCGTCGCATATCCGGAATAACGCGCAGGGCCTCTAAAGCGTTCTCAAGCCCCACCAGCTGGTCGTTTTCAGTAGAGCAGCAGGTATTCTTTAAGCTGGCTAAAACGCTTTGGTGGACACAGTTTGATAGATTAATTTATTGGTAATCATATAGACTATTAGCATCTTCTGCGTTTATGCAGTATAATGTAGCTAAACCAGAGAAATCCAGAGGATTCCAGCGAGCCTAGATACGTAGTTTGCGTAGCTGTAACTCATGTAACCACTAGAGGGCGTCATTGCACTTATTTCACTCTATTTCTTGTTATTTTTTTATGTAAAGTGGATTAAGAATTGTATATCTTGTTAAATTGTGATAAGTATGCCCTCATATGTTATACGTAACCACGTGTTATTTGAATATGTGATGTGATCCTTATATGGTCATATGTAAAATAAAATAAAAGACTGACCCTTCCTTCTTCCGGGTTCAAGATAAATCCGATGAGTGTGAGCGTGATATTTACCTCCATATAATATAAAATATTGCCGGTTATTATACGCTAGAAATGGCTGCGCTAACAGGTTATGGACCCAGGAGAGAAGTAGGTCACGAACTTTGGGAGACAAAGTTTTTAGGCCATCTGCGACTGATCGGGCTACAGGAGATTATTTTGCAGGCACCTGCTGCAGATGGTGACGTAGAAGATAAAAACGAAGAAGCATATGATGAATTGATACAATTCTTAGATGACAAAAGTTTGGCTCTTGTAATGAGAGAAGCCGCAGACGACGGAATAAAAGATCTTGAGAGACTACTATGCAGGTAATGGAAAACCACGTGTAGTAAAATTGTACACAGAACTAACGTCCTTGCAGAAAACTGCAAATGAGACTGTTACAGATTATATTCTTCGATTACGGCACTGAGAAATGCTGGTGAAACTCTTAGTGATCGACTTTTAATTGCGATAATTTTAAAAGGATTACCCGATTCTTTCAAACCATTTACTATACACGTCACACAAGGTGATGTAGACCTTACTTTCATAGAGTTCAAGATTAAATTGAGAAGTTTCGAGAGCACCGAAAAGTTTCATGCTAACTCAAGTGATGATAACGTGATGGGAGCGAGCGCATCTACTTCTGATTTCAGAGGACGACGAGAACGATTTACTGATGGTGACATAATCTGCTACAGTTGCAACCAAAGAGGACACAAAGCCCAAGCATGTCCAAACCAGCGTCGCAGGGGCACTTGGTTTGCTAGTTTATATTCATCTGGTACTCCTCTTGGGATTCCTATCACATCGATATACGTGGGACTATTCAATGACAAATCTACACTCTCTTTTTAATGATGTGTCTCCTACGTCTTCTAGTCAATGTTGTTGAATTCATGGTTCCCTTTCTGACTGCTCTATCTCCTATCAGGGTTATTGGGGCTCCCAGTCTTACCAAAGCACACACTCCCTTTGCCTGCTCAGGTATCCTAGTAAACAATCTTCGATCTCCACAATAATAATACAAACCTGCCCTAGCCCACGTACCTATTCTAGTCCCATTATCTACTATTATCTGATCACACCACTCCTTGTTTATCTCCCCCAGGTTGCTGGTTGGTGATTGACGTTTAATATCATAACAAGTATAATTTGCTTTCTTTGGTGTAAATGGACCTGCCCGTGAAAGGTTGGTTATTGGTGGGAATATTGCAGCTAGTGTGGTACAATTTTTTGGACTGGCCATCCGTGTCAGTGCCAACATACACTCATAGCCCCATGTATCGTTTTGGTACAACGGGGCTGGTTCAATATATAAATGGGGTCTTGCATTAGCACATCCTACACAATCATCTAAGCTCTGTTCTCTGGCTGTGGTAATTATCCATTCCAGCCACAAATTATTTTCCCCATATCCTGTGGCTCTTTCTATCATATCTTCAGGTTTTAACATGGTCTAATCTATTTCTACTACTCCATTCTTTTGTTCTACCGATAATGGCTCAGCTATTGTCCCATTTCTTTCCTCCTCAGGTGAACTGTCCACAACAAATTTTATTACTGCTTTTCTATCTGTTCCTTGCATGTGCACCCCCATTATAAGGAAAAATTCCCGTGTATAATTGGTTGATCCCGTTCTGGTGGATATCGAAAGGGTGAGTGGATTATGGCTTGCACTGTAATCTCTTTGTATTTTGAAATCAAATTTTGCCGAGGTACGGGTCCAAAGGCTTGGTTCTTTCGGGGTCCAACCACCGGTATATGCTATTACACTATTCCATGCCGGACACCATTCACTCATAAGGGTTCGCTGTCCAAACACTGTCCATATTCCAGTCCATGCATACATATATGTCGTAACCCCTCCATGAGCTATTTTTCCCCCACAATTTATGACAGCGCATAGGTCAAAAGTAAATGATGTGGTCTTGCCCCAAACATAGTTAACTACGAGTTGTTCACATGGTAACCTCGTATCGGCTATGGCTCTGTTGTGTCTCGGTTTCGATGTGGTGTTGTTGCTTTCCTGACCTTCAGTTAGGCTAAAAATTTCCCACTATGACTCCTGAAATAGGATCCCGACAGCATGCAGTTTTCCCACAGCTTCATCTCGTTACCCTCTCTAGTACTTTAAAAGGAACAATAAACACACTCTTAAAAATTAAAATGGTTAAACACACAGTAAACTTAATGAAAATATGTGATTAAGAAAAGATATATGGTTAAAATCACACAAAATGTACTTAATTGTAAGGAATAAATGGTTATATGTTAATGAATATGATAATTTGAAAATCACAATAGCAATAATGAATATGAAAAATATTAATATGAAAAATCACAATAGCAATAATGAATATTGATTATAAAGAATAATGGTTATACGTATTTCCACATCTGTGAACACTTCACTTAAAATTCGTTGTACTCGCTCAAAGTCCAATTTGTCCAGACCACACCCTAGCCGGGGTGTTGATATCCCTGTCACTTTATTCTCAACATTATTTGCAGTTGTTGTTGGACTGGTGGTGTTGTGTTTTCACCTGTGGCTTCTTCAGCCTGGTGGTGTTGTGTTTTCACCTGTGGCTTCTTCAGCCTCTGGTTCTCCACCCGCACTTCCCCTCTCTTGGACCTGACTCCTCAGGTCCACACGTGTCTCAGCAAGATCCCTAGACGGGGGCTCGCAAGCTACACATGAGGTTAAATGAAACCAAGTGTCACCCTTTCCCTGTAATTTAACACAGTGTGATGTCCTCGCTGTCACCCTGTAAGGTTGTGACCACCTGGGCTCATTCCACTTCCTCCTGAAGCCTCACCCAGGGTGCTGTTGCTGGATGGGGGTCTTCAGTCGGGGCTGGATTCACCTGGTAAGAAAAAGTCTTAATAAGAGCAGTGAGTTTATCAAAATAGACAGTATAAGACAATGGTTTTACAGGTGCCTCGGTCAGTGCTGTCCTAGGAGCTGGAAACTGGCGACCTGTAAACAACCTAAAAGGGGTGAAACCTGTAACTCTGTTAACAGATGATCTTACCGACATTAAGGCCAATGGCAAGGCTGACAACCAATTTAATTTAGTCTGTGCACAGATTTTAGCCAATTTGAGTTTCAGGGTCAGGTTCATTCGTTCGACTTTACCTTGGCTGGCTGGATGCCAAACGGCACCGAACGCATGTGTCAGGCCTAGGGCATGTTCAACAACTCTCAAATGCTCGTTTTTGAAGTGACTGCCGTTGTCTGATCTTATACGGCGGGGGAACCCATAATGCGGTATATAATGATTTATTAAACACTTAATCACTGCCGTACTGTCTTCTCTTCCGACAGGATAAGCTTCTGGCCATCCAGTGAAATAGTCAACAATTACCAGAACATACCGTTTCCCGTGCACCTTGGTGATCATGTCTGTGAAGTCAATCACGATCTCATCTCCTGGACCACCGGTCAAAGGAAACGAACCTCTTGTTGGCTAAATCGTGGGTTTTACGTTATGTTCCTGGCAAATCTCACATGTACTCACATGTGCGGTGACCATAGCTCTTAAGAAAGGATGCCACCAGTGCTCAAGAGCTCTCATCATCTGTTTGTCTCCTACATGGCTTACTTCATGAGCTTCTACCATGATAGAACAACACAAACTCGCGGGAAGCGCTGGACGTCCGTCCGGAGCTTGCCAAAGTCCATCAGAGGCGCGGACGGCTCCGTGCTGTGCCCACACTGAGATTTCTTCAGGGGTACAGCGCTGATGCTCTTTACAAAGGTATTCTCTTGTGAACCTTGGCAACAGATCGGTCGATGTTCTTTCTGATCTACAGAGCATCTGCGAGGGCACACAACCAGCAGCAGCCTTTGCCGCCAAGTCTGCTGCATCATTGCCTCTGCTGAAAGGACTATCCACCTTAGAATGACCAGTGCATTTAATCACTGCCACCTCCGTGGGGATCATCAGAGCCTCTAAAAGGTCTCTGGCTTCACATGCATGTGTAATTGGTCGACCAGAGGATGTGATAAAGCCACATCGTTGCCATAAGGGCATTTCAACATGTACAGCTGTAACAACATAAGCAGAGTCAGTATAGATGTTTACACGGTGCTCACCAGCATTATGCAAGGCTTTGATCACTGCTACCATTTCTGCTCTCTGTGCCGACTGCTTTCCTTCTAACCTTGCTGCATCCCTCGTAATCATAGCGTCCCCTACCTGCTCTACTACTGCATATGCTGCTTTCAAACTTCCATCCTCTGCCCTGTTGCAGCATCCATCGGTGAACAAGGTCATCACTGGTTCAGGTCCAACCAGGGGTTTCGCACACAGAACTGGTCTGACCACTTAAGCCCTCTCTGTGATTGGGGCGCAATCATGCGGTTCACCGTCTTCTAACAAATCAGCCATGTTGATGCCATCGTGTGTGTACACAATATGGTCAGCGAGCAAAATTGCTGCGATGTGTCGCTGGCGCAAAGGGGAAAATGTGAATGACTCAGAATTAACGAAAGATGCGATTGAGTGGGTGGTTAAAATAACAAGGTGGTGGCCCATGACAATGTGAGAGGTTTTTTCACTATCTTTGCCAATCCTGCGATGAATCTACTGCATCGAGGCTGTCTTTGCTCAACACTGTCTAACAACATGCTAACGTACATCAACACTTTTCTATAAAAAATGTATCTGTTTAGAGTGGCATAATGCTTATTTTCATGTCTCTAATTCTTGGTATTAACTTAAATCCCATTTCCTTCTTAAGTCTGTTTTGATTAGATTAGATTAGATTCAACTTTATTGTCATTACACATATACAAGTACAGTGTAACGAAATGTAGTTTAGGTCTAACCAGAAGTGCAGTTAGCAAGTGCAGGATATACAGTTTAAATAAATACAGAGTACAATGAGAGAATATAATACAGTGGGCATAGATTATAAAAATATTTAGCAGTAGGTATGTTCTATGAAAATATGAAAGTAGGTATATACTATGAACAATATATACAGATGGCTATATACTATGAACATAAATGTACAGGATGGATGTGAACAGATAATAATTTAGACTAAGATAGTGCAAAATAGTGTAAAATAGACATTGGCTATTAAAGTTGCAGTGCAATAGGTGAGTTAATGCAGTTGTTGAAGTTAATGCAGTTATTAAAGTTACGGTGCAGTATACGAGTTAATCCAGTTAATAGGTTGCAGTCCAGAAGATGAGTATATGCAGTTAATAGAGTTACCGTGCATTAGATTAGTTAATGCAGTTATTGAAGTTACAGTGCAATAGATGAGTAAATGCAGTTAATAGAGTTACCGTGCATTAGATTAGTTAATGCAGTTATTGAAGTTACAGTGCAATAGATGAGTAGATGCAGTTAATAGAGTTACCGTGCAGTAGATTAGTTAATGCAGTTATTGAAGTTACAGTGCAATAGATGAGTAAATGCAGTTAATAGAGTTACCGTGCAGTAGATTAGTTAATGCAGTTATTGAAGTTACAGTGCAATAGATGAGTAAATGCAGTTAATAGAGTTACCGTGCATTAGATTAGTTAATGCAGTTATT
This sequence comes from Barbatula barbatula, assembly GCF_947034865.1. NCBI lineage: Eukaryota > Metazoa > Chordata > Actinopteri > Cypriniformes > Nemacheilidae > Barbatula > Barbatula barbatula. The sequence goes on along the minus strand of NC_136765.1, from coordinate 782,578 downwards.
GAAGTTACAGTGCAATAGATGAGTAAATGCAGTTAATAGAGTTACCGTGCATTAGATTAGTTAATGCAGTTATTGAAGTTACAGTGCAATAGATGAGTAGTTAATAGAATTACTGTGCAGTGTATAGTCAAGTCAAGTCAGCTTTATTTATATAGCGCTTTTTACAATTTTCATTGTTACAAAGCAGCTGTACAAGAAAAAATGACTATAAGTAAAACATAAAAGGTTATGGAATTCAAAACACAGGTCAAATATCAGACACACAATAAATTCCTATTTATGTATAGGTTAGTGCAGTTATGGAAGTGGTCCATTGGTGCAAATGAGCATTCAGTTAAATATTCCTGGTGTGCAAGTGAGCAGTATAGAGTGCAAATGATGCTGTGTGTGTGTGTAAACAGTCCGGTAGAGCAGATAACATGAAGTACTGGTGTGTACAGTTCAGTCATGCATGCAGCCCTGTAGTGCAATGTAAACAATGTTGTAGCAGCATTGGAGTTAAGGGTATGAGAGGTAGAGGAATCAGTGGGGGGCAGAGTTCAATAATGAAACAGCTCTGGGAAAAAAGCTGTTTCTTAGTCTGCTGGTTCTTGTCCGGAGGCACCGGAAGCGCCTACCGGAAGGCAGGAGAGTAAACAGTCTATGAGCGGGGTGAGAGGAGTCCTTGAGAATGCTGCGAGCTCGTCGCAGACAGCGTTTCTTCTGGATGTCCTCAATGGGAGAAAGTGTAGTCCCTGTGATGCGCTGGGCTGTTTTCACCACCCGCTGCAGTGCCTTGCGCTCAGCAACAGAACAGTTCCCGTACCAGACTGTGACACAGTTGGTCAGGATGCTCTCTATCGTGCAGCGATAGAAGTTCACCAGGATAGTTGAAGACAGTTGGTTCTTCTTCAGTGTCCTCAGAAAGAAGAGACGCTGGTGAGCCTTCTTGACCAGGCATGGGGTGTTGGTGGTCCAGGACAGGTCCTCCGAAATGTGAGTCCCCAGGAACTCAAAACTGGAAACAATCCAGTTGCAGGTAGGGTTGGTAATGCCTAGGTTTCCAAGTTTGACTATTAGCTTGGAAGGGATGACAGTGTTGAAAGCAGAACTGAAGTCTACGAACAGCATACGGGCATAAGTGTCCTTATTGTCCAGATGTGTGAGCATGGAGTGCAGCGCCATAGACACTGCATCATCTGTGCTCCTATTGTTTCGATAGGCAAATTGGTATGGGTCCAGTGTGGGTGGTAGAGAGTCCTTTAGGTGTGCCAGGACCAGCCGCTCAAAGCACTTCATAACAATGGGTGTGAGTGCTACAGGGCGGTAGACGTTCAGGCACGTCGGGTTAGAATTTTTTGGAATGGGCACAATGGAGGTGGATTTAAAACATGCTGGAACCACTGCTTGGGCGAGGGACAGGTTGAAGATGTCCGTGAAGACCCCAGCGAGCTGCTCTGAGCATGCCCGGAGTACGCGACCAGGGATGCCATCTGGTCCAGCAGCCTTGCGCGCGTTTTGCAAGGTGTCCTTAAGTATATTTTGTAAGTTTTCTACATTTTCTTTTAAATATATTTTTTATTCTGACTGTTATAAATTAGATTAATTCTAATAATTAATTCTTTGGTATACTCTATGATCTCATGTACGTTTTTTAAGTCTGTTTAGTAAGGTGTCCTTGGGTGTCTTGAAAGGCGCCAACAAATAAAATGTATTATTATTATTATTAAAAATTACAAAACAAAAAAATACTATTCATCTTTAGCTAAATCGTGGATGAATGCAAGAGTCATAACACCAAAGTTAAGCTCAGATGCGAGAATAGCGTCGTCAGCTTCTAAACGTTTAAACTTGAAATTACTTTTATCAAAACTATTAAGATGAAAATACACAGCGCTTCACTAAACCTGATCGCTTACCAAAATTTAAAGCCTTTAAAACACAGTTGTGTGCACCAGCTGTGCTTGTGCTGCGGAGAAGCCTGTGTGTTTCTGTGCAGACACCCGCTCGACTTTCACCCCAACATTTATATCAGATTGTTTTTCTCAACGAAAACATGGCAAACAATATAAAACATGATGATCATATACCGGCCTAAAAAGAAAAAGTGTTTATTTATGGTTTTTATAGCATTATGTGCAATCTGCTTTATTAATGGGGTTTTCATTTGATCTGCGTGAGCTTATTCCGAAATGGTTACAAATTCTCAAAGTTTGTCTAAAAAAACAATAAACTTATTGTAATACAGTTCGAAGTAGGGAAGGAAGGAGGGAGGAACTGGTGAACATTTAAACAAACTTTAATCAAAATAAACAAACAATAACACGGAAGTAACAGACCAGCAGCCACCTCACGGTAGACTGCTGGCCACAAGAACATAAATACAAACTTAATTCATGTCTGGTCCCGGTCCTCCCTCGTCAACAGTCCTTCTGCTCGTCCTCTTATGCTCCCGATCTCCTCTTTACTGCTCATTTAGCTTATATTTAGCTTAAACTCGTTGGGTTTTTGAGTTTGTGTGCCTTAATGCTCTTCCTTGATCTGCATTTACCATTAAAACATATAAATAAAAAAGTTAGTTTTAAAACTGACGTCTTTGAAGAATAACCAAAAGTAGGCCTATTTGGCACTAAATAAAGGAAGGCAGCTATAAAAACAAAATGTGTTTTTTTAGCCAACTAAAAACAATGCAAGGAAATATCCTTCACAGTGATCTTCACAAACATTTATCACGACCAAAAAAATACACATAACAACATTACATTGCAGTATGTATGTCAAATTGTCTTTACGGGATCTTCACAGGATGTGTGTGTATGCAAGCACAGATTCCAGGAAATCACAGGCAGTCTGAATAAACAAAATCGTCTCGGTTACGTATGTAACCTCCGTTCCCTGATGGAGGGAACGAGACGTTGTGAGAGACTGACTGGGGTTTGATCTTGAGAACCTACTGTCACAAGCACGTCAAATTCCAACCTCTCTCAAGCACCACACGCAAACTCTCCGGAGTATTAATCACCTGCACCTGAAGATCATCATCACCTCATCACCATCAGCATTTAAGCAACACGCGAACACACAGTCACCGTCCGGTCTCGTTAATGCTACACAGACAGCAAGGACTCTCACTATCTTCCTACCTGAAGCAAGTTTCTCTATCGTCTCCATTGTCTCCCTTGTCTCCATCGTCTCTGTCATCTCCGTCGTCTCCACCGTCTCATCATCTTCGGACTCCAGCGTTTGCCTCCCGTTTAAGTATCTTGTTAATAAATCATCCATTTTGCATATTCTGATCTCCGTGTCTTGTATGTCCGTAACACCTACCTTCTCCGAGATAATTAATTATAAAACGCCAATGGGCTTGGCGAATGGCACGCGCACGCCAGTCTCCGCCCCGTACATACGGGTATAAAGGAAGATGGCGGCGGTCATTCACTCACCCTTTGTACTGAGGAACCTGAGAGGGCACTCCCGTTCACTGCAGTGATTCGGTGCAGCGTTGTGGCATGAAGTCGACGTTGTGAGAGACTGACTGGGGATCAATCTTAAACGTCACAGCGCTTGCACCGATATCACAACCTCTAGCGGAGCGACCCTGACTGGGCTAGCGAGTCACAAGAGTGCTACCGCGAGACGTAATCTTCCAGCCACAAAGTATTGGTCATACTGAGAAGCCTCTACTGACGGCCTCACGGACAGTGGCGTACGCCTCTAGTAGCGAGGAGCTGTCCGGAGCCGAACACTGGCGAAACACTGCTCTTCTCTTAGAAGAGTGTGTTACGGAGGCCACATCCTACCCGGAGGGGAGGTTACATGTGGAGACATTAACATGGTCTCCACGGGGGGGAGAACAACATGCGGAAAGGTGTTAGCCCGAATAGGGGGACAATCCAGGTGGGATTACCACCGGCGGGGAGGTCACAGATTCACCAATCGGGAAATCCTGAGTGAGGAATTCAACACACGGGACGACCCAGAGGGGAGTCAATACGTATGGGGCACTAGTCCTAGTACAGGGGTCTGCCTGAGTAGGGTTGACTCTACCTATAACGGACCTGGTTCTAACAGACGGCTCCGCTCAGTCTGTTACCAAGTGCAATGCTTAGTGATGGATGGAATGCCTATACTTCGCCCGAGAGGGGAAAGTAGGGAGGCTACAATAGCGCAGTAGTCTCACCCGGTGAGAGGAGAAGGCGCTTTCGCAAACGTACGCCCAAACCAGGAGCCCAACCTAAACGTTGGCAGCGTTTAAGGGCATGTGCTGCAACTGGTTCCACGTGGAGATTGTAAAACCTCGTGAAGGTACTGAGAAGCCCAACCCGCAGTTCTACAAATGTCTGCCAGAGAGGCGCTCTGTGTCAGTGCCCACGAGTGGAGTGGGCTCTCACTGCAAGCAGGCACGGCGATCCTGGGATTGGTACCCAGTGCGCCACCTCTGTTTCCCAGAACAGACAAAGAGCTGCTCAGAGCTTCTGAGGCTCTGTGTGCGGTCCAGACAGAGGCGCAGCGCGCGTACTGGACACAACACATAAAAAGGTTGGGTCTTCCTCTCCGGAGGGGAGCGCCTGCAGGTTCACCACCTGGTCCTGGAAGGGAGTAGTGGGAAGCTTGGGCACGTCGTCGGGACAGGATCTCAGGACCACGTGAGAATTACCGATCCCGAGTTCAAGGCACCTTTGGGACACAGAGAATGCCTGTAGGTCCCCCACCCTCTTGATGGAGGTGAGCGCCACCAAGAGTGCATCTTTCATCCAACTGAGGAAGATTGGCAATTCTTAGGGGCTCACCATGGCCGTACTAAGGCCCTGTAGGACCCATTAGGGTCCCAAGAGGGTACGGAGCGCGCCAAGGTGGATACACCCTTCTCGCACTCCTGAGGAACCTGGTGACCCGGTAGTGCTGACGGAGATACTTAGCTGTGGGTCAGCACTGATCCGATCAGGCAACTCCGCGGGTTCTCCTCCCGGGGAGAACACCAGGACAAATTGGCGCCACTTATAAGCGTATAACCGCCTAGAGGACCGCTAACGGGCAAGCCCTCGTCCCGTCCAGGGGCCAGGCATGGAGGTTCCAGAGGCCTGCGTTGGGGTGCCACAATGTGCCCTTCCCCTGCCACGGAAGGTCCTTCGTCAGGGGAACGGGCCCCTGTCATCATCAGAGAGCAAACCCTTTCGCTTCTCCATGGGGTATTTACGACTCCTAAGCTTCAAAGCAAGCAAAAGGAGATATGAGAAGACTCCGTTGCATCTGTTGTTTGTCCAGAGGAACTTATCCGACACGACTGTTCTTTTCTCTAAATGTACTGTATGTATTGATGTTCTTGTTAATATGTCTTAAACATTAACCCAAAGGAGTTGGAATGAATGTGTATAACTTTGGGAATTACTAGATTTGCAGTAACTCATTTAACCAAGATGATTTTTAGATCATGTTTGGGCTCTATGAGATGCATTTGTGATTTCCTTAATGTTAATGTTTGTTGTGTTTTTGGTAATTTTTTCTTTATTAGCTTTATTCAACTCTTTCAACAGTTTTCTTAGGGGACACCCAAACAGCTTCCGCATGCAAAACAAGTGCTGGAAAACAAAGACAATTTACTTTCCTTCCACCATATATTCATTTGTGATGGGTTTTCTGTGATCAATGCTCACGATGCAAAGTTCCTTAAACCGTGTTAGATTTATGCTACTTTGCTCCAATTTCTGTTTGGTAAAGTAACGTAACTCGGCCATGAGATGACGTAAAGTGTATTAATGATTAATGCATTCGCTGAAAGATGAATACCAATATTGTTATACTGTACATTACTTATTAGAGACTGAATTACATATTGAGACTCAATATGTAAAAATATGTATATTTAATAACCATACTTATACATATTTTACTTTAACTGATGTTTAAATAACTCAATTCATGGATTTGTTAATTCGCTAATGCGAAAATGGTAAATGGGGGCGAGGAGAACGGGCCGATCAAGAAATTGTCATTTCTTGATGTCATTTTCTTCAAGATCTGGTTTCTTGTTTCTCTGGGACGAGTGATGGTTCCAGGGCTGGGGCATGGTTTGGGATTGGCTCAAGGGTGGCAACAAAAACAAGGGACACACGAAAAACAAAGCACATGCTTAAATAATAATTTATTTAAATATAAATGAATCAACACAGAATAATAAAATGGAAACGGATAAAGAAAAGAGCAGAGTTTCTGTGTTCGTCAGCAATATCAGTATATGTAATGTAATGTAATGTAATGTTGAAGTGGAAATGTCAGTGAAAATAAACCAATCGAAAGTTAAATTGAAAAAGCAAAGTCCAAACAAAACCAGAGGGCAACAACCGAAGACCTCCCTTTCCCGGCTCGGTTAGATCTATTAAGCACTGCCTAATGCATGAGCACAGGAGTTTCCAATTGACTGGTAATTGAGGTAATTGGTAGCTCAAGTGCCAGGATCAATTCCCAGGACCAACAGCAGAGGTTGTCACAACTTGGATGTCTCGGTTGGAGAGAGCTTGATGTGAGCTAGTGATGGTCCACTTCCCTAATGGTGGTACGGTAGATGGCGCTGAAACGAAAGATGACGCTTTGGAAGAAAACTGGCGCTCAGTGGAGCTAGGTGGGGTTTTGGTCGGTGAGTCCTTGCCGGGCTGGAATGTAGGAAAGTGCTCGAATGAGCGGGGCATTGGAGCTTTTGTTTTCGGCAGAAGACTATGAGTCTGACATGTCGAAGATTTTTTTTGAGCTGTTGTAGACTTCAGCTGTTTCATTGATTTAAGATGTTGCAGACCTTTTTTATTGGATCATTCGCTGGGTCTGATAGGGTAGAAGGCTAGTTGCTGATGCGGATCAGCTGTGATTGCTAATGTCGATCAGCCGGACTTGATTATATTCTCCATCTCCTTATGAACTTTGTTAATAAAAACATCACTTAGAAACATCTGAAAAGAGGAGCTCTTTTAAGTGAACTGGATGGATAGCTCGGTTATTAAGGGGGACCTCCTTGATGTTATTCAGGAGAGTTACATCATTACATTTGGAGATCAGATGAACAGGGAGAGATATAGTGACGCCCAAATATGTTTAACTTCGGGGATCAAGGGAGGAAGACTTTTGGATTTGTGCTTCTCTGCATCATTATGAGATATTAAAGCTGATTTGTTACAATTAACCGTGTACCAAAAATGTTCAAAAGATTGAAGCATTCAGGAACAGACACAGAAATATTGGAAACAGAGCAAAATATTGTCATCATGAAGAGAGATTTTACGTGATTTTAGGTAATATGTATTTAATAATGGGTTGTATAGCTGATGACGGCTTCAGACGATGGCTCCACTGACAGAATGAAAAGCAAAGTCCATAGAGGACAACCCTGATGGGTATCAAGACCAAGAGCAAACATGACGACACTGAAGAGCCAGTAAGATGTGAGCTAAAGAGTTTGGGACCATTCTGATAAATCCTTCTCATTGAGTGCTGATACTGTATCCCAGATGACAGAAATAATTTCAGGGGGATTCTCTCACTTTCTGGAGCTTTGTTCTTTGGCATAGAGTCCAGGACCAGTTTCACTTCATCAAGGGACAATTTTCAAGTTTAGGAAGATGAAACTGTTGATGAACAGATAGATGGAAGTGTTCAGAAGTACTTTTAAAGCTCTGATTTATATCTTCAGGTTGGGTGCAGAAAACACTGTCTCTCTTCACAACATGTATGTTCGCATGGCAGGAGAACAAGTGATGTGAATAAAATGAAAATAATTCAGTAAATAATCTCAGTTGTACTTCAATCCTCAGTATAGCTTCGTCTGACTAAACAGATTCAATATGTATTATTATACTTTGCAAGAATTACGCTTTTTAAAACATTGTCTCGTGACGTTATCATGAACCTTGAGATGGAGACCACAATACAGCACCCAACATAAGATTCAACAATATTCAAAATAAGGACAAAATGTGAGAAATAATAAGATTAAAAGTGAATAATAACATGATCAAATGAGAATGAATGAATATATCTGATAAATGAAATGTAATAAACGCATAAAACTTAGTAAATATATAATGGAATGAATGATAAATGGAATAATATAAGAACCAAATGTAATCGTTGTGTGTTGTTCAGAGTGATACATCAATTCTGCTTTTTGAATGATTTTAATTGGTGAAATAGTGTGAAAACAGACAATACGACAAAGCCATCTAATAAAAGTTTATTGAACTGTAGAACATGTCACTTTTACAATTGTGAATCATTGATATAAGGTGTCATTCTATATTGTTTTTTGCGTTCTTAAAAAGTCAAAACACAAAGCCGACGGCACTTAAAGCGTCTATAAATACAGAACGAGTTCTGACCCATTAAAGTTCATAACAATGTAAATTCTTTGGGATTCTTCCCCCGCCTGCTGAAAATCGTACGGCCGATCGATGGCTTATAAAGTTCATATCAGGCAGGAGAACAACAATGAAGCTTTACTTCACAAAAACCAATAAATGTGTGTCTGTCATACAGTAGATGTTCATTACAAACTGACATTTGTGACTTTGTATCATTTTGTTTTGGTTGTGTTTAGATTGTCTGGGTGTAATGTGACTGCTGAGTGTTGTGAAAGTTTGTCGTCATGTCTACAATCATCAAAGTCTCTTAGAGAGCTGGACCTGAGTAACAATGATCTGAAGGATTCAGGAGTGAAGCTGATCTCTGATGCTCTCAAGACTCACAACTGTCAACTACATACACTGAGGTGTTTCTCTCTAGATACACAAAAGCATTATTCTAAGAGCACTGAAGAGTGTTTTGACATGTTGATGTGTGTGTTTGTAGGTTATCAGGTTGTATGGTGACAGATGAAGGTTGTTGTTATTTGGCTTCAGCTCTGAGTCTGAGAGAGCTGGACCTGAGCTACAATCATCCTGGACCCTTCAGTGTTCAGCTGCTCTCTGAGAGACTCAATGATCCAAACTACACACTCAACAAACTCAAGTATGACACACAACATACACATGATTCACACACACCAGCAGAACGTCACATCATGTTTCTGTGTTTAATGTGTGTGTGTGTTTGTGTAGTGTGAGTCATGGAGGAGAGACAAGAATTACAGCAGGACCACGCAAGTGTAAGTCTACACACACACACACACCTGACACACGCAAGTGTAAGTCTACACACACACCTGACACACACGCACGCAAGTGTAAGTCTACACACACACACACACACACACACACACGCAAGTGTAAGTCAACACACACACCTGACACACACACAAGCAAGTGTAAGTCTACATACACACCTGACACACACACACGCAAGTGTAAGTCTACACACACACCTGACACACGCAAGTGTAAGTCTACACACACACCTGACACACACGCACGCAAGTGTAAGTCTACACACACACACACACACACACACACACAAGTGTAAGTCTACACACACACCTGACACACACACACGCACGCAAGTGTAAGTCTACAGACACACACACACACACACACACACAAGTGTAAGTCTACACACACACACACACACACACACACGCAAGTGTAAGTCAACACACACACCTGACACACACACAAGCAAGTGTAAGTCTACATACACACCTGACACACACACACGCAAGTGTAAGTCTACACACACACCTGACACACGCAAGTGTAAGTCTACACACACACCTGACACACACGCACGCAAGTGTAAGTCTACACACACACACACACAAGTGTAAGTCTACACACACACACACACACACACACACACGCAAGTGTAAGTCAACACACACACCTGACACACACACAAGCAAGTGTAAGTCTACATACACACCTGACACACACACACGCAAGTGTAAGTCTACACACACACACACACCTGACACACGCAAGTGTAAGTCAACACACACACCTGACACACACACCAGCAAGTGCAAGTCTACACACACACCTGACACACACACACGCAAGTGTAAGTCTACACACACACACACCTGACACACGCAAGTGTAAGTCAACACACACACCTGACACACACACCAGCAAGTGCAAATCTACACACACACCTGACACACACACACGCAAGTGTAAGTCTACAAACACACACACACCTGACACACGCAAGTGTAAGTCAACACACACACACCTGACACACACACACGCAAGTGTAAGTCTACACACACACACACACCTGACACACGCAAGTGTAAGTCAACACACACACCTGACACACACACACGCAAGTGTAAGTCTACACACACACACACCTGACACACGCAAGTGTAAGTCAACACACACACCTGACACACACACCAGCAAGTGCAAATCTACACACACACCTGACACACACACACGCAAGTGTAAGTCTACAAACACACACACACCTGACACACGCAAGTGTAAGTCAACACACACACACCTGACACACACACAAGCAAGTGTAAGTCTACATACACACCTGACACACACACACGCAAGTGTAAGTCTACACACAAACCTGACACACACACACGCAAGTGTAAGTCTACATACACACCTGACACACACACACGCAAGTGTAAGTCTACACACAAACCTGACACACACACAAGCAAGTGTAAGTCTACATACACACCTGACACACACACACGCAAGTGCAAGTCTACACACACACCTGACACACACACACGCAAGTGTAAGTCTACATACACACCTGACACACACACACGCAAGTGTAAGTCTACATACACACCTGACACACACACACGCAAGTGTAAGTCTACACACACACCTGACACACGCACACGCAAGTGTAAGTCTACACACACACCTGACACACGCACACGCAAGTGTAAGTCTACACACACACCTGACACACACACGCAAGTGCAAGTCTACACACACACCTGACACACACACACGCAAGTGTAAGTCTACATACACACCTGACACACACACACGCAAGTGTAAGTCTACATACACACCTGACACACGCACACGCAAGTGTAAGTCTACACACAAACCTGACACACACACACGCAAGTGTAAGTCAACACACACACACACACACACACATGCAAGTGTAAGTCTACATACACACCTGACACACACACACGCAAGTGTAAGTCTACACACAAACCTGACACACACACACGCAAGTGTAAGTCAACACACACACACACACACACACGCAAGTGTAAGACTACACACACACCTGACACACACACACGCAAGTGTAAGTCTACACACAAACCTGACACACACACATGCAAGTGTAAGCCTACACACACACCTGCCACACACACACGCAAGTGTAAGTCTACATACACACCTGACACACACACACGCAAGTGTAAGCCTACACACACACCTGCCACACACACACGCAAGTGTAAGTCTACACACACACCTGCCACACACACACCTGCCACACACACACGCAAGTGTAAGTCTACACACACACCTGACACACACACACACCTGACACACACACACCTGCCACACACACACGCAAGTGTAAGTCTACACACACACCTGCCACACACACACGCAAGTGTAAGTCTACACACACACCTGACACACGCACACGCAAGTGTAAGTCTACACACACACCTGACACACACACACGCAAGTGTAAGTCTACACACACACCTGACACACACACACGCAAGTGTAAGTCTACACACACACCTGACACACGCACACGCAAGTGTAAGTCTACACACACACCTGACACACACACACGCAAGTGTAAGTCTACACACACACCTGACACACGCACACGCAAGTGTAAGTCTACACACACACCTGACACACGCACACGCAAGTGTAAGTCTACACACACACCTGACACACACACACGCAAGTGTAAGTCTACACACACACCTGACACACACACACGCAAGTGTAAGTCTACACACACACCTGACACACGCACACGCAAGTGTAAGTCTACACACACACCTGACACACACAAGTGTAAGTCTACACACACACCTGACACACACGCACGCAAGTGTAAGTCTACACACACACCTGACACACGCACACGCAAGTGTAAGTCTACACACACACCTGACACACACACACGCAAGTGTAAGTCTACACACACACCTGACACACGCACACGCAAGTGTAAGTCTACACACACACCTGACACACACACGCAAGTGTAAGTCTACACACACACCTGACACACGCACACGCAAGTGTAAGTCTACACACACACCTGACACACACAAGTGTATTTAATTTGTGTCTTGTTGAGTTTTAGTACTGTGTTAAACTGAGAAATCGCTTTGTATTTACTTCTGCTCTGTCACGTGGTGAAACCGTGTGTAGTATCGTTCCTGCGTTTGTTCATGGGCTAGTTTAATTTGTTTGCTTTGTGTGCATGTGTCATCTGAGGGCGGGGCCTGTTGAATTAAAGTAATTAGACGGGTATTTAAATAGCGTCTACCCACCGCGGCAGCGGTCGCGTGCAGCCCTCATCGCGTGAAGACCGAAGAGGGTAAAGACATCGACTCTACCTGCGCGCCACTCCACCAAGGCCGGGACACCAACAGGGCACTTGAGTATTGCACTTCTATTTGTTCCTATTTTGTTTTGTGTTAACACTTGCACTTTTTGTCTTACTTGTTTTCACTAATAATTAATCCTTTATTGTTATCTTTAATGTTTCTCCCTATTTTCTTTCTGCTTCTCTTAAATATGTGTTTTAAAATCCTTTCTGTTATCACAACATCCTCTGCGCTTAAAGAAGATTAAAAATGACAGACCGACACCGTGGAATAATGAACTCACTCAGGCTCTAAAGAAAGCGGCATGAAAAATGGAGCGCAACTTTAAGAAAACTAAATTACAGGTATTTCGTACTGCCTGGAAGGATAGTATTAAAAAATACAGGAAAGCCCTAAAAACGTCTAGATCCGCCTACCTTTCATCACTAATAGAAGAAAACCAGCATAACCCTAGGTTTTTATTTGATACAGTGGCCAAATTAACCAAAAATAAATCGTCAGCGGCTTCTGATTCTGTATACCAGCATAGCAGTGATGAATTTATGAACTATTTCACAAATAAAATCCAAGATATTCGAGAGAAAATTATAACTATGCAACCAGAAGTGAATCCCGCTGAACAAACGACTTACTACAGCGCCTCTAAGGAGAAATTAATTTTATTTTCTACTATAGATCACGATGAACTCTCTAAAATCATTAGATCATCTAAATCAGGGGTGTCAAACTCATTTCGCATCGTGGGCCACATACGGCCTAGGGAGATGTCAAGTGTCAGCTGTGGCCTAAGCTGTGGCCTAATGGTTAGAGTGTTAGGCTTGTGATCAGAAGGTTGCTGGTTCTAATCTCAGTGCCAGCAGGTCATGACTGAAGTGCCCTTAAGCAAGACACCTTACCCCTGATTGCTCTGCAGTAATGTGACACTGTATAAAACTACTTGTAAGTCGCTTTGGATAAAAGCGTCTGCCAAATGAATGAATGTAAATGTAAAATGTAAGTGGGCCGGACAATTAAAATTATACCATACTCTGCTATAAATAACCAAAATATCATGTCTTTCCTTTGTTTTGGTGTAAAGAAGCACAAGAACATTAGGAAAATATTGAAATTTAATGAACTATCCTTTTACAAAACATTTCATGAAACACCTCATATTTCCTTAGACAAATGTGCAATTTACTTTTATCATTCACAAATATGCATTGCAACTGATCCCACTGATTGTACAAAGGCACAAAACTTTAATTGGTACTGAAAAATATAGTAATGCACTTTAAGATTAAATGAGACTTTTAAAGAAAGGAATTTTTAAACCACTTACACATACGCATATAAAATCTAAATGTAATCCTTGCGTACACCTTACAAACTAAGGAGAGTGATTTTAAATGTGTAATGAAGAAAGTGTTCGCCTGTCCTGTAAATCTGTAAACTTCATACATGAAACATACATACACATACAATACATACTGAAAATTTATGGAGTTGTATGAACAGTAGAATTCCGTCACACAACTTTTGTAACATTGTAACTAAGGCAACATTTTAAAGGTGTTAGTCTAGTCTGGACTTGTATTTGTTCCTGAAACTTGGCATCTTTTGGCCTGTACAAGTGCATCAACACCAGGTGTCATGTCCTGACTAGCTGTCACTTTCAGAATGTCATTTAAGTGCTTGTTTGTGAGCCTTGAACGCATTTTAGTTTTATTGATATTCATCACTGAGAAAATTTGTTCACAAAGGTAGGTTGTCCCAAACATGCACAAAATTTTAGCAGCCAGGGCTGTTAATTTGGGGTACCCTGGTAGTAGATACTGATAAAATCTGTCCAGACCTACAGAGGCAAATTTGCCCTTCAAATCTGCATCACACTGCAAATCAATTATCTCTAGCTGAATTTCGACCGGCAGATCAGAAGCTTTAACTGTGAAAGGTGAGCGAAAAACTGAAAATTCTGTCTCAAGTTCACCAAATACCTGAAAACGTTTCTCAAACTCCCGCAGTAGTCCTGCAATTTTGTCTTTGTACCGTTTCATGTCCGCATCAGGTCTGGTCACACACACATCTCTCAGACAGGGGAAATGAGCAGGGTTGCCATTTGCCAGTTGCATCTCCCACAAAGTCAGCTTCAACTTAAATGCATGTATGTTGTCAGAAAACTGTGTGACAACTTTTTTGCGGCCTTGCAACATTTTGTTCAGATTGTTCAAGTGTTCAGTAATATCAACCAAGAATGCAAGGTCCCGTAGCCATTCCTGAGATTGTAATTCCAACACCGGTTTTCCTTTTTTCTCCATGAACTGTCCGATTTCCTCTCGTAGATCAAAGAAATGCCTCAGCACAGCGCCTCGGCTTAACCATCTCACTTCAGTGTGGTATGGCAGGCTGTGGGTAATGTTGCTGTCGCTGAGAAGTTTGTCAAACTGACGATGGTTCAGACCTCTGGACCGGATGAAATTTACAGTGCGAACAACCACCTCCATGACGTGGTCCATTTTCAGCGACTTGCAACACAATGCCTCCTGGTGCAAAATACAGTGAAATGTCCAGAAACGAGCTCCTCCATTAAGGGCTTGTACTTTGTCTTTGAACTTTGTCGCGACACCTGCTTTCTTTCCGACCATGGATGGCGCACCGTCTGTAGCCAGGCTGACAGCGCGGGACCAGTCCACTCCAACTCTGTCCAATGCAGCAACGACAGAGCCGAAAATGTCCTCGGCTGTTGTGGTGTCCATCATTGGCACCAACTCAAGAAACTCTTCAGTAACAGTCAATGTCTCATCAACTCCTCGAATAAATATGGCCAGTTGGGCCACGTCTGTGATGTCAGTGCTCTCGTCAATAGCCACGGAAAATGCAATAAATGACTTGACTCTCTGTTTCAATTGACTGTCTAAATCTGCCGATAGTTCAGAAATCCTCTCTGCTATAGTATTCCTCGTCAGGCTAATATTGGCAAAAGCTTGTCGCTTCTCGGGACATACAAGTTCAGCCGCCTTCATCATGCATCGTTTAACAAAGTCACCGTCGGAATACGGCTTCGATGCTAATGCTATTTCGCTAGCAATTAGGTAGCTGGCTTTTACCGCTGCTTCACTGACTTCTCGGCTCTTGATGAAAGTTGACTGCTGTTTCCTCAGACCCGCCAGCAATTCGTTAATCTTATCTCTTCTCAGTTGTCCTTGCAAGCCGTCATATTTTTCGCTGTGATGAGTCTCGTAGTGGCGTCGAATATTATATTCCTTCAATACCGAAACTTGTTGCACACCAAGCACAAAGGTTTTTCGTGCATCTCTGTAAATAAATAGGACGTGGTCCATTTTTCTTTGAAAATTCTACACTCCTTATCTACTTTTCTCCGTTTGGATAACGACATTTTGGCTAATGAGGGTGTAGCGGAGAGGTAGAGACCAAGGTATTAACAACGTCGTAACAAGCACATTGATACCGTCTGCTGTTTTCTGTTATGGAACTGAAGGAGAACCCAATTGCAGGCAGACACGGGGATGAAGGGGTTAACGAATAGACTTTAATAAACAACACAGGAACAAAACAAAAACCCACGAGGGGGTGACAAAACAGGGTACACAATAAACTGAACTAAACTCAACAAGACTTAACCATAAAACACTAAGACTGAAACAAAACACTAACACTGACTAGACTATACTTAAGCGTATCTCTCAAGAATTTACGGAGCAGGAACAATATACAGCAAGGTAACACATACAACGAACCAGCACAAGACAATAGACAAGAGGGCATTAAATAGGAAGACTAACAAAGGCGATAACAATGGGCAGGTGTGGGTAATGAGACACAGGAGGAAAGCAATACTAGGAACGAGAGGGACGGGGCCAATGACGAGACTGGAGAGAAACACATATTATGTCCTGATTGACAATAATATGTTTCTCTCCACATAAAACACGTGGGTCTGTCATGATTCTGCCCCTAGACCAGAAAACCAAGACAAGATTAGGCAGAATCATGACAGAACCCCCCCCTTAATGAACGCCCCCTGGCGTTCACCAAGGGAGAACACTAACAAGACAAGACCGACTGGGAAACAGACAACAACCAACAAAACATGGTAAACAAAACTAAGGGCAGACAAGCAAGAATTACAAAGGGGTTGGGGTGACATAATAAAAATAACAAACAAGGGAGGGGGGGAGGGGGAACAACTGAGTTCATGGGGGGAACAAAAGAGTCCATGGGAGGAAGTCCAAAGGGTGTGGGACATGGGGGAACAGTTCTTGTCCCTGGCGCTCGGAAGCGCGGAGTCCCAGGGGACTTAGGGGACATCCTGGGGGGCGGCGCTCGAGAGCGCAAAGTCGCCGGCAGGGCAGGGCTTGACGCCGGCTGGAAGGCCGGCAGGGCAGGACTTGACGCCGGCTGGAAGGCCGGCAGGGCAGGACTTGACGCCGGCTGGAAGGCCGGCAGGGCAGGACTTGACGCCGGCAGGAAGGCCGGCAGGGCAGGACTTGACGCCGGCAGGAAGGCCGGCAGGGCAGGACTTGACGCCGGCAGGAAGGCCGGCAGGGCAGGACTTGACGCCGGCAGGAAGGCCGGCAGGGCAGGACTTGACGCCGGCAGGAAGGCCGGCAGGGCAGGGCAGGGCAGGACTTGAAGCCGGCTGGAAGGCCGGCAGGGCAGGACTTGACGCCGGCTGGAAGGCCGGCAGGGCAGGACTTGACGCCGGCTGGAAGGCCGGCAGGGCAGGACTTGACGCCGGCTGGAAGGCCGGCAGGGACCACCGGACTTGACGGGACCACCGGGACCACCGGACTTGACGGGACCACCGGGACCACCGGACTTGACGGGACCACCGGGACCACTGGACTTGACGGGACCACCGGACTTGACGGGACCACCGGGACCACCGGACTTGACGGGACCACCGGGACCACCGGACTCCGAGCCGCCCTCCGTTGCCTCTTCTTCTTCAGCCGAGCCACCCGCCTGGTGGTCGGCTGCAGGAATGATGTGAATGGGACGGGCGGCTCGGGATTGGAGGCCTCGGACGAGGACCCCCAGGATTCCCGTCTCCCCCGCTTGCCAGTGAGACTGGGCGGTTGTGGAGAGGCTGCAGAGGCTGGAGAGTGGTTCGTGGCAATGCCCACAACACCAATCTGCAGAGGACCACTCTCGGGTATCGCAACCAGCGGAGATGAGTAAACTGGGTTCGATGAGGTCGCGGACTCCGAACGCGCTGCGGCAGTTACCCACACGGCGTCGAAATCCAACGGCCTCATCGCCCTCATCTCCGAGCGAGAGAGTGGCTCTCTGAGACCGGTGTTGAACAGCACCGCCAGCTCCCTCTCCCCGAAGACGCCCTGTTCCGCAATGTCCAGGAATCTCTCCACATACTCGTCCACAGTCTCACTTCCCTGGCGAAGACCGCAGAGGCGACGGGCCACGCTGGACCGGTCAGTGTCCATGCTGCCTGCTGGGTTCAGATTTGGCTGGTTCGTTCTGTTATGGAACTGAAGGAGAACCCAATTGCAGGCAGACACGGGGATGAAGGGGTTAACGAATAGACTTTAATAAACAACACAGGAACAAAACAAAAACCCACGAGGGGGTGACAAAACAGGGTACACAATAAACTGAACTAAACTCAACAAGACTTAACCATAAAACACTAAGACTGAAACAAAACACTAACACTGACTAGACTATACTTAAGCGTATCTCTCAAGAATTTACGGAGCAGGAACAATATACAGCAAGGTAACACATACAACGAACCAGCACAAGACAATAGACAAGAGGGCATTAAATAGGGAGACTAACAAAGGAGATAACAATGGGCAGGTGTGGGTAATGAGACACAGGAGGAAAGCAATACTAGGAACGAGAGGGACGGGGCCAATGACAAGACTGGAGAGAACACATATTATGTCCTGATTGACAATAATATGTTTCTCTCCACATAAAACACGTGGGTCTGTCATGATTCTGCCCCTAGACCAGAAAACCAAGACAAGATTAGGCAGAATCATGACAGTTTTCAGTCTGTCTCAGTGATGCGGCTTGTCTTCTACTCTGATGGAAAGAGTGCGCCCCTTAGCGGATAATCCATGAATTGCAGCGAATTAAAAATATTAATTCCATGTCTTTTATGCATTTTTTCCACTTTCAAATTATCCTGCGGGCCTGATCGAACCTCCTTGGGGGCCGGTTCCGGCCCGCGGGCCGTATGTTTGACACCCCTGATCAAAATCAACTTCATGCATGTTAGACCCTATACCTACAAATCTACTGAAAGAGATTCTCCCAGAAATTATAGATCCTCTACTTAGCATTATTAACTCATCTCTGACATTAGGACATGTGCCTAAAGCATATAAGGTGGCTGTTATAAGGCCCCTTGTCAAAAAACCCCATCTGGACCCTGGAGAACTAGTTAACTACAGACCTATTTCAAATCTACCTTTCTTATCTAAAGTTCTGGAAAAAGTAGTCTCAATTCAAATATGCTCCTTCCTCCAAAGGAATGAGATTAATGAAGATTTCCAGTCTGGATTTAGAGCACATCACAGTACAGAGACTGCTCTGATTAGAGTTACAAATGATCTGCTTATGGCGTCCGACCGAGGTTGTATCTCATTATTGGTGCTGCTAGATCTTAGTGCTGCATTCGACACCATTGACCACAGCATGCTCCTACATAGACTCGAGAATGATATCGGTATTAAGGAAATAGCTTTGAAATGGCTTAGATCTTATTGATGCGACCGTTTTCAATATGTAGCAATAAACAATGAGGTATCACGCAAATCGAAAGTCCAGTACGGTGTACCACAGGGCTCAGTCTTAGGGCCTATGCTCTTCGCATTATACATGCTACCTCTAGGAGATATAATAAAGCGACACGGAGTAAGCTTTCACTGTTATGCTGATGATACGCAACTTTATATTTCCTCGAAGCCTCATGAAACACAGCAATTCCATCGAATAGTGGAATGCATAGTCAATATAAAAAAGTGGATGAGTAGCAATTTTTTATTACTGAACTCGGACAAAACTGAAGTGTTACCTACCGAAAACCGCCCTACGTAACAACCAAGAATACTGCTTAACTATTGATGGATGTTCCATAAAACCCTCATCTTTAGCTAAGAATCTTGGCTTTATATTCGATAGTACTCTGTCATTTGAGAACCAGGTCGCCAACACCTGTAAAATTGCGTTTTTCCATCTTAAAAATATATCTAAACTACGTCATATGCTGTCACCATCAGATGCAGAGAAGCTTATACATGCCTTTATGACATCAAGACTAGATTACTGTAATGCACTATTAGGTGGTTGCGCTGCTGGCCTATTACAAAAACTCCAACTGGTCCAAAATGCGGCAGCTCGAGTTCTTACACGTACAAAAAAGTATGAGCATATTAGCCTGGTTCTGTCAACCTTGCACTGGTTACCTATAAAGCATCGCATAAACTTTAAAATCTTGCTTATTACCTATAAAGCCTTGCATGGTTTAGCTCCTCACTACTTGAGAGAACTTCTAACGTATTATAGTCCATCACGTGCACTACGCTCTCAGGCGTCAGGTCAGTTGGTAATACCTAGAATTTCAAAATCAAGTGCAGGCGGCAGAACTAGCTGCACTAGTTAGATCAACCGGAACCAGGGACACTTCCAATAACAACTGATGCATTTTGTTGCATCAAAGAGTGCAGAACAGTATTCTACTCTCAGCCAGTCTTGTCTCATTGTTTCAAGGTTACTAGAGCGGGCAGGATGCAGTCCAAGGTTACCGGAGCAGGCAGGGCGCAATCCATTCCCAGACCTGACAAATGCTGGACGAAGAACGTGGCGACTCTACAAAACTTCAGTCGCTATTAGATTATTAATGATAATTTTAAATCTAACTTTGTTTTTTATTTTGCCTTGTTGTGCAAGCACTGTCGAGCTTGTGCAGAGGCAGCAGTTTTTGCCAGAGGGGAACTGGAATCCCCTGGTTAGGCCTGGTCTCCCTCTGAGGTTTTTTTTCTCCTCCAATGGAGTTTTGGGTTCCTCGCCACCGTTTGCATACTGTTTTAAATCATCTGCCGCATGCCGAAGGCGACGCAATGCTAATAATCTTCACAATGTATCACTGCTAGCAACTGCCCCTTCTACTTTCCCAATAGGATTGTGGAACTGCCAATCTGCTGTGAACAAAGCTGATTTCATTACAGCTTTTGTTAAACATTCTGGTCTTTCCATTGTAGCACTTACAGAAACATGGATCAAACCAGAGGACTCTGCCACTCCTGCTGCCCTCTCCCATAACCACACTTTCTCCCACAGCCCTCGCATCACAGGAAGGGGTGGAGGCACCGGTCTACTCATCCCCAAAGACTGGAAATTCAATCAGCTAACACCCATGTGTGACAACGGGTCCTTCGAGTTTCATGCTGTTACTATCACCCACCCTGTTAAAAGTCATTTTGTAGTTATATATCGTCCCCCAGGTCAGCTTGGACATTTCTTGGAGGAGCTGGATGCGCTTCTTTCATCCTTCCCTGAGGATGGTACTCCCCTGGTGGTACTAGGTGACTTCAACATCCACATTGGAAAACCACAGGCTGCTGACTTCGTCAACCTGACCGCATCATTTCTCCTCGAGCAGGTTTTCACATCAGCAACCCACAAGTCTGGAAACCATCTAGATCTGATCTTCACAAGGTACTGCTCCACTCATCACTTTCAGGTCACCCCGCTGCACACGTCTGATTACTTCTTCGTCACCCTCGACCTCACTGCTCCGGATATCGCAGATGTCTTACTGATGGTCACCTTCCGGCGCAACCTGCGGTCTCTCCCTCCCTCCGGTTTTTCCTCTGCTGTCTTCTCTGCACTCCCCCCCTCTGATGAGCTCTCTCTTTTGAATACAGACAATGCCACAGACACTCTGTGTTCCACGCTTTCATCCTGCTTGGACAACCTATGCCCTCTTGCATCTGGACCAGCCCGTGCATCCCCGTCGGCTCCCTGGTTATCGGATGTACTGCGTGAGTATCGCGCCAGCCTCCGGTCAGCTGAGAGAAAATGGCGCAAGACAAAAGACCCTGCAGACCTCTCTCTCTACCAATCTCTTCTCTCTTCTTTCTCTGTAGATGTCACCTCTGCAAAAACAGATTACTACCACTCTAGGATCTGCAACTCTCCGGACTCTCGAACGCTCTTCAAAACCTTCTCTGCTCTCCTCTGTCTGCCTGCTCCCGCACCTTCATCTGAGTTAACAGCTGATGATTTTGCATCGTTCTTCGTAAAGAAAACTACTGCCATCAGCAGCCAGTTCTCTACGCCACCACCTGTCGAACCCGCCCACATCCCTGACACGTATGTGCTCCCTGCCTTTTCTCCTCTGTCTGAAGCTGATGTCTCCAAGGTCATTGGTTCCAACCACCCTACCACCTGCCCACTGGATCCCATCCCCACCCATCTCCTCCAAGCCTGCTCTAACCCACATCATCAACTCTTCGCTCACCACTGGGACATTTCCCACAGCGTTCAAAGAGGCCCGCATCACACCGCTTCTAAAGAAACCCACCCTGGACCCTACACTGCTAGAAAACTACAGGCCTGTCTCCCTTCTTCCCTTCATCGCGAAAGCCCTGGAGCGAGTTGTGTTCAACCAGCTCTCCTCCTTTCTCATGCAAAACAACCTCCTGGACAGCAATCAGTCTGGTTTCAAGACCGGTCATTCCACAGAGACTGCACTGCTCTCAGTCATCGAAGCCCTGAGACTGGCAAAAGCATCATCCATGTCATCTGTGCTCATCCTACTGGATCTGTCTGCTGCCTTTGACACTGTCAATCATCACATCCTCCTGGCTTCTCTCAGTGCTATGGGTGTCTCTGGAATGGCGTTGCAATGGTTTGAGTCCTACCTCTCGGGTAGGTCATTCAGAGTATCCTGGAGAGATGAGGTCTCCGCGTCCCAACAGCTCAACATGGGGGTGCCACAGGGCTCAGTGCTTGGACCGCTACTCTTCTCCATTTACATGACATCATCTCGCTTTGGATGAAGGATCATCACCTGCAGCTTAACCTTGCAAAAACGGAACTGCTTGTGATCCCAGCCAACCCAAAGATTCACCACAACCTTGCCATTCAACTAGGCTCATCAACGATTACACTGTCCAGCACAGCCAGAAACCTGGGAGTGGTAATCGATGATCGGCTTAACCTCACAAGTCATGTTGCCAGCACCACCCGGTCCTGTAGATTCATCCTCTACAACATTAGGAAAATTAGACCTTTCCTATCGGAGCACTCTACGCAAGTCCTAGTCCAGGCTCCTGTCCTGTCCAAACTGGATTATTGCAATGCGCTTCTGGCTGGACTTCCTGCTTGCACAATCAAACCTCTCCAGATGATCCAGAATGCGGCGGCAAGAGTGGTCTTCAATGAACCAAAGAGAGCGCATGTAACTCTGCTTTTCATCAGGTCACACTGGCTCCCTGTTGCCACCCGCATAAAGTTCAAAGCTATGCTCCTGGCCTACAAGACCAACACCGGGTCTGCACCATCGTATCTCCACTCGCTGATGCAGATCTAAGTTCCTGCCAGATCACTGCGGTCTGCAAAGGAACAACGACTAGTGGTACCATCCCAAAAAGGAAAAACGTCACTCTCCCGTACCTTCTCTGGATCTGTTCCACATTGGTGGAATGATCTACCAGCTGCCACAAGATCAGCAGACTCGGTTGCCATCTTTAAAAAACGCCTAAAAACGCATCTCTTCCGTCAACACGTCTCTGATTGATTTATCCTAATTCTCTTCCCTTTCCTTCTTTAAAAAAACTACTAACCTCACTTTTCTTAGCTTTGTATACTGTGCTAGGCTTTAATGGACTAGATTGATGCACTTATGTATTTTGTTGCCTTTGTTGTTATAATTGCTTCCAATGTTTTCTCATCTGTAAGTCGCTTTGGATAAAAGCGTCTGCTAAATGACTAAATGTAAATGCAAGTGTAAGTCTACACACACACCTGACACACGCACACGCAATTGGATCATTGAGAGAAAAGCCATAATCCAGGAGATCCAGGATTTAGATTGGTTCTCCCCCCTGGATGAATTCAAGGAGAGTTTAGTTTATGTTGTTAACTTGTTTTTTTTATACAGGGTTATATAATGTAGGTGTAGGATAATGTAGATGTTGTTGAAGATCAAGGATAGGTTAAGGTGTACACTGATGGATCCAAAGATCCTAATACAGGGAAAACACATTTTGCTTTCAGTTTGAGAGACTTAAACATTTCAGATAAAAGGAGAACATCAAGTCATATATCAGTAAATACAATAAAAATATGTCAATTGTGACAGATAGAAGAAAACCAAATAAAAAAGGTTGTGGTTTGTACAGTGTGGTGAGGAAGGCAGGATGAGAGCCGTGAGGGAGGAGATCGGGAGCGGCAGGACTGTGTTGATGAGAGAGGACCGGGCCTGGACATGTGTGAAACACGCCTGTCGCTCGTCTCTCATGCTCCCGGAGCTTCTCCGTGAGAGATGCAAGACCAGTGCACGCACACTGGACGCTCGTTATCACGGCTCCCGTCCCGCCGTGCTCGCCACAATAATATATGTATATGGATAAAGGCAGCAGTGAGGAGGTTGTATTTAGACGGCAGTATATGGCAACATACAGTTTTTGCAAGTTGAACAAACTCTGCTTAACAACTCCAAGCCCACATCTTCTCCTGAGAGCTCCATCATTGTCTTTACACTGTGATGTAAGGGAGTATGGCGGGGGTGTCCTGTAGTTAATGAAGGGGTGGGGACTAAGGTAATTGAAGTGCACATGTGATGCGGGTTAAAGGGCTGATAAAAATTCTGTTGGAGATGCTCTGCGAGAGTTCGGGAGCTCGAGTGTGGGTGACACCCTAAACGGCCGCTCGGGATGATTGGTGTCGCCGGCAGTGAAGATGTAGCTAGTTAAAGGGGGTGTTAATAGGGTTAGTTAGAGAGGGCCTACTTTTGTGGTTAGGAGAGCCCCGGACTGCTAAACGAGATTTGACAACGGTTTTGTGGATTACTGGATGATATCCGGCCTGTGGATCTGAGAGACTGCTCGAGCTGCGCCTTCTTTATACGGGTGCCACCGACCCCTGGATTATATCCTGACCCAGGCGGAGATTAAGCTCTGTGCCTCCTGTCTTTGGGGGTCGGGCGTCGAGGAGATTAAAGCAAGCCTTGACTAAAGGGGGGTAATGTGCATGTGCCATATGAGTGTTTTTATGGTTTTAATTAAATAAAGCTGTCATACTTATTCCTGGAGTGTTTGGTCTCTGACTTCTATTTGCCTGGTTGTTACAACACTATAGCTGTCCAAAGTTGACATCTTCAGCCTTTCCCAGTGTGTTGCAAAGTTTGTCAGCTCCGCCTTTCCACTAGAGTCTAGACACTTGCTCTTTCGTACCGAGGCCACTTTGTTTCTTACATTTCCAATGTTCATTTGATATTTTGTTGTTGTATAAATAATTGTCTTTTTCACAAATGAGTCTATGGGTAGTGTTTACTGTTTGAGTTATTGAATATAATAAAACCAAACCATTTAAAATATCAAAAGTAGTGTTTATTATTATAGTGCTTATATGCTCATATGTTTTCGTAAACTTGAATTCTAACATGTCATTTGAATGCTTTTATTTTACTTAAGCGTATTTAGCACGCAGCAAGCTAACACAGATTCGGTTAGCATACACATATCGAGATAATAAGTTTGTGATCAGGCATTACAGCGGCCTTCTACATTGGGTCCTAAGCGGACACAACTCCCCCGGGAATCACAACACTTGTCAGAAGTGAAGAGAGACAGACATGGCGCACACATCAGCATTAACCAGGTGTGTTTTATTATACATTGTTTTAATATGATACGCTTTTACAGCATAATGATAAAGTAGATATACATAGAGAGAGTTTGGGTGTAAAATGTCATGTTTTATTGTGTTAGTTCGCTATATATTTGAGTTTTTGTGGCTTCAAATCAAAACCAACCAACTGCAGTTTAATTGATATTAAATGGAAAGCACAATAAAGAAACATGTTTATCTCATCTTGTTAGTAAACTCTTCATATATATATATATTCCATGTATGAAGCCTCTTGGTTGTCATTGCAGCTCGTTTTGAAACTTTGTTGTTAAAAGCAAACCATTGGAAATCAATCATTGTAACTCGAGTTTAATTCTATTTTAACAGCGAGAAAGCTTGTTCGAGTGTCTATAATGAAGTGAAGGTATGTTTTTCTGTTCAAAACTCTACTTTAAACTAAACTAAAGCACCTGCGTCGTATGACTATACAAACATTACAAAATAAAAGTACCCGATTTGATTACTTGCTATGGCGTGACCCCGCCCAAACCATTTGAGCGCAAACCACGCCCCCACAGCTATGACTCATGTTTCTAGCGATTTCATTGGTCCACTCTGTATAACTGATCGAGAAGCTTCAAGGGCTTTTATTATTATATTCATATTTAAAGTAATCTGCACCATATTTGTGTTTTTGTTGTTGTTTCCTCTGGCTGTTTTTGATAAACAAACGTTGTTTTTCTGTTAATTCTGTCAGTTATTTCCAATGTTGTTTTTCTTGTATGTTTGTTTATATGCAATGAATGAATGTTAAACAATAAAGGCTTGAAATATTTCACTCTGTGTAATGAATCTATATAATATATTGGTTTTACTTTCTGAAATGAGTGACAACAAATATCGACCTTTTTCACGATATTCTAATGAATTGAGAAGCATCTGTATTTGTACGTTTACAGAACTGGTTATCTCTCAGGTATTAGTTCGGCACATATCATTTATGCAGGTGAACCAACTCTGGACCACACAAGTGACCAATCAGCTTTAATGTAGCTGACCGATGAATTCAAAGCCGAGACTGTGCGGGGTTTTCGCTCAATGGCCGTAGTTTGTGCTTAACTGGTTTAGGGGGATAAATCACGCTTTCCTATGTATGCGTGACTTCTGCCTTTCACAGGAAGAACCCTCGGCAGTGTCCGGTTGGGGAGACTTTAAGCTGAGAGAAATGGAGAAATGAGCAGATGCTGTACTTTGCGGCACTCAGCTGTGGTCTATAGAATTGGCGTTCTACCATATTTTAAATTATACTTTCATAAGTTAACATTTCGTTATAACATTGAAATACGCCACGTCTATATAACACGGCTATGTGCCATAATGAACAGCATCAGCAAAATTGAACAGTTTTCTCATTTTTCCATTTCTCTCTGCTTAAAGTCTCCCCAACCGGACACTGCCGAGGGTTCTTCCTGTGAACGCAGAAGTCACGCAAACATAGAGCCCATTGTTAATTTCTGCATATTTTAGGATGTGATTAAAACATTAAATGGTAATGATAGTGTATATAAATGAATTATTCTTTAATGCAGGAGTACTATGGAAAGATACTGAAGGAATCATCTGATTTGAAAAGCAATGCCTGTGTTGCGTCTGCTCAATCTGTCCCAGAATACGTGAGAAAAGTGCTGGCTGAGATCCATCAGGATGTTGTGGCAAAGTAAGGACTTTAATGCAGGACATTGCAGTGATGTTCTCTGTTATGCTATAAAAACTATTACAGTAAAATACTTATTTACCTGTTTTAACAGCTTCAACATCTACAGGCCTGCCAACTTTTGAGTTCAGGGTATGGGAAGGACGGGAAGTTAAAGAAAACATAATAACCTTGCATTAGAAGTATTGTGATAACAGAGTTGATAACATCATTTCATAAATCACAAATCATTAAAAACATAATGTAGTTTTCATGTTTACTGTGAAAGTGTGAGAAAACACTCAATAGAGTCTCAATGCGAATGCATGAGAGTTGGCAGCCCTGAATCTTTCAGATGGTTAATTGATAACATGATATTGTGTTATCATTTGGTAAAAGACGATAGTCTATTACAGATGATTTTCCTGAAATATGAAGACATTCATTTGACACAAAGATATTAGCATTTTACCCATTGTCTTAAAGTGATAGTTCAGCCCCAAATGAATATTCTTTCATCATTTACTCATTTGTCATAAACATCAACATTTCTCAAAATATCGTCTTTAGTGTTCCATAAACAAGTTTTCAGGGCTCTACGGCAACTTATCTTTTTTTTGAGCACTTGTGCTCATTAATTTACCCTTTTTGTAGCGCAGTCAAAAATTTAGTAGCACACGAAATTGAAGCATACACCTGTAAAAGTAGATCCAGATCTGTCAACCGCATTACAGTTTCAAATCACTGTGCCAAGTTTACATTACTATACTGTAGCCTACTGTCCTGTCCACCTCAGAATACAGGTCTAACAACAAACACAAACATGCAGGGAATCATTCAAATAGATTAAATAAAATTCCCAGTTAATAACATTTGATTTGAGATTCATAAACATCCATCCATCCATTTTCTTCCGCTTATCCGGGGCCGGGTCGAGGGGGCAGCAGTCTAAGCAGAGATGCCCAGACTAGAGGTGTTCTCGGGTCCAAAGATCTTTACCCGACCTGAAATGACCCGAATCACTTTTACCCGGACCCGACATGCCAATTTTTTATTTATTTTTTAAAGCCCCGAACCTGAGTCCGACCCGACCCATCGTATATATATTTTTAAACCCGACAGGACCTAAATGTAAACGTTATTAATGAAAATGAAATTGATATGGCAATGAAAACGTTGATCCTCTTGTTTTGCTCTGGCAAATTGCGCAAACTCGGGCTAAATAGCCTACACAAAACAGTATAAAGACACAGCTTAATCCAGTTTCCTGATTAATCCCCTGCACCGATCAGTTTTTTTCGCAAGAGGAGAGTTGGTAACTAAACGCACACACACGAGCGACGTGCTGTTATTGTACAGAATAGTTCTTGAACTTTGTGTCTCGCTGTTGTTACAGCCAGCTCTTAAACTGCGACCAAAGAGGGAGATCAGATGCGGCCGATTCTTAACCAAACATTAGCACTAAAAGCAACATCATATAACTAAAGAACGCATGATGGCTCAGCTGTTGAACGCCAGATGATTGCTTAAAGCAACGGCAAACAGTAACATTCATCCAGCTTCCAACAGTTATGCCGGACACCCTCCAAACGACACTTGATGAAACTCGCACAGTCAAAGCCTAAAGGGACATCACCTCGAAAGCGAACATTTAAAGCAAAGTGTTAAGCATATTTTGCTTTCTCATAAGGGCAAACGCCGCTCCGTTCTCTAGCATGAAACGCAGCCGATCGCATATTCATGTAGGCACATTTGGGAACATGGTTTTCTTATTTGATTGTATAATATTTTTCTCACGTCGCACAGACTAATTTCCAGTGGCACTGTAGAGCCCTATAAACAATGGTGAAGGTGAGTAAATGATCACAGCATTTGTGCTGTTGCGTGACCTTTGCCTGTAAAGCATATTTTATGTGTTATCTCTCTGGTGTAGAATATGTGTCTTTCTCCTCTCAGGTACTATGGCTGTGGTCTGGTGGTCCCTGAGTGTTTGGAGGGCTGCAGTGTGCTTGATCTCGGTTGTGGAAGTGGACGGGACTGCTACATGCTCAGCCAGATTGTGGGAGAGAAGGGACATGTCACAGGCATTGACATGACTGAAGATCAGGTACATGGGGTTTCAGGCAATGTCAAGCCCGTAGGCAGGGGGGGGGTCGGGTGGTTCGAACGAACTCCCCTCAGCTGCCAAAGGTCCAGAATTTAAGTCGGTTTTTCTTTCATGTGATTGTCGTCATCATTGTTTTAATCAATGCTTGTGACAAATGTCTGGGTTGCCGTTTCAAATTAATATGATTGTTGCTGGACGTGTGTGTGTGTGTGTGTGTGTGTGTGTGTGCGTGCGTGCGTGCGTGTGTGTGTGTGCGCGCGTATGTACCTTGTTTATGTACAGAGTTTTTAGCAATACACTTTTCAAAGCAACGGTGAAGAAGCATCGCCTCTGAATGATGGGGGCGATCAGCAAAAAGGCCTACTTTTGGAAAACAAAGAACCTCCCCTTTCAATAGGCTGACTACGGACCTGATGTAGTGATCTTCACACGGCACCAATTCTGTGTGATGCCAACACAAGACACTAGAGGTGTTATGAGTGTGGTCCCACATCATCTCTTGTGTCTCTTGTGTGTGTGATGTTTCAGATGACCACTCCCTCTGTTTACACCAAGGCAAAGGTCAAGGGTGCCTTAACAGTAGAAATGATCCAAATAGATCATACAAGAACAATTATGTAAATTGATCATCCTAAATCACCAGGTTTTGTGAGGATTAGCTTACTTGTAGAGCTTCTTATTGTATTCTCAACACAAGGAAGACATGTGAATAAATGGTGAAAACCTTTGGCAGAATTTGTCCATATAAAGCTGTAAAACTGAGCATGCCCTGGACCTCATCTCCCACCATCCATGCACTGTTCTCACCTTATTTACCCCTTCCCTGTTTGTCAAGTAATAATAATGACCCCCGTTGATGAATCATTCTGTTAATACTCTTCTATAGCATCTTCATATTTGCACTTTAACACTTGTGTTTTATTATCTATGCACTGTGCTCTTGTAGGGAGGGGCGAATCTAACCTGATTGGTTAACAGACAGGGTTTTTCCTGGGTCAAAAATGGTCTTGATGGTCCAGAACCGTAGTCATCCAGAGTTAAAAGAAACCTACTCGTGAACTTCGAGCCTAATAAATCCAAAATAGTGCAAAGAAAGATTGCATTTGTTTTTTATTCAGTTGTTATTATTTAGTTTCAAGTTATATATTGGCCAAGATATGATCTGACACAGATAAAACCTGTCACTTCTCACAATCCTCCTTTATTGCCCTCTGCAAAGCTCATAAAATGAAATTAAATAAGCTTGCTCAAAGCTCATACTACACATATGTCATAAATCAACTTTAAATACCAAATCACACTTATCTTACAGTCTTGTTAAATGGTCTAAGCACGCTTGCGTTCTTTGGTCATTGACCAAAGTCTTGTCAGAGTTGGGTTGTGAGTGTGTTTGCTGCTACATCAAGGAGATGATGAATGACAAGAAACCCTGTTGTGTAGTGTAAGCGCCACAGCAACTCAAGCAGTCTCACAGTCCCGTATAGTGTCAGCCCGGCTTAAGGGGTGTTTGGTCTTATCTCATGGCACTTTGGGTATTTGTTTATGTTAGCCCACCAAAATCCAAACCCAATATAGCAAACCTTTTTTCCATCATGGCAGGTAGACAGAGGCACGGCCACAAAACATTTTCAGAACAGTTTGGTTAGTTTTGTCTGTTATGGTTTTCTTCTGGTATAGAACTCCAAACACAATTGATGATCATGTTTCCTGTTCAAAGTTATTTAGTGTATTCACATTCAACTGAAGTGTTTTATGACTGTAAGGGTCGCATTAACCAAAAATTCGTTTTTTTATACTAGTGACAGAAAAATCTGAAGGCAATGTTTAATTTTGACGGATTTCAATGAGAGTAATTTCCCTTTTGGTCGAGTTAGTAGCATCCAAGCATTTCCTTTCATCAGAATGTGATTGTAGGGACAGGTAGGTTTCCCTTTCATTACTGATAAACTTATCGTACATTCAGGACAACCCACGCGGGATCTGCGGTGTGAACTTTTGTCTGTAATTATTATGTTTCATATGTAAACGACTTCAGCTTTATTGGGTATTAACATACAGTAAGAATGCATGTACGTTGCGATGACGCCACAAACATGCTAATTAGCAGCGTAATATCACCACGCACCACAGTGACGAGTAAAAAGAGACTATGACGTTTTTTTATTAGCCTGTCCTTCATTTCTAGCTCAACCTCTGCATCATGTAATACAATAAGTGGGTCATCAAAAGGGATCATACATGATAGTAAACGTAAAAAAACTACAGTTTTTTTTTTGTTTTACAGCTTGAGGTCGCCCGGAAGTACATCGACTATCACATGCAGAGATTTGGTTATAAAAAGCCAAATTTGAATTTAGTTCAAGGTTACATTGAGGCCTTGACCGAAGCAGGTCTGAAGGAGAAGTCCTATGATGTCATAATGTAAAGATTTCACAGCTTTCACATTGTTTTTGCAAGACTCGTAATATCAGTTTTATGTCAACATGACAGTTCTGTTAAATGTACACTGTTTACAGGAATAAACAGTGAATGAATCTCAATGTGGTTCTTTTATTTGATTGACAGATCAAACTGTGTTGTAAACTTGTCACCAGATAAGAAGAGTGTCCTGAGGGAGGCTTACCGTGTACTCAAGGTACTTCTGTTTTGTTCTTACATCTTCTCAGATGCTGTAATAGAAGTGATGTAAAATAGTTACTTGGCAACCTAATATTTGAAAGGATACTGTACATCTTTAGCAAGCAAGAGGGATTTTGAGCGCTTTCCATCATTGCGGACCACCCGGTACTTCAAGGGTTTCATTTTCCACCGCAGGGCTGATAACGGAAATCAGCAAAGATTAGTCTTCAATCTAGATTCAATCAAGGTTTATTTCACCAAACTTGTTGAAAAAGAATCAGGTTTATATTTAAGCTTGATCCAGGTTTTAATTCTAAATCTGGAAAAAGCTGAACATTTGGGGAAAATAATAGGAATTTTTTAAATGAAGGTTTATTTTGAATTGAGCTATTTCACAAAAGAAATGTACAGGTGTTGAGAAATGTTTACATGAAGTTCACACCAAAGAATAATATCAGAATATCTAAAAATAGCCAAAACCCTGAACAAACAATGACAGTTTGTATGTTTTGTTGTAGTTGTTTAAGGGTGTCTTGTTGGTCCTGACTCAGTTTAAGTGAGGTACTATTTAAACCGAGGTTTATGAGCGCTGTACACAACACAGAATCCCCTGAAATCAATATTTGAATCAACTGTACTGCTGTCTGGACATTTGGGATTCTGTTGTGGAGATGAAGGTTTGGATCATGTGTTTATCGTGAGCTTTACAGGTAATAATCAGTGTATATCAGCATTTTTCTTGTCTGCCTGTGGCATCTGATAGTGTGTTTGGACCTGCTAATGGTTTATGACCTTTCATATATGGTGTTGCGTGACGTCAGACCTAACAAAGACCATGACCATGTGTTCTATGTTTTTAGTGTTTGTCATCATATTTGGCACATCTCTTTACCTGTGTTTTTACGAACAATATGGATGTAAAGCTGCTTTGTATCAGTGCAAAATGTTAAATTCTCTGTAGAAATACATTTAAAGTAAATCCTTGAATGGTCTAGGACGGAGGAGAATTGTACTTCAGTGATGTTTATAGTGATTCCAGAATCCCAGAAGACCTGAAGGCCAACAAAGTATTATGGGGTAATGAACAGCATATTCTAGTCATATAAGTAGCTTATAACTATAGCCATAGCAAATAACAAAGGCTCTGATGTAGGCTTATCGGCACGCTTGCTTTAGGTGAGTGTCTCAGTGGGGCATTGTGGTGGGAAGATCTGATACGACTGGCTGAAGAAGTTGGATTCAGTAAACCACGACTGCTGACTGCCAGCATCATCACGGTGGGCAATAAGGAACTGGAGAAACTTCTTGGTGAGTCGAGGGTTTCAAAAGTTTGTGTTTTAATCTGCTGCTTTGTGATTGTAGGCAATGATATAAATGCAAAATCAGGTTCAGTATACATAAGCGTTCTTGAACTAAAACACACATTTGGCGATTCTCAAGACAATGTTCTGCTTTTTGCCCTAAAATGCTTTTTATTTTAAATGCAGAAATAGCATTTTTATAGCATGAATTTCCATAGTCAGATAAGTGCCGCCTTCAGAACGATCACATCCATAATGTTCCACATAACTGGGCCTGTAAACATTAAAATATTCTATAATTGAGCTATTTTATGTTCTATGAAGAGCCATGTCTTCACCATTTCTTGGGTGTTTTTGGTCATGGTTTGTATATATCTGTTTTATCATTTTAATTTAGAATTCTAATTTATTTCATAGTTTTGATTACTGTTATGTTACTTTAGTTAACAAATAATAACAAAGAGCAAATATGCTCCGTAGCTTTTGACTGTTCATCAGAAGACCTTTTACCATGAATAAGATGCGTAGCTCAAGTGACATCATTATCTGGCTGAATTTGGTTGTTATCTGTTACATTTTTACATTTTGTCTGGATGTTTTAGTAATATCTAAACTGTATTTTTATTAGGTGACTACAAATTTGTGTCGGCAACATACCGGCTCTTCAAGCTGCCCAAAGGTTCAGAGAAGAAGCCTTGTCTGGCCATATACAATGGAAACATGACGGGTGCGGTGGAGAGCTTTGAGTTTGATGCCCAATATACCTTTAAGGTAACTTGTTCATACTTGGCTAAACATAAGACAGATCTGCACACTTTGTCCTTCTTTGAATCATCTGTAATCATTGTGTTCAAATAAATGAACTGTAATGTAATGTGTAAAGTTATATATTAAATAATAGTAATGTCCAATAATGTCTCAAAATCTCCTTCACACTGCTAGATGACATTTTGTCTGTTGGTCTGTGGTGTAGATACATACGCAGATATAATGAAATGCTTATATGAGCGCACATGCCATTTGTGTGTTAGAGGTTATCTGTAAAAGGTTTTTCATCGGGGTGTCCAGTCCTGCTCGTGTCCTGCTCAGCTTTATGGTTTCTTCAGGAGTTTGATTCGGAACAACATGAGACGAGCACCTCTGGTTTACATGCACCGCACAAGAATAATGTGGACACCTTTGGGGCTTTCTTTAGGCAAATCAAGTCATGGAAGTGGATGGTGATGTGGCCGGTATTCTGATCAACTCCAGATTTTCAGAGGAATTCACATTTCAGCCTCAGGGAGTAAACGCCTCTGGAGGGTGCTATTCAAGACCCAAGGTAAGTCATCAGATTCAGGCGATAGTATGATCTAGATTCAAATGTGTTGTTTATTTACTCTGAGATGTAGGTGACGTTATTTTGAGTAGATTCACAAAGAAGATGTTTAGGTAAATCAACAGCCGTCTGTGCATCATATAATGAATGTTAATGGGGTCAAGAGTTGTAATGCACATTTATCCAACAGAAGTGTTATCCCTGTGGCTCCTGGTGACACACGGACGTCTTGTGAAGCGAATGGATCGTTACAGAATGTCATTTATAAAATGACGGGTGCTATTCTTCAGCTTTCACCAAACGTCCTGATCGCTATTCCGCTGTGCATGTGTCATTTATGCGACCATCTCAAAGGTGAACGGACACTGGATTGTTTACATAGTAGAGGAAGGACACGTGTGCCGATCTTAAGCCTTGTTTTCACACACTGGGTCACACATATGAGTGCAAGATACGCCTATTATTAACATTGATCATTAACTATAAGAATCAACAATGAACATTGAACAACAGCAGTTTTATCAAGAACCTGTTGCACTTCTAGATTGCTGGCGGACTTTCACAAGGCCGGCTTAGAGTTCTCATCTCTTATCATCTCAAACAATTATGAACATTGTACTTGACGTTTTCTCTCCCTTTCTCCTGCATTTATTGATTCATCACACAGACTAACGTTTGTGAAGTTGGCTAGTTAGATACAATTTAATATGGCAATAATCCTCTTACAGTTATGTTAATGATAACAGATTTGCTCATTCTATCAAAGAATAGGCAGTGGTTTTAAAAGTGGGGGTGAGTTATCCCCGGGACAGAGGGTGAACTACACTGAACCAGTGTAGTTTAAATACTTGCCTTTCGTTGTTTAAGATCTCCCGGTTGCATCAATGGTTCAAAAGTCGCACTCTTTGCACTTTTCTGGTCACAATTGTATAAATGACGTTCAGTTTATCGCTAATAATCACTGATTTGCTTCACAAGACATCAATGTGTCACCAGGAGCTGTGGGATCACACTCATGTTGGATAAATGTGCTTTTACAACACTTGAGCCCGTTTACATCCATTATATAAGCAGAGAGAACAAACATCACCTTCATCTCGGACGGCCTGAAGGTGAGTAAATAAACAACACATTTGAGTTCTAGGGTGAACTTTTGCTTTAACACATCATTATTTGGAAAACGTGCTTACAGAAATGTAATTGCAGTGATGTGTTGTGGAGCTCCAGTGGTATTAAAATGACATAATAATATTCAGTTTTTTAATCACTGTAAATATTCTGTACTTTAGCTGTAATAATACTTCTCTCTCTCTTCAGGACGTGTCAATAAATCCTTTCGAGCTGGTCAAGCAGTTGGGAACTGCAAGTGTCACCTCCTCCACTGGAGGGTGCTGTGCGGACCCAGAATCATGCTGCTCTTAGTATTCAGTTCAGAGATGGAATTGTTTATTCTTTTTAAATTGTTTGTACACCAAACTTAAACTGTTAATTATTGTTCTTGTTAATTCTAAAATCTCCTCTTCTGGAGGACCACTGTCCTGTACAGTATAGTCCCAGCCAGGCCCGAAATAAGGATTCAGAGGCCCCTGGGCACAAGTGTCTTGTGGACCCCCCATACACACGTGCGCACTATAAAGTTTGAAATATACGTGCACGGGCCACAGAATCAAACTGCAGAATGAATGTAGCTGAAACACTGTTATGTGAAATGATCTTCGTCTTGCTTGGGCCCCAAGGTTGTGTGGGCCCATAATGCCATATGGATAATCCGGTAAAGCCTGCTCCCAGCCTTACTTACACACACATGAATGTTAATAAAGATCACATGCAAGTGTGTAAAGAAAAAATCTGCAGTTTTTGCTAAACAATTAATGGGCTTCTTGCGCAATTTGTACTGCGGCTCATTCATTTCCGGTACAGTGTTCAAAGCATGTACATGCAGAGATCAGAGCAGATTGAATGCAAATAAAATAACATCTATTAACTGCTTTGCAAATATAGTCACAATAAAAAAAAGTTGCTAATACTTTGGGATATTACACTTGTCAATTAATTCACATGTATTTAGATGTATTAATCTATATTCATAAAGAGCTTTTCTGGGTTCTCGAAGCGCTTTATATTGGAAGGAGGGAATCACTTCAATGTGCAGCAGACATGCCCACTACACAGCAGCCTGTTGAGAGGAGGAGGAGGAGTGAAGAAGCCAATCCATACATGGGGATCATTAGGAGGTGAATGGGCACTTTCTGGGATTTTGAATGACCACAGAGAGTCAGGACTTTGGTTTAACGTCTCATGACGGTGGTTGTTGACAGTATAGTGTCCCACACAGAACACAGGGTGAGCACCTCTGCTGGCTCACTAACATCTCCTCCAGCAGCAATTTATCTACCATCCTGCTTAGCTCCAGTGGGCAACCCGTCTCGGGCTACAGCAGACCTGGGCATTCAACACGATACAACTTCACTGGTTTAATTAAAGGCAGCTACTTTAACCCTTTAATGTGTCCAATCGAACCGGTTTTAAGCATGCAACAGACTGTACGATTTCAGCAATATTATAATATCATGACAGGTCCCACTGTGCGACATGGATCTAATAAACTTGGGAACCACATGCATGTACACTGTGCGATGATCATGACCTCTCCTGAATCTTAGGCTACGGCAGAAGTCAGAAAACATCATCAAGCATGGGCAAATTGTAAACAAACACAGCAACATGAATCACACCTTTTCACGTGTGCTGGAAAATAAAGATGTGGCAGAGGAAGAGAGCTGTATTGTTATAGCTTTTATGGCCATGTAGTTTTGATCAATATGTCATTTCATGTTGCATTTTTACTGGCTACTCTGTAGGCGTAGGTTGTAGAATCAAGCAAAATTTCACTGCTAGTAAATGATCACAAGACCGACAGCAGGTCTCTTTCAGTGTCTCACGCTGTGCGAGACAGAAATCCTGGCCCTGTTTAGGCACTTACAATGCGTTTTGGTCAATCGGATCACAAGTGGACGAAAGACACTTTTGATGACTTCTGTCCTGATTTCTTCAAGAAATATCTGAAAATGTACCCATTTTTATACCGTTCATTTACCCGCATACTGTGTGTATTTGCTTTTTCAGATATTTCACTGGAATAAATGAAATAAGTGCATGCAATGTACATATGAGCGCGACTGTACAGGACAGAAAAAACATACAGAGAGCAGCGGCGGATGTGACAGTACTCAACAACGTGTGTGTGTGTGTGTTAGAAATGGAATGGTCTGTTTTTTGTCTTTAAACCAAACTTTTATGTCTTTAGCCGGCAGTCCTGTCTAGCTAGAGCGTTTCTCATAATGTCCGTATGCAGAGAGTAGGTGTCCTCAAGCGGCTGTACATCACACGCTGGAACAACAAAACGAGTTCGACACTACTCTCCTGTTGGCAGGGACAAATATATATCAATTGCTTATCATCTAAATACAATACAAATCTCACTATACTGCCACCTAGTGGTGTCACTGGTTAACAACTACATTACATTTTTATTTTGGT
Source organism: Barbatula barbatula (assembly GCF_947034865.1). Lineage (NCBI taxonomy): Eukaryota > Metazoa > Chordata > Actinopteri > Cypriniformes > Nemacheilidae > Barbatula > Barbatula barbatula. The sequence goes on along the minus strand of NC_136765.1, from coordinate 744,691 downwards.
GGGAGAAGGACAAAAATGTCTCTTTTGGTGGCAAGGTTGCAGACCCCTGCATTAGCTGGATGTTAAAAGTTGTGTGTAAGCCCAACGTCGGGCCTAAGTACGTTAACATTTACATTTAGTCATTTAGCAGACGCTTTTATCCAAAGAGACTTACAAAGAGTTCGGGGAGCAATAAGAGATATGTTATACAAAGAGCACTAATACAATAGGTGCTAATACAAAGTTACTAGTTTCAACAAAAGCCACTAGACCACTACCTGTTGAGAGAAGAGGGTTAGTGTACTTTAGTTAGTAGGCTATTCACAGAAGAGGTTGTAAGTAGTGTTTTGAAGGTTGTGAGAGATGTGGTTGACCGGACCTCATTGGGAAGAATGTTCCACCAGGAAAGAGTTGTGAAGGAGAATGAGCGGGAAAGAGATTTAAACATTACATTCAAAAATATTCATTTTAAGAGGGGCTAAAGACAAGAACATTTTTTGATTTGAATCAAAACAAAGCAAGAAACATAACTTTTATTATCGGAAAAGTCCATCTCTTTATTATTTGCTTATTATGGCGTTTTAGTGTCCAGAATATTCTTACACTTAATTGGGTGATTTACAGTTTTTCTCCATTGGTTTGGCTCATTTCTTGAAACAGAAATTACATTCTCAAAACAACATGGACAAACCAACAAAGAACTTGGCAATTGTTTACAACAGAATTGAATTTCTCATTCATTTGATCAAATTGCAAATGTCTAAGTACATGTCTCAATGTCTCACTGCATCTTTGCAAATGATTAAGTACAGTTAGCCTACATTTAGCACAATTTCCAAGTGAATTGATCTTGTTGATCTAAACTGATTGTTGATTCTCAGTCTAATGGTTGTTCGCTCCAAAACGTTTCAGCGTCATTTCATTGTATAAGTCATCACAGGCACAATAGGTGAAACAAGAACTTGACTAACGAAGGAAGAGATTCACACATCTCAGATGACCAATTACAGTTTTTCTCAGTCGCTTTGGTGCATTTCTTAGATCAAAAGTGCAATTCTTGATACTACTTGTACAAATTCCAAATCATCTAGTCACTTGTGCACATCATTATAGCAATTTCTTATTCCTTTGAACAAATTGCAATTGATAATGTACAAGTGTCAGCTTTTTTCCACATTTTCAGTTGCTCATGTCATGTTGATCAAAATATAGTAGATGGTTCTCTGTTGAATAGCATTACCCCTCAAAACATCTAGCCATTAGTTCCTTGCATAAGCCATTACATGCAAAATTGTTGAACTATTTGTCATAAACTGTCAAGCATAGTTTTACTAATGTGTATTAGACCTTTTGTACATAAACGTGATTTGATGAAATTGACCCTCATTCATGAAGGAATGTAAAGTGTTAGTTCAACCAACAATCAACCAGTTGTCTAAATTGCTCAAAGGTGCATCTCATGAACAAGAAATTGGCAAGCATATATAGACAGACCACAACACAGAGTTGCAATTTTCCAATAATGGATGGACCAGGAAACGAACAGGGTCAACAGCCAAGAGGAGGAGGAGGAGGAAGAAGAGGAGCAAGGATGCGTGGTGGAAGGCAAAACAGAGGAAGAGGCAGAAGAGGACATAGGCGCATATCTGATGACATAAAGGCCACTATTGTACACCATGTTGTCAATCATGGCCTTACAATGGCTGAGGTGGGTCGAAGGGTGCAGCAGAATATTGGGAGATCAACCGTGTCCTCAATAGTTCAAACGTTTCGAAGAGATAACAGGTATGTCCACCAATGTACAGTGCACTGTTACTGTATATAAGCAGTATACTGTATACTTCCTACAATGCCTTATATTATAGTCCACTTATATTTCACAGCATACAGAAATATAATCTAAACAGATACATACTGCACCTTACATGCACCCACCTGTATGTTTTACAGTCAAATGTGTGTTTGCATAGTTTTTGTCTATGTGAAAGTGTGCGATGCATCGTTGCATTTTTCCCCACATAGGACTGCAAGATTACCTCAAACCGGTGGCAGAGGAAGCCTTTTCACACCTCAACAGGAGGAGGCTATTTGCAACATGGTCCGAGCAAACAATGCCATGAGACTCGGGGAAATACAAAGGACCATTATAGAAGACAACGATGTCTTTGAAAACATCCATACGGTTAGCATCTCAACCATCGACAGGGTGCTGCATAGAAACCAGATGAGTCCTGTGTACCATTCCAAAGGAATGAGGACAGAGTTAAGGAGCTACGATACCAGTATGTACAGGTAAAACATATATCTATGTAACTCCTTTACAGCAACATTTTATAGTGATCCATAGTACAGTAAGCATAAACTGCACACATTTCCATTGCTGTGGAAGGAACATGCAATATATGTACAGTTTATGTCTTCTTTACCAAAACAAATTCAACTGTGTGTTGTGGGATAGAGCGTATAATGGAGTTGGAATCAAGTGAACCCTCTCACAACTTTGTATATGTGGATGAGGCTGGCTTCAACCTGACCAAATGCAGAAGGCGGGGTCAGAATATCATCGGTCACAGAGCTACTGTGGATTTGCCAGGCCAACGGGGAGGAAATATCACCATGTGTGCTGCTATTTCGGACCATGGTGTCCTAACCCATATCCCCCTTATAGGGCCATACAACACCCAGCATCTCCTCAACTTTTTAGAGACTCTCTACAGGGCTCTCATCCCTAATGATGAGAGGGGTCTGTTTAGAGAGGATTTGCTAAAGTATGTGGTCATTTGTGATAATGTGAGTTTCCATCGATCAAACATCATAAGGCAATGGTTTGTGACCCACCCGAGGATGCTCATAGAATTCCTCCCACCTTATTCACTATTCCTTAACCCAATTGAGGAGTTCTTTTCAGCATGGAGGTGGAAGGTGTACGATCGTCAGCCGCACACACAGATGACCCTGCTGGCTGCAATGGATGCAGCATGTGAGGACGTCACAGTAGATGCCTGCAGAGGATGGATAAGGCATTCCAAAAGATTCTTTCCACGTTGCATTGGAAGGGAAAATATGTGGATGAGAATATGTGGGCCGACAGACAGGAACGTCTGGATGTGTAGAGACAGCACTAGAACAGTGATAAAGGGGGTGTTTCCTGTGTTTCTTTCTCATTTAGTTTGTTTTCCTTTGTGCCCCTTGTCTTTTTCTTACTGTATATTGACATTATTTTTCTTTCATAAAGTAGCACTAGTAAAAGCTGTGAAACACAAAATTCTGTCCAGTCTCTTTGAATCAATAACCCACATACAGTAATATGTAAATAGTACTGTTGAAATTGATATATGCCATAGAAGTTCAGCCTTGTGCAGTTTCAATATAGTAACTGTCATCCAAACTGTAGACTAAGTTTACATCAGGTGATACTGTCAAAGTACACAGTTACATTGACAACATGCCTAAACATTTTGACGACCTTGTTCGTGAACAATGACTCAATGACTTATCATTCTGATGACACTGACATGATCATTGGCATGAATATTTACTTTTGAGAGATGTACTAAGGATTTTTAGTGACTGACTAGCTTTAGAAACATATCTATTGTATATTGCAGTTTGAACAAATTGTTCTGAGAAATGCACTTATTATTTTGCACATGTTAGGGATGATGTGAAAAACGCACCAAAGCGACTGAAAAAAACTGTAAACAGTATGTTTAGTTACCTGACAGGTGATGTCCATGACTGTGAATGCTGCCAAACATGTATGTAAAGAGCTTGACCTTGCAGGACCAGTACAATTTCTGAACACGGAAGCACCTGGCCAAGTAAATGAACAAGGGCAACTGCCTGCTCGAGGAAGAAGAGGAGGAGGAAGAAGAAGAGGAGGAAGAAGAGGAGGAGGAGGAAGAAGAGGAAGAAGAGGAGGAAGAGGAGTAGTAAGGGTGCGTGGTGGTGTAATAGGGAGAAGAGGCAGAGGAGCACGAAGAAACCACGCTGTCCCGGATGAAATTCGGGCCACAATTATAGAACATATCATCAACCATGGTCTCACAATGGCGGAGGCAGGTCGCCGAGTTCAGCCTAATGTGCCTCGCTCTACAGTCTCCTCCATCATCCAAACCTTTCATAGGGAAAACAGGTATGTAGTAGGACACTGTGTATAGAGCAAGAAATATATATATTTACACATTTACCTACTCATTTAGTGTGTGTGTGTGTGTGTGATAGGCCTACAGTAATATCTTACCTCAATGGTATGTTATGATACTAAAATGACAAGAAAAACATTGAAAAAAACACAGTTTTCCACGACAACCTTGCACGGGTGGCAGAGAAAAACTTCTCAATGAACAGCAAGAACAAGAGATCATATAATATAATGCCATCACAATGAGACACTGCAATCCTACAAGACAATGCCATATTCCAAAATGTCAACTTTATAAGCATCTCCACAATAGACTGTATATTGAAGAAGCATCAGATGACAATGAAGCAAATTTACAGGGTACCATTTGAGAGGAACTCTGATAGAGTGAAAGAGCTGCTGTACCAGTATGTACATGTAAGTCAGTTACTGGTGATCCAAAGCAGTTGTTCCCAAAATTTTTTCAGTATCCACTTTACGTGATTTGTGTATCCAGGTATGAAAATATTTGTCATTGATGATTTTCCCCCTCCCCTTTCTGTCAAATACCCCCTGTAGTACCTCTGCATAGGGGTACATGAACCCCAGGTTTGGAACCACAGGAGTAGTGACCAGTAGTAAACTGAACTAGTGGAGAACATAGAACATTCCCATGTAATTGTCTGTAACTGTAGTGTATGACTCTTCTGTATGACTGATTTGATGTTTTCTTTTTTTCCGCTATTGTAGAGAATAATGTCATTGGAAGGAAAGGAGACCCCTCACATCCTCGTGTTTGTGGAGGAATCTGGCTTCAACCTGGCCAAGGGCCGAAGACGTGGCCGTAATATTATTGGCCACCGGGCCACGGTGGATGTCCCAGGCCAGCGAGTGGGGCAATATAACTATGTGTGCTGGCATATCTGAGAATGGTGTGGCCACTCACATCCCCAGTCCTGGTCCATACAATACACAGAAGCTCCGTCTTTTCTTGGACGACCTTCATTTTGATTTGATCCCTGAAAATGAGAAAGGTCCTGTAGGGCCTCACCTACAATATGACAGTACAGTAACCATTGTCAATGAAGGACGGGGCTAAGACTGAAAGGTGGACATGAGGGATGTTTCAATGGTCCTCTGCCATAGTGACAAAACATCTAAACATTCTGACTTGCAGTGCTTACACAATGCCAACGGGACGAAGCATTTTGGGGGCACTGACTGTTTAAATGAGAAAGAAATTTAGTTTTGACACAAGAGTGAACTGTTTTGGGAGAGATATGAGCTTTTGCAGGTAAACCATGGTGTTGTGCTGAACCATCCACACTATTTTGGCAAACGCATTAAGAGTTTTGAGAACGTCTGGTCTGTTTCAAAAAATGAGCCAAAGCAATTGAGAAGGATCTTTGTCATTTTCGTGGCACTGACTGTTTATATGGGAAAGGAATTTAGTTTTGAAGCATGAGTGAACAGTTTTGGGAGAGATATGAGCTTTTGCAAGTGAGCTATAGTGTTGTGCTGAACTGTAAGACTGTTTTGCCAAATTATCTTAGAATTTTGAGAATGTAATTTCTGTTTCAAGAAATGAGCCAAACTAATGGAGAAAAACTGTAAAAGAATTACATGTGGGAATAAAATTCTTAGTTAACAAAAGTACGATTTAAATAGAAAACATTTTAACCTCCTTTTTCATATTTGATTGTTTATAAACATCTTTAATTCTGACACATTTTACTCATTTAACCACTTGTTGAATGAATGAAAATATGCTCTGTGTTTTCTGGAAATGATTCACAGGATTTACACAATATGAACTCTCCAGAAGGATTAATATCCATCTCATTTTTAAGTGAATTTTTATGACTTTGGGGACAAACTGGACAATCAGAGGTTCTAATATGTTTAAGCATTCGTTTGTCAAAGATAATACCTAATGTCTCTCTTACAGACTTGACATGCTCGAGAGTTTGTCTAAAAGAAAGATTTGTTATTCTACAAAGGCGGTTTTGTAAGGGTCAGCGATGTCGTTATCAGGAATTATGATTCATTTAAGTGATTCGTTTTTCAGTTCGTTACCAAAATGATTCCTTCACTGATTCAACCATATCTCTATCTCTCTATTAAATATTATGTCTCTTATCGACTCATTAAATCAATAAAATAAATCTTAATATGTAGTTCAGATGACCGAAGAACAAGGTTTTATTGTGTCGTGTGGTAAAGTAATTCACTACTCAATATTCTCATATTAAACCCTTTGCTTTATTAATTCAAATCATTAAAAGCCCTTTCTTAACCAGAGGGGAACAGAAACCAAACACAAATCATAAAATGGAAAAGTAAATCAAGTCAACCGAACGGAAAATAACAATCAAGAGTCCGATTAAATAAAATCCCAAGCCTTCTGTCACAATAAACAAAAGAAAACAACATTAACCTTATTATCCCAGAATCATAATTCAACTTAAAAACACATTTCATACCTCTTCAAATATCTGCTTTACACAATGGCTGCTCTGGTCACAGGGTTCTCAACACTGAACCACATTCACGAGTTCGCCCTCGCCAATAAACAGCTCCTTGTTGGGATAGATGGCAAAGCATGGGAATGCAGGTTATGCGTATTTGGCGTGTTGTACAGGGAGTGGGCTCCAAGCTCGCCGGATCTATCCGAACCCGGAGCACTCTACCCTGCTCAGAGCAAATGCTCCGGGCTCGGAACCGGCTCGAGCCCAGAACACACTTGGCAAGATGCAACAGGAAAGATTGTTTGTCTATTTATGATAGAGCTTGCAGGAGCTGATAGGGTAGATACAGTAATTGCTGATGGTGAACCAGCCTAGATAATTAAGTAGAGATAGCGTGCTCGGCTGATAGGTGATTGCTGCTGATGGAACATCGGGCTGATTTATATGCTTAGATTCCTCCCGAACTTTGTTAATAAAACATCATTTAGTGACGTAAACCCGAACCGGCCTGCTCACATTATCATCAACACCGTGCTCCTGTGACCTCTGTCTATTCAAGGTCACCGCTAGTTCAGACATTGAATACTGTCCATAGTGTAGCTTTATTATGAAATCTACAAATATAATTAGATGCATAAACAGTACACACACACCAATGGTATTGAAAGACCTTTAAACAATTTGTTATTGGGCTTTCAAGATGGGCACCTCATTTAACATTTGGAAAGCCACGGCCTTTTAGCAAACACATACAAATAAAGTGTTTGTTTATTTGAAGGGGTCTACAGTATATATTAGGCTACATGATATATTGGACATTATAAACCTTCACCCGCAAACTAATCATCATACATAATGTAGTTCACTTTGATGAAACAGAGCTTTTCCCAATGTGCATCGCGCCAAAGAAGCTTTACAGGAGAAAACTACAATAACACAGCACAGCGGTGGACTGAAAACATTACACACGTTTTTCCAAAAGTGGGACAACTGGAGCAGTTTCTAGAATTAAAGAGTCACCATTAATATGACATTAACATCAGCGACTGCTCTAAATAAACCTGAGACCGTTTCAGAAAAACATACAGAGAAGGAACAAACTGCCTACAGAATTAGCAATGTGATCAAATACAGATACACAATACATATTTTAAATGTTATGGTATAAAAATATTCCACATATTTAATAAAATACTGAATTTAAAGCGTTAATAGTTTTATAAACACATGATTTAAATCATTTAATTGTATGGTAATCCCCCACTTTATACACCGATGCAGATTTACGTCTTGGGTGAAAACTCAGATTTATAAGGTTGTTTTACAGTCAAAACTTAAAGCTTCCCGGCCGTTTCCATGGTGACTCGTGAAATCTGTGATCCATTGACAATGTCTTCATGTTGTTTCTCTGGGTTTCCTTCGTGAGGTTCATTAAACGTGTTTAACCCTTCAGACGTGAGCAAGGTTTGGGTTAATTTCCAGTCTGGATTTAGAGCACATCACAGTACAGAGACTGCTCTGATTAGAGTTACAAATGATCTGTTTATGGCGTTCGACCGAGGTTGTATCTCCTTATTGGTGCTGCTAGATCTTAGTGCTGCATTCGACACCATTGACCACAGCATGCTCCTACATAGACTTGAAAATGATGTCGGTATTAAGGAAATAGCTTTGAAATGGCTTAGATCTTATTTATGCGACCGTTTCCAATATGTAAAAATAAACAATGAGGTATCACGCAAATCGCAAGTCCAGTACGGTGTACCACAGGGCTCAGTACTAGGGCCTATGCTCTTCGCATTATACATGTTACCCCTAGGAGATATAATAAAGCGACACGGAATAAGCTTTCACTGCTATGCTGATGATACGCAACTTTATATTTCCTCGAAGCCTCACGAAACACAGCAATTCCATCGAATAGTGGAATGCATTGTCGATATAAAAAAGTGGATGAGTAGCAATTTTTTATTACTGAACTCGGACAAAACTGAAGTGTTACTTATCGGACCGAAAACCGCCCTACGTAACAACCAAGAATACTGCTTAACTATTGATGGATGTTCCATAGACCCTCATCTTCAGCTAAGAATCTTGGCTTTATATTCGATAGTACTCTGTCATTTGAGAACCAGGTCGCCAACACCTGTAAGATTGCGTTTTTCCATCTTAAAAATATATCTAAATTACGTCATATGCTGTCATCATCAGATGCAGAGAAGCTTATTTATGCCTTTATGACATCAAGACTAGATTACTGTAATGCACTATTAGGTGGTTGCCCTGCAGGCCTATTACAAAAACTCCAACTGGTCCAAAATGCGGCAGCTCGAGTTCTTACACGTACAAAAAAGTATGAGCATATTAGCCCGGTTCTGTCAACCTTGCACTGGTTACCTATAAAGCATCGCATACATTTTAAAATCTTGCTTATTACCTATAAAGCCTTGCATGGTTTAGCTCCTCACTACTTGAGAGAACTTCTTACGTATTATAGTCCATCACGTGCACTACGCTCTCAGGCGTCAGGTCAGTTGGTAATACCTAGAATTTCAAAATCAAGTGCAGGCGGCAGATCCTTTTCCTATCTAGCGCCTAAACTTTGGAACAGTCTTCCCTGCACTGTCCGGGAGGCGGACACACTCTGTCAGTTTAAATCTAGACTAAAGACGCATCTTTTTAATCTAGCATACACTACACTATCATAATATATATATTTCAAAGATCTAGGCTGCACTAGTTAGATCAACCGGAACCAGGGACACTTCCAATAACAACTGATGCATTTGTTGCATCAAAGAGTGCAGAACAGTATTCTACTCTCAGCCAGTCTTGTCTCATTGTTCCAAGGTTACAAGAGCGGAGCGGGCAGGGCGCAATCCATTCCTAGACCTGACAAATGCTGGACGAAGGAAGTGACGTCCCTACAAAACTTCAGCCACTATTAGATTATTAATGATAATTTTAAATCTAATTTTTTTTTATTTTGCCTTGTTGTGCAAGCACTGTTGAGCTTGTGCAGAGGCTGCAGTTTTTGCCAGAGGGGAACTGGAATCCCCTGGTTAGGCCTGGTTTCCCTCTGAGGTTTTTTTTCTCCTCCAATAGAGTTTTGGGTTCCTTGCCACCGTTTTCATACTGTTTTGCACTGTTTTGCCTGGCCGGCGGGGCTGCTAGAATTTGATAGTCTTATTTAATTAACACTGCATATAGGAATTTATTGTGTGTCTGATATTTGACCTGTGTTTTGAATTCCATAACCTTTTATGTTTTACTTATAGTCAATTTTTCTTGTACAGCTGTTTTGTAACAATGAAAATTGTAAAAAGCGCTATATAAATAAAGCTGACTTGACTTGACTTAATCCAGTTCAGGGTTTAGCTGACGGTAAATTAAGCTGATTTCTGGAATACACCCTTGGTCTTCACAAACATAAGTGTAAAACCGTCTGGGCCTTACAGACATTAGACATCAATGGATTCTTTTATTATGTGCTCTTACTACCACATGAAGCATGCTGAGCTCAGAGGTCTGTACCATGATAGTTAAACAAAGAAATGCTCCCACACCCTGTTTGTCCTTGTTAGTAATACATTTATATCATATCATTTACTTTCTAAATATCGTAATGTTAAAATCTGAGGTGAGGTTACACGTTTCAGTCTCGTCTGAGGTCCAGTCAGAATAATGCAGTCACAGATTCCAATTGACATTAAATCCTCTTCTTCAACTCAAGTCGTGATTTAGTTTTAACAGTGATAGTTCATCCAAAAATAAAAATTCTGTCGTATCATTCATTCACCATCATGTCATTTCAAACATATTTTGAAGAATGTTTGTGACAGAACAGTGGCGGTACCCGTAGACTTGGGTTGGTATTGTCTACAAACAATATAAGTGAATGGGTTCCACTGAGATACTAAAATAAATGAAGATTTGAGGGTCAGCAAATAAAGACAGATTCATCCCTTTTGATGGATTAGATCTCTAAAAATGCAGTCGAAAGAAATTGAAAAAGAAGTTGATATTTATGGTCAGAGTTTTAGATCTGCTGCAGTAAAAGTATAAATGTGACGCGCTGAGCTGAAAACAACAAATCAAACATTCTTATAACAAGTATTTATCTGATTTGAAGTGATATCAAGTCATTGCCACACACATTCGAAACTTGAAACTGAACCTTTTATTATGTTAATGGTCATTTATGTCATAAGTGTATATGGCGTAACGTAAAAACATTTTGTGTGCATATTTACATCGTATATTTACGAAAGTAACAAGCTACATCTGTATACAGAAAATACAACTGACATGAGTTACTGAACTATAAATATTACATCATATATTTAGTCTTTTCAAAGCATGACAGAATTATAACCTCCACATATACTGTAGATAGAAAGCAACAGAAGGATTAATATGGGATGTCAGGCACTTTATCAGGGATGAAGAATGATGAAAGTCACGAGGAAAACCATCGATACACAACATCACCAGTGCAAGCAAAGCATCACAAACTCATCTCAGAACCTAGAAAAAGTCAAGAATGTACGAATGTAAAAGAAAAGGAGAGAAAGAAAAGCACAGCAGCACAAAAGATATGAGGCTTTATCATCACCGTCAAACAAACCAGGAGAAATCCACACAAAACAACATCGATCCTGGAATCTGAGTCAAAGGACATGTGAGAACGATTTCATGTTTTATTTACCAGTCATACAAAGCTAAATGATATTCTCGCGATGCAAAATGAGTGATTGTTTCCAGCAGCGTCACAAATGGATCTTCGTCTTTCATCTGTCCACCGTACAAAACTAGAGAGAATCTCTGTGAACACGTCAGTCGTCGTCCTCCGCTTTTCAATGTGAAAGAATATTCAAAGGTGATCTATGTACACAACACCATAAACATCAGCAGCAGACAAACACATCTGTACCGTCCAATGAAATCGCTGCTTGAATATTGTGTTACATATGCGTGTTGTGTAGAGGTTCATGGGAATATTTGCATAGAAAGTCAAATCTGCTGATGTCTGTTAGCATCAGTTTGGCACAAACAAATTCACATTTCAAATGACATCTGTGCCCGTTATTTCATTACACGTCAAAAGATTAGAATTCAATTAGAAATGAACAACAAACATAATAGGAAGGTTTATATTAGAATCGTCTTGATGAAGATCAAGAGTCAGTTCATTCTGACGTAAGTGCTTCTTGAATTCATGACGGATCTCCTTCAAGAAAATGATCAAATTCTCAAAGATTAAAAGCATTAATATGAACCTGTACTGTAAATAAAAGAGATTAAAACATTTGCATTCCTGGACAGATGTTTATACAGTGCACAACGGCTGTCGTTTTATTACGGTCACTGGCCAGAACATTAAGTCACGTGAACACATGATGATAAGCGTTTTAATTCATGGTAAATAATATCTAGTGCTGTCTTTGTTCTAATATCTACAGTCGAACGAGGGTCACATGAATCACTGCAACGTCACAAGAAAACAAAAACTAAAATCCCTTTAAACATACACAACTTGTTATGAATATTCTGATATAATCTCTGTACAAAAGATTTCTTCACACGCTGTGGCTTTGAAAGTTCAAGCGATCTCTCTCCCGCTGAAGGACTCTCCTCCTGTTGAGCCCCGCGACGCAGCAGAACACGGCGGTCGGCCGCGTCGATCAAAGCTCCCGCGGCAAGGGTCGCCTCACCCGTCTCGGGCGAATGAAAAAACAAACCGTCGGCGCGGTCCGGACTCACCCAGCAGCCTTGTGTTTGCCCCCGCAGCAGCGACACGCCTCTCCGCAGCGGTGGCAGGCGCGCAGCGGCGGGTAACAGCACATGCAGGGCGCGACGAGAGACAGTCCCAGCAGTGCCAGCCAGCGCACGCAGAACTGCTCCTCGCTGGTGTCGCAGGAGCACGGGTCAGAGAAATCTCCCTCCGAGTCGGACATGCAGTGGTACAGCATGCTCTCGGCACACAGCATGCAGCTCACCTTGTAGATGCACTGCTTGATGGGGTCGGGGGCGTCCTGACACTCGCCCCGCCGGTTGTCCTCGTGGTTGAACATCTCGCGGCAGTAAACGCAGCGGGAGCGCTCGCCGTCCTCGCGCCTCCGGCGGGACGCTTTCGACTTTATCAGAGGGGACGGCTGCTGGGTCTTAACCGAGTCTTTGCCGTGAGACCCCGGGCCCTCGGCATACAAGAACTCGCACTTCCTCCCATTCGGCTTGGAGAAGGTGGAGATGAAGTCCGGTTCCTCGCGCTCCGCGTCTCGTTTCCAAAAGACGGGTTGTCGGTAGTCCTCGTAGCCTCGGATGAGAACGTCTCTACGGGGGTTGATGCGAACGATCTCCTCGTCATCCATCTGAAAGCTGACGTGACGTGTGGTATTGAAGGAAACCTGCCGACGTGAAGACAAAATCAATTTTTTACTAAACATTTGACAATAAATCATAGAAACAAACATGTCATGCACATTTTGTTATTGTGATTCATCAAACCAGAATTTTCTAAATGTTTGATCCGTGTGTGAGTATTCAAGTGCCACTCACAGTCAGTATTTGGTTTGTGATGATGTACCTGTGGTGGCAGAAAGTGATGGTTGACGGCATCATCAAAGGGCGAAGCTCGAACATAAGAACCACGTAAGGGCTCGGTGGACACGATTCCTCGAGGAGAGAAGATCTCTCTCACTGGAGTCTCCTGCTTCACCTGTCACCACCACAACACATCAAAACTCTCATGTCACGGCAGTGGAAGTATATTATACAGTATTAGATTTGAGAAGCATTTAAAATAAACCAGTGAAGAGAAGGGCTTCCACTGCAAAATATAAAAACACTCAAACATCATTTATCAGAAAACATTTGGGCCACGCAAATATTGTTCTTCGATCTTGTCCAGCAGGTGGCGTCATCAGCACATGACATAACCGACTGAACATGAACGAGTGTGAGAGGAGGATGTGTGTTATACGTGTTTGTGAAATGAGACGTCCGGCTGCGTCTGCACAGATCACGTGACGCTTGTGATGTCACAGTGCAGGTCTCACACCGCGGCTGAAGACTCATGAGACGGGACGTGAGTGAGACGCTTTCAGGATGCAGGAGGTTCACGGACACATCACAATTATCAGAAAGAGGAAATATCAGGATTCAGCTCTACTGAAGAATGTGTACTTGAGTCACACACACACACGGGTATCTCTGCCTGCGGTGTGTAATGAGGACAGATCCTCCTCCTCTTCCTCGGTCTCTCCACCTTCATTCTGAACACACCTACATGATACCAGTGTGTGTGTATCAGACAGACAGACAGACCATTGTGAGTCACACGGACACTTCCAGTCTGTCGCTGCAGCGGTCACGTGACGTACATCAAGAGCTCAGGCGCGCAGCGTGAGACAGCAGAATTCCCATCATGCCCTGCAGCGCAGCTGGAGACCGGCATCATTTCACAAAGACTCTGTACACAGGAAGTCACTCTCGGAACGAACTTCCGTCGATGCTGACGCCAACACAACCTGACGTGTTTCTTCTTCATCAACGGCACGTGGCCTTACTTCATGCCTCACGCTGGAGCTGCCGCTCTCCATCACCATGGCAACACATTCCCTCCCGCTGCCTAGCAACAGGTGTGTGATTGGGTCTGCGGCAGCATTGATCGAGCATTAAAGGAAGAGACATTTTTAGCCCCGTTCGTATGTGAATGAATGTCACATGAGCTGAAGGTGATGTCACGCGCACACGCTCTCACCTGCGGTGATGATGGATCCTCAGGAACATCTGCATCACTGTACTGCTGACACCCTGCACACACATTAAACAAACATTTAATAACTGAAGGTGACGATCACATGATAATAACACTCAACTACTGGCCATTTCTGATGAAACTGAAGCTGATCATAGACATTTACCCCAAAGAACACTCAAAGGTGTATTTCCAGTGTGAAAAGTCAAGTGTAAAACACCTAAATAGGAACAAAGTAATGTACTTGAAGTGCAAAAATAATACATCAATATATACAAATGTATGTATGAGGTTTAGTTCTCTTGGAGAAGACTTGCCGTATAAACACTACAAATCTAGTGTATGACTGTGAGAGTAGACTTCAAAGTGTGCTTTCATCAACTAAAGAAATGTGCTACAAGTACTAAACTAGTCCACCTGTAAGATCAATGAGTACAGATGAAAAGTCTAAAGAGATGATTTTGGCGTTAGTCTTCGTGCAGACAGACAGTTATCAGAGGGAAAACGGCGTGTTGTTGATGTTGTTTGGAGGTTCACATATCACATCACACATCCAGCAGCTGCGGGCCGCTCGGTTGTGCTCGGTTGCCATAGAAACGGGGCTGCACACCGAACGGACACACTGCGGTTTGAAGCGATGCATGAGGAATACAGAAGAGACGCAGCAACGCTTACACAACAGCCACTGGAAAATTCCACTCCAAACAAACTCAGAATAAAACCAAGACATCAAACCTTCAAATAATACAAAATGAAATTCTCTCGTCATTTACTCACCATCTTCATTTCTTTAGTTGAACACAGATAAAGAACTCATTATGACCCTCTAGAAACCAGCACTGGAAAACTCATGCTAGCATCATTGAGTTTAGCCACCCTGAACCCCCCCACTCCAAAAGAACTTTACTAAATTAAGGACAATTTTCCACAAAATGTAATTACGTACATTTGATTAAATACATTTATGTCAAACTTACTGAATAATGTTTTGCAATGCATAACCAAAAGAATTTAAGTTGAGAAGTTAATACATTTTTGAAACTTTCAGAAATTCAATTTGATTTATTTGTAACCGCCCACAACCTCAGCAAAGGCAACGCTTTTCTAAACAATGTTACCCACAAAACTTACAAATATATCAAACTCCTTTAAATCTCAAAGATAAATGAACATTAAACCCTAACAAGTGTTTCTCTTTACTGAAAAACACATAAAACAATAATTCATTAAGAAAATAACTCAAAATGCAGTCTTACGCAAAGCATGCTGGGAAATATAAATCCTGTGTCTAGTTGTAACAATTATATGTAAACACAACACAAATCATCTCTGTAGTGCCGACATGAACGGATTAAGTTACATGACTGAACATGAAAAATCATGTTGTGACAAAATTGTACAAAAATGATGTTAATTTGACTTATTTACATGAATCTAATTGGACAAGCAGCAAAAATATTTTTTTCAGTGTAGTTTAATATAAAACAATATGGTGTTATCTCATTGTATGGTGCTCAATAAAAAGATATATAGAAAATCCATCATTCCAGTCATTCAAATGATGAGATGCGTTTGTGAGAGAAACCCATAAGCACTAAATTCAAATATGACAGCATTTGAGATTTGATCTGTGCATGTCTCCTGATGAGAAACATTGCAGATAGTCACCAATGAGATTTGAAGCTCTTGCCACGTGAAGCCAAATTTAACGTGCCGTTAGAAAACATTTGCGTTCTGTGCAAGAAAACACAACAGTAACGTGTTCCTGTAACTGAAGAAAAAACCATGAGAGGAATCACACCTGTGTTCAACGTCAATCATGTGATCTGAGTTTGACCAATCTCAGCTTCAGGTTATTATTATCTGTAACACCGCTTTAGTACAACAAGAATAAAACATAAATGATGGGATTATTGCAGTGTTAGTTCATGAGTCGTCTCTTACTGGGCAAACGTTCAGATTTCAGATTCAGAACTGCATGTTTGTACATAAGAGACTTGAGACAAACACACCATACAGTGTCTCTTTTACAGAAAGATCCCTGCAGCGGTTATTCTCATTTCCTTCTCTGAGCGATTACCACAGCTAATCTGAGAACACTTCTGCATTCATGCACGAACATCAGACGTTCAGTAGATCAACACGCCCTCATCACCTCGTGTGAAATATCTCAAGCAACTTGACCATGATAGCGCACATACATCTGCTTTTCATCCTTTGCTCATCTGCAAATTACATTACGTCTCGGAGACGTCTGCTGGCAGATGTCTGTAAGATGTTTATTATGGAAGTCAAACTGTGCCAAGATGTTTATCAGATGTTTTTGACACAGCAGATCTTAAGCAGACGTACCTGTGCTATCTAGAGAGTGCTTATTTGGGCTGCTATCAAACACTTTTGGCTTCTGCAGCTAGAATATGTTGGCCGCCCAACCATTGTCTTCCTCACCTTGTTTAATGTCCTCCATTGCCCGTCGTATCCCTCTGTTGAAGGCTCTTGCGTCCGCAGGGCTCTGGAAGGTCAAGCCAAACTTCTTGTTGTCAATCCTCCAGTGATGGAAGATGGGGTTGACTTTATTATACTGCAAATCCCTGCTTATGATGCACTCCAGAACAACCTGAACATACCATGAAGAGCTCTGTTAGAAACTCGAAGCATTCACAATAGGGATGTGCGAGACTCATTGACCTATCGTTTAAACGGTAAACTCCTACTAGTCCACATCGAAAACAACAGTCGATTACACTGAGATTTCACATGACTTTCATTTTAACGTTTCGTTTAAAAACATTTTAAATAACTTACTTTGTTTAATGTTTAAAAAAGCATTATTAATAGTTTTTAAATGTTTTAATTTGAGGTCGGATCTAGCATGTGTTTACTTTGCACCAATTGCAGCGCTCTCAGGAATGACGACTTTAAAGACGAGTTGTGGGGTCTTCTGAAGGAGGAAAACGGGAAGGTTCACAAACATTGAGCTGATTTTCCTATGTGCATAATGCTTTGATTTCCCCGACAAGAACATGTAAACTAAATAATCTTAACATCATGATCACACTAGACTCGAGTGTTGAGCCTACGTACAGTATGTTCTATAAATGAGCTAACATGGGCAGTATGCTTGATTGAAACATTCGTTTTTAACCTTTAAATTCATTGTTATTGAATACTTTAAGTTTCATGATAGACACACTTTTCCTAAATTTGTATTTAATTTGATTACTACATTTTTATTGAACTTTTAGAGTCTGAAAACACAGAAAAAGGAGAAAAAAATTGATTTTGTATAAGCTACACATTTTGAATCATAAGCAAACTTGTAGCGGCTGAAAGATCCAGTCAGGGTTGATCATAACGTAAGGAAAGTGGAACACAAACACCTGTTTTAGCTTCATTAAATAAGGGATATGAACGGTTTGATTAATAGCCTGCATTTAAGTCTTTAGAATGTTGGCTATTCCACAGGCCCTAGGCAAGGTTTTGGTTTGACCCCCTTCTGGACAGTTCTTAGTTTTAGTCGTTTAAAGGAAGGTTTTGTAACCGTGTAGTGGACTAGTCTGTCAAATGAGTCGTAGCGCTGATCCCTACATCACACAACATAAAACACATCATGAACGTCTGACTGGAGACCTGCTGTTCAATCCTTTTGTTAAACATATAAACACAATGATGGTTTTACACTTCATCATGAATCATGAATGTATAATATAGATGAGAGAATGTGTGTGCGCTTGTTTTCTGTGTATAACACACACACCTGCATCTCCCGTCTACAGAAAGAGCAAGAATAACACATCTCACAGTAATGTCACTTTCTCTCCGCTCAACCATGAGCTCATCGTGCGTCATATCTATATAAAGCAGTCTGGAGGCGCGCCAAACGACTACTTCCTGCGAGTGTGTTTGGTGATGATGTCATCACAGACCCCTCCCCCATGATGCGATCATTACCGATTTGTCTTTGAGTCTCTCTCCGTGGACGAGGAAGTGCGGCTCAGCGTCCGGTCGGCTCGCTCTGTGGACGGTGACGCAGCTGAGACCCCCGCTGGCCAGAGGGAGCCACCCGCCGCTGGAGTCGTCTCTGGTCATCACCACAGCTCGGACACGCGCGTAACTCTCACTGCACACGGGACGAAACACAACAACATGGTTAACACCGCCTTCATTCTGATGCTTACATGAAAAAATCATCATTCTTCCATCACTTCCTCGTGTCGTGTCAAGAAGAGTTCGGTTCTTCTTCAGAACAAGATCAAATATATATTGAAGAATGTTGATGATCAAACTACACAGAACCCCACTGACTTCCATTGTATGAGCACAAAACCACAGAGACATTTCTCAACACATCTTCTGATAAAGCTAGAGATGCACACAGAAGCTTTAGGCCGTCTCTTACCACAGCTCTTCATGAGCAGAGAGGAGACCAGTCACTCCGCTCACGATGCGATGGGACGCGTGCCATTCATGATACTGTTCTCACCATGTGTGGTTTCACGACAAAATAGAAATCAACATCTGCCCTTTTAATATTTACCAAATGCTTCACATGTCTTTGTAAAATAAAAATATATTTGATGTCAAATAACAAATCGAATTGCAATTTTAAAACCAATTACAAATCAGATAAAAAATAAACAAGAGAAAAGTCCCTTTAGTATAAACAAACTAAGAATTTGTCTGTGCTTTTGACATTTCAGAAAGATCACCGTATCCATGTTTCCACGTTTGCAGTAGACACCCAGCCGCCCGGCTGTATCGTGACTCATCCATCATATTATGATGGATTTTCAATCGATGGCGAATCATAACACCTCTCATCACAAGACCTGCCAATAACACTCAACTTATTCTCTGTTCCTGAAATACTTTGAGGAAGTGAGCAGATCATGAGAAAAAACGCTCCAGACTCACAACACGTACAAATAAAACTGTACACGGAGGAGATGTTTTGAAAGCAGAAAACTCAAGAGTATATTAACCCTGAAATGAGGGAAACTCAATACAGAAGTAAAAACTGCACTTGTGTGTCTCGTGTGCTGCTATATGAGCTGTGTGTCATCTGAACATTTGTCTCATTGTTGCTGCTTTCAGACGCTCTTTACATTTAGTTGACTAATAATCTCACATCTCCACTGGATTATTAGGGTTCGGCAATTGCTTGAATTAATGGGGACAAAGGAATAAGAGAGCAGAAAACTATATATATATATATATGAAAGGTATAGCCGAAATGAAAAGCGGTAATGTCTAATAAATGGCAAAGCACTGGCTTTTTAAAATGAGATCAAAAAGAAAATGCAAACACAACCAGCTCATATATTCTGATATGTTCTTCAACAGATCAAATCTGAGTCCTGCTGCTGATCTTTGCTGCGACACTTGTTCTGCTTGCGCTGAATGCAGCAGTTCAGATGGGCAGTCTGGTCTTTAACTCAACTAAGTGATTTATTAATGTAAAAGATCTAAATGACGGTCAGGGCCGTTGCCGCGGTGACCAACTGATGTAATGGGTTGGTGGGTGGACACCATGTATCTATCGCAACAAGTCTAGTAAGAACTTGGACTTTGGTAATTAATTCAGCAGATACAGTATATTGTTTTAGAAGAATAACACTTGACAGTAAATATGTCACTTCCGAACACTGAGGTGTAAACTAACTGACTTTATTATTAACTGTTTGCGCCTGTGTCCTACTTCCTACTGATCAAAGAGCCGGAGTTCATTGAAGAGCTGTGCATAAAATGCAGAATCCAAGCCTTTGCGTTTCAGAATCGCCCTATACAGGTACGATTAGTGTGAGTCGCGATATATCGTCCCAGCCCTGTCTATACCATCACATATTTATAATATGAAAACAATCCATGACGTCACTACCTGCTGAAAACATGGCGGTATTCACTCCTGCTATAGTATTCTGCTATTCAAACACTACTCTTAAGCCCATTGGGCCTTTGGGAACATATATTCAATCACTATTGACTGCCCACAGCATTCTTTTCATTGCGTCTGCAAAGTGACATTTGAACCTCAAGTCATTTACTAGGGAAGCTCCGATCCCATATTTGTATCTGACATCAAAATTTCTGCAAGGCGATGTAAACGTCTACGGAGATGTGTTCTTATACGCCTTCGCGCCGCAGCTGTGCGCAGTGTGTGACATTATATGCTAGTAACTTGCTCTGTAAGCAGGTGAACAAGCGAACATATGGAGCATAGAGCACCCAACAGTATGGAGCGAGAAACATCATCCCTGATTTAGAGTATTTTATAACACCTAACAAGTTCCACCACTGTCTGTAATACATGCAAAGTAAATGTTCTGAGGTCGTCTGGTTTAAACGGTAAACTCCAACTAGTCAACACTGAAAACAACGGTCTACACAATAAAATTACACAATCCGTTAGAATTCAAATGACTTTCATTTTGATGTTTCGTTTAAAAACATTTTAAATAACTTACTTTGTTTAGTGTTTTTATGTTGAAAAAAGCATTATTAATAGTTTTTAAATGTTTTAATTTGAGGTCGGATCTAGCATGCGTTTACTTTGCACCAATTGCAGCGCTCTCAGGAATGACGACTTTAAAGACGAGTTCTGGGGTCTTCTGAAGGAGGAAAACGGGAAGGTTTGACATATCAAACTATGTCATATAAAAGATGAATAATAATAATAATATCACTGGAGCCATGCTTAACCATACTGTATTGGGTTCGTATTGACGCCATGTGAAAGATGCGGACGGAAGCTTGGACCGCAGGCGTAAAACACAAAAGTAGATAATGATCTAAAGCTACATACAGTTATTTAAACAATTAATAAATATCAATATTTGAATCATTAAACTGCATTATTTGAGCTGTAATCTTGAGCACACTCAATAAAACTGAGATGAGATTGTTTCAGCTTCTAGATTTACAGAACTTTTTATTATGACGTTTATCACATAAAACAGCGCTTGAATAAACGTGATCGCTTGGCACTGTTATCTGTGTGTCCATGCACAGTTCCTCAGACAATTCTGTAGCCTACTTGTTCTGTACTTTGTGTCCATTGCTTTCTATTCATTTTTTTTGTTTACACTCATTGCTTTGCTTTATTAAGAAAACCGATATAATGTATCTTGTTTATAATGTACATATTTGAAGTCAGACAGAGACCAGCCAAAGCAAACAAATGCTCATCGCATCACTTCCTGTAGCGGCTGAAATGATCCAGTCAGGCGCATCAGCAAACGCAGAAATATTACTGATCATAACGCAAGGAAAGTGGAACACATACAGTATGACTGTTTTAGCTTCATGAAATATGGGATATGAACAGTCTGATTCATACATTCTTTAGTCTTTATTACATATGCCCTACACAAGGTTTTTGGACCGCCTTGTGGCCAGTTCTTAGTTCTGGACTAGTCGACTGCAAGGTTACAAAACCTTCGTTTAAACGACAAATAAGTCGTAGCGCTGATCACTCATTTATTTAGACACATTTACCAAGCTAGTGACGCTGTTGTTTTATTACACTGCGTTTGTTTTGGATGTTTAATTCAGTTGCAGTGATGCTGGTTTAATAAATAATTCACTAATCTTGAGAATAATTTGTTGTTTTGTTTAGGATGGGTTAGGAAAGGATTGTTTAAGTTGAGCCTGATGCCTTGCACACTGCATTCAGTTTGTTAAATACTTCAGCAATTTGACCTTAGTATCGGCCAATACTGAATCTCAGGTATCTGAAGGAAAAATGGTGGATCGGAGCATCCGTTTTCACTTTACTGCAACTTTCTATTAGCACATGTTCCTAACATACAGTATATACTGATATATGACATATAGTGTTTGTTCCCCGCTGTTCCCTCATCCGTCTTTTGACATTTGTAGCTCACAAGAGACGATTGGCCTGCTAACACTCACTTGTGATTGGCTGTAAGTTATTTCAATTAAATGTCAAACCTCAAGGGGACAGAATCAACTTCATGTAGGACTCTATTCATTCCGCTTGATTTATTCACAAATTCATTTTTGTCCGTTTTAATTTTGTGGGATTCTGTGTTTTCCGTCTTTTACTTTACAGTAGTAATATATTTGCCCACATGAAAAAATACTTCAGAATACTATAGTATTCACATATAAACTATATTAAAAATGTAAGTAACAATTTTTATAAATAATTACTATACTAAACTATACACTTTATCTTTATTATATAGCAAAACTAAATATACAAGAGAAAATAAGACATGTCTCTTAAAATGAACAATTCATTTGTTACATATTTGTTGCTGAAATTACATACATTAATATCTGTGAACATTCAAATCCATCCCATTGCCATATTACAATAATAATGCGATATAATACAAATAAATGTAGAATAAGAAACAAATACAAATAGAAATAATATTTCAGGTAAACAACTAACTTCAGCTTATGCATGATGCATTTACTTGACCAAAATTAGCTTTAAAAAATATTTGGTTTAACTGTCTTGCTTTATTACATATATATATATTTGTCCACATAAAACTAATGTAGTTTACCAGTTTTCTATTTTGGCAGGTTGTCGGAAGACGCTTATTTTTCAGTAAAATGTTCTGAAACAAACTCTCAGAGTTCATGTGTTCATGTCCTCATACAGCGCAGATGCAGACACATCAATGAGAATCACACGTCTAGCATGCTGTTCATTCACTCAGACACGCAGAACAGCCAGATGGCATGTTTAAATAACAGGATTCTACTTATATGGACTCAATACAGTCGAACAACAAGTTTCACTTGCAGAATAGACTAAAACCATGCGCCATAACATCACACAGAAACAAGCACAGCGACAAACGCACTTCAAACAAACAAGCATCTCTGTTTAATACACCTGCCAAATGTCATGGCATGATGCTTCACTGTATAGCCCTGTCAGGCCTGCATGTGTTTAAAAGACCGCTTTCAGCCTTTGGACACAATACGTACTGTGACGCTTTCTAGTCAGACAGGATCAACTTTGCCGGTGTTCTGTCGATTTGTGCTACCCATCGAATTTGGATTGTGATGAGGTAACTTAGGTGTAAGGTAGGGCTGCACGGTTTGAGGAAAATGTCACATTGCAATTATTGAGGTAAACATTGCGATGTGCGTTTATGATAAACTGAGTATAATGAGTAGACTTTGGTTGCTATCAAGGAAAATGCACACACGGTGAACTGAAAATGCTGAAATTTGTATTTCTCAACTGAGATGTATAGTTCAAACTAGCAATAATAACTCCAATTGCACAAAGTTTTCAAATTTAAATAAAATGTTATAAAATTAAAAAACAGTAACATCTTTGCAGTACTGAACTAAATAACTTAAAAAAATATGTTTTCTCAACAGTTCAGGTAAATCAATAGGGAACATTATAAGGATGTAGACATTTTTAGGAAAATAATCCCAACAAACATTTAAGCAGGATGTAACGTATACTTCTATGAACTCTTTTGAAAAAGAAACTGGATATAAATGTGTTGTTCACTCTGTAAAATTTAAACCTTTATAATCTTTGTTGTTAATTTAAATGGTTGTAACTCAACCAACTGGTGAATCCTCTTTCTAAAACAATCTATCCACCAATGCACTTTAATATAATTTGCAGTCATGTATGTCATAGCCTGCCACTGTGATCATGCAGCACTAGTGTAAGGGTTGGGGGACGTAAGTCAAGTCTTGTATGGCGGCAGCAACATTTCATAAGGTAGCATATATATTGTCAGAACACCGGCTGAAGTCCTAAAAGTTTGATTTAAAGAAAAGGAACGTACCAAGCACACACGGTTTGTCGCACGCGGCTTTGCAAATCTGTCATTTATTCTGCAGCGTCTTCTGTGTTTAATAAACATGTCCAGAGTTTTGCGGGCTGTGCGTCAGTGATCACTGTCAGCGGTGCTCCGTGTGTATGTAGTTAAATGGATTAAACAAAGCCTCAATGATTTTTGTGTTCGGCATCATGGAGTCCATTAAACTAGATGCGGACAAGTGGATGCCGAATCCTGTTTTTAAAAATCTGGCTGTTCTGCGTATCTGAGTGAATGAACTGCACAGTTTAACATGCTACATGCGTGATGCTCATGAATTTGAGAAATACACTTTCTTAAACTAATGATTTGATCATTTTAAGGTCATGTTCACATATGCCATGATTGGTCCTATTAAAACGAACTCTGGTGCGATTGCTCTGTTGATCTGGTTTATTTGTAGTGTAGTGTGAACGCTGCCGCCTGAACCCTGGTGCGCACCAAACAAGCGGACAAAGACCGCTGAAAAGATGGGTCTCGGTCCGCTTTGGTGGGGTTCGATTGTAATACGAACGCCACACACACCAAAGGCGTCCCTAATAATCACATGATTGTATAGCGAGAAGAGAGGTGTGTGCAAAACAAAATGAGCCGAAGGCAAACGTGGAGCAACGAGGAGGACCCGCCTTCTTCTAGCAGCAGATCTTTGTATGTACACACAGCGGAGGAATTCATGATGCGCTTTTGATTTGTGTAGAATTTTTTGAGGTCATCGTGAACTCTGAGCTGATAAAAATACCACAATATGAGGACAGAAACGAGCGTGTAACACCACGCATCATTGTTATGGATGTTCAGAGTTCCATCGCATAATACACGTCACGGATGCCAAAACCAATCAGGCTGTGCCCTTACCCCTGTGCTTACAGGTTCAGTATCTTTGGTTCTCTGTTAAAATGCCAGTGTGAACGCTAAGCGAACCAGGAATTATTTATTTTTGGTCCGGACCAAAACTTCAAGTATAAACACGCCCTAAGAGACCCGTCTTATTCTCTCTTGTTTATTTAGTATTACTCTTTTATATAGAAAAATAACTTATTATCCGATTACCCAATTATTTGATGGAAAAATCAGTAGAATACTCGATTACTAAAATGATCAATGGCTGCAGCACTAGTTTTATGCGCAGCTTGTTCTTGAAGCACGGCTCTCGGCACTCGTCAAACATCATCATTATAAATATACTTTACTATCATGAAAATACCTGAGGAGGCTGAAAAAACTGTGATAGAAAGATGACAGATAGAAAAACTACATTTCCTGGTTATACGTGTGGTACTTCTATGGAGCATTGGAGTTGTTGTCATATAGAGCGCCCTCTGGCTGTTGGATGCTGCTGCATTTAACAGTATTTTCACGACAAACTGTGCATAAAACATCACAGTCCACCGCCAAATCGTGTGCGGATTAATCCTGGAGCCCTGAGGTCCAGTCAGTGATATCTAGTGGCAAGTTTGCTAATTGTAACCAACCGCTCACTCCACTCCTCCCATCACTTCCTTTACAAAACACTACGACGGCTGACAGAACACGGTGAATTACACGTGAGGGGACCCGCGCTGTATGTAGATTCGAAGGTAATAAAACATTGCGCTTCACTGTGCAAGCTCTTTAAACACCTCTGAAGACATCTATGTATATTATAATGCATTTCTATCAATAGATCATCCCAAAAATGACACACTGAACAAGTTAATTCATTATTGATTATCGGTTATCGGTTATCTTTACATTGTGTTGTGAACATGCAGACAATTGTAATTGTTGTAAACAAAAATCACATAATAATGTAACAAGCCCTTTATATAAGTCTTAATATGGTCTTGACAAGCACCTTTTCTGTTGGTTCAAATGGATCCATAGGAATTTGGTCTGGTGTATTGAGAGTTTAATCAGTTTTGTCAATAATCTATAACACACTGTGGCGAGCAGAGCGGGACGAGAGCCACGAGTGAACGGTGCGAGGCCGGTGATGCGAGTGAGGCCTGGTCCTTCCCTGTTGTGGCTCCTCTCTTATGTTACCGGAGCTCTTCCGTGAGAGATGCGAGACCGGTGCACGCGCAGCTGATGCGAGTGATGCCTATAGCGCCGTTCCCTCACGCCCTGCTCGCCACACACTTCTCTTCCTTTTTTTAAATAAGCAGAACCAAATCTGCTGTCAAATGCCTTTAAATGCATAAACAGGCACCATCTGAACATTACACTGTCTATTATCAAAACATTACACATTTATATTTGTGTACATTTAAAACTATTTTGTGGAAATCTGCTAATTCTTCCCAAATGTTAGGGTGGAATTAACAAAAGTCTGCAGATTGTGTATGACCCTGCTTATGAGCGAAAAACTTTATGTGAGCAAAACCTATGAGAGGGAAGATTTACACACAACAGGATAACTAAAAGTATACAAGTAGAACATTTAAGTGCATGTTATACGGCTCTTAAAAGATCATTTGGCGCTTTTTTTGGAGTTTTAGGGTCACCATTGTCTAAAGGAGTGTCACATGTGAGAGGTTAAAGTCTATTGCATCATTCAATGAGCAGTAGTAACTGTGGTAATGCCGGGACTGAGATGCCTCTCATCTGATCTGCTCATTGTGTTTTGGCTTCATGCAGTAAGTCTGTATATCATTTATGGATGACAACAAACGCAACTGCACAGCCTCCTGCGCATACTCATCAGGGATTAAGCGCATCATTTTCCATCAGCGTTTCCCTTTTACTGTGGACGGTCACAACCAAAGACCAACTGTGACCCAGGAGAAACCCTACATACAGTAGATATCCTATAATAATAATTTCTCTGTATATATTTGAGTATAAAAGCAAGACATGTTCTATAGGGTTAATATTATTTTCTATTCAAATCTCAATATCATTGTCAAGCAGTATGACACATTCACATTCTGTTAAACCAGTTACGTTCTATTTAGTATGTGTGGGTGCTGTTACTGTACATACATGACATACTACATCCACCATGTTATTGTCATGTGACCTGTACATTCACTCACGTATGATGCCACAACCACGAAAATGTATTTAACGTTGTTCATGTTTTATTAACAAAGTTCGGGAGGAGCACGTACAGATAACTAACCCGATTGGCTTCCTATAACCAATCTCACAACTAAACTGGCCGGCTTCCTATAACCAATCATCTTTTATCCCGGGAGGAAACCCCTACAAATAGACAAGACACCTCACCCGCATTCTCTCTACATTCTGGCAGCATCCCTCCTCCACCATCAGCCTATTCTTACCGCAGTATAACAGGGGAACGAACGACCCGCGTCCGGGCACACACCGGCCCCTCTCCCCGGGACAGCACCCTAAATATGCATCAAATCCATCTGTACTTATTACATGCGAATCACAAATGATTCATCCACAAGCAATACACTTCTGACCAATAAAAACATTCACATGTTTATTGAGCTTTTTGAGTTTGGCCTCGAGGGATAGAAAGTGTTCATCCAACATGGGATTCCTCACATACCAATAGTATTCAGACTGTGACCTCTGACCCTAGAAGACCAGTTGTTTCATTACTTCACTTATCGAAGGTTGAAAAACACTGTGACGTCACACGAATGTGTGTGTGCGAGTGTGAGAACGTGCGTGTATGGGTGTGAATGGGCACGCGAGGTTCTTTATGAATGGAGGCGGGTCACGTGATCAGCGCAGTTCTGTCTCTCTCTCTCTCTCTCGTGCGCGCGCCTCTGCGCTGTCAAGAAGAGCCGCCTTGCAGTCGCATGTTGACACACATGTCGCTCTCAGACATGACGGTCCATCTGCAGCAAACGCGTCCGTCACATCTGCTCTCTCTGTCTTTTTATGAATGGACTTGATGACGATTGAGAAAAATATGGCGACAAACCTGCACGCGCTCAAACACGCGCGCACGCACGCACGCATGCACGCAGCTCAGCCTCAATCAACATCATGTTACACAACATACACAACTCATCACACACAACGACACACTAGTGTTTATAGTGACGATATTAATGATCAGACACCACGTGTTCTGCAAACATATTCAGCTGGAGATATACTGAACTGTAAATGATCAGACATCTTAAGATCCAATCCTCCATATCTACTGCAGACAGACAGGTTAACATGATCAGAGGATAAGGATAGCGTGATCAGACAGCAGATATAGGTTAAACATCACTAATATATGATCAGACATTCAGCTGCAGATAAACTGTCTATGTATGATCAGACATCAGATATTTAATCAGACATATATAATTGCAGATGTCATGAAAGATAAGACATCCGATGGCATTTTCAACTGCAGATAGATAGGTCATATATGATCAGACATATGATCAAACGGCCAACAGCAGATGTGCAAGTTTGGACATATTTAGATGCAGACAGACAGGTTATGTATGATCAGACATATTCAACCGCAGATATGATAAGACATCAAATATATGATGATAAACATCCGACTGCATATAGACAGGTTGTGTGTGATCAGACTGAACAACAGATATTGGACAGGTTATGTATATCCAACAGCCCATATATGATCAGACGTAAAGATGTGTTACGTGTTCTTCGGATAAGTTCAGACATATAGATCAGACATGGGTTGTGCGCGCGTGCGTGTGTGTGTGTGTGTGTGTGTGTGTGTGTGTGTAGTATGTTCGTGATGTATGTTGTCGTGTGTTCACTCACTCGCTGTTCTGATTTGATTCGTCGCTCATTTTCTTCTTCTTCTCACGGGGATCCAAGTTCTGGAAACAACATCGAGTTCGCACTCACGACGGGGAAATAAAGCAGAAATATCTCCATGTTCAATGTTATTGATGGAAACCGATCCGATGTGCAGTCGAGCATGCTTCACGAGACACCAGCACACTAAACGGTGTATGAAACCAGTGAAACCAGTACTTCAGACGATCTGCCCAGTAAATCACATCCAGAGGAGAAATCATCAGCGTGTTCTTCATCCTGATCGGACCGCAAAACACAAATCCCACGACAAGCGAGTTTGAAAATCCACATGAGCCGATCAAGCGACTCTCTTCATCCGATCAAACCCTCACGAGCTCACGATACACCAGCGAAGGCCGGAGACGAATATAATCTTTGATTTGATCAACTGTACCGGAGGAACACGACAAGAAATGAGAAGACTTAACGGGAAGTTGGTGGGATCTGCTTTACGCGAACTCCATTTTCAGCGCTGGCGAATCACGTCGGAAAACTGGGCGGAAGAGCGGATGACCTGCGCGCTCCCGAGAAATCCCTCCGCCAGAGCACAGACTCCAGTGTGACGATTACACAGAATACACACAGACTGTTATAATCAGACACAGACTGTTATATCAGACTCTTATAATCACACAGACTGTTATAATCAGACACAGACTGTTATATCAGACTCTTATAATCACACAGACTGTCATATCAGACTCTTATAATCACACAGACTGTCATATCAGACTCTTATAATCACACAGACTGTCATATCAGACTCTTATAATCACACAGACTGTCATATCAGACTCTTATAATCACACAGACTGTTATAATCAGACACAGACTGTTATATCAGACTCTTATAATCACACAGACTGTCATATCAGACTCTTATAATCACACAGACTGTCATATCAGACTCTTATAATCACACAGACTGTCATATCAGACTCTTATAATCACACAGACTGTTATATCAGACTCTTATAATCAGACACACTGTCATATCAGACTCTTATAATCACACAGACTGTCATATCAGACTCTTATAATCACACAGACTGTTATATCAGACTCTTATAATCACACATGATGTCATATCAGAGTCTTATAATCAGACACACTGTCATATCAGACTCTTATAATCATACACGCTGTCATATCAGACTCTTATAATCACACAGACTGTCATATCAGACTCTTATAATCACACAGACTGTTATATCAGACTCTTATAATCACACATGATGTCATATCAGACTCTTATAATCAGACACACTGTCATATCAGACTCTTATAATCATACACGCTGTCATATCAGACTCTTATAATCATACACGCTGTCATATCAGACTCTTATAATCAGACACACTGTCATATCAGACTCTTATAATCATACACGCTGTCATATCAGACTCTTATAATCAGATACACTGTCATATCAGACTCTTATAATCATACACCCAGTCATATCAGACTCTTATAATCATACACACAGTCATATCAGACTCTTATAATCATACACGCTGTCATATCAGACTCTGATAATCATACACGCTGTCATATCAGACTCTTATAATCATACACGCTGTCATATCAGACTCATCATCATACACTCTGTCATATCAGACTCATCATCATACACGCTGTCATATCAGACTCATCATCATACACGCTGTCATATCAGACTCATCATCATACACGCTGTCATATCAGACTCATCATCATACACGCTGTCATATCAGACTCATCATCATACACGCTGTCATATCAGACTCATCATCATACACGCTGTCATATCAGACTCATCATCATACACGCTGTCATATCAGACTCATCATCATACACGCTGTCATATCAGACTCTTCATCATACACGCTGTCATATCAGACTCATCATCATACACGCTGTCATATCAGACTCATCATCATACACGCTGTCATATCAGACTCATCATCATACACGCTGTCATATCAGACTCATCATCATACACGCTGTCATATCAGACTCATCATCATACACGCTGTCATATCAGACTCATCATCATACACGCTGTCATATCAGACTCTTATAATCATACACACAGACTGTCATATCAGACTCTTATAATCACACACGCTGTCATATCAGACTCATCATCATACACGCTGTCATATCAGACTCATCATCATACACGCTGTCATATCAGACTCATCATCATACACGCTGTCATATCAGACTCTTATAATCATACACACAGACTGTCATATCAGACTCATCATCATCATACACGCTGTCATATCAGACTCATCATCATACACACTGTCATATCAGACTCATCATCATACACGCTGTCATATCAGACTCTTATAATCATACACGCTGTCATATCAGACTCATCATCATACACGCTGTCATATCAGACTCATCATCATACACGCTGTCATATCAGACTCATCATCATACACGCTGTCATATCAGACTCATCATCATGCACGCTGTCATATCAGACTCATCATCATGCACGCTGTCATATCAGACTCATCATCATACACGCTGTCATATCAGACTCATCATCAGACACGCTGTCATATCAGACTCATCATCATACACGCTGTCATATCAGACTCATCATCATACACGCTGTCATATCAGACTCATCATCATACACGCTGTCATATCAGACTCATCATCATACACGCTGTCATATCAGACTCATCATCATACACGCTGTCATATCAGACTCATCATCAGACACGCTGTCATATCAGACTCATCATCAAGCACGCTGTCATATCAGACTCATCATCATACACGCTGTCATATCAGACTCATCATCAGACACGCTGTCATATCAGACTCATCATCATACACGCTGTCATATCAGACTCATCATCATACACGCTGTCATATCAGACTCATCATCAGACACGCTGTCATATCAGACTCATCATCATACACGCTGTCATATCAGACTCATCATCATACACGCTGTCATATCAGACTCATCATAATGCACGCTGTCATATCAGACTCATCATCATACACGCTGTCATATCAGACTCATCATCAGACACGCTGTCATATCAGACTCATCATCAAGCACGCTGTCATATCAGACTCATCATCATACACGCTGTCATATCAGACTCTTATAATCATACACGCTGTCATATCAGACTCTTATAATCATACACACAGACTGTCATATCAGACTCATCATCATCATACACGCTGTCATATCAGACTCATCATCATACACGCTGTCATATCAGACTCATCATCAAGCACGCTGTCATATCAGACTCATCATCATACACGCTGTCATATCAGACTCATCATCATCATACACGCTGTCATATCAGACTCATCATCATACACGCTGTCATATCAGACTCATCATCATACACGCTGTCAAATCAGACTCATCATCATACATGCTGTCATATCAGACTCTTATAATCATACACGCTGTCATATCAGACTCATCATCATACACGCTGTCATATCAGACTCATCATCATACACGCTGTCATATCAGACTCTTATAATCATACACACAGATTGTCATATCAGACTCTTATAATCACACACGCTGTCATATCAGACTCATCATCATACACGCTGTCATATCAGACTCTTATAATCATACACACAGACTGTCATATCAGACTCATCATCATACACACACGCTGTCATATCAGACTCTAATAATCATAAACGCTGTCATATCAGACTCATCATCATACACGCTGTCATATCAGACTCATCATCATACACGCTGTCATATCAGACTCATCATCATGCACGCTGTCATATCAGACTCTAATAATCATACCTGCTGTCATATCAGACTCATCATCATACATGCTGTCATATCAGACTCTTATAATCATACACACAGACTGTCATATCAGACTCTTATAATCATACACGCTGTCATATCAGACTCATCATCATACACGCTGTCATATCAGACTCATCATCATACACGCTGTCATATCAGACTCATCATCATGCACGCTGTCATATCAGACTCATCATCATACACGCTGTCATATCAGACTCATCATCATACACGCTGTCATATCAGACTCATCATCATACACGCTGTCATATCAGACTCTTATAATCATACACGCTGTCATATCAGACTCTTATAATCATACACGCTGTCATATCAGACTCATCATCATACACGCTGTCATATCAGACTCATCATCATACACGCTGTCATATCAGACTCTTATAATCATACACGCTGTCATATCAGACTCATCATCATACACGCTGTCATATCAGACTCTTATAATCATACACGCTGTCATATCAGACTCTTATAATCATACACGCTGTCATATCAGACTCTTATAATCATACACGCTGTCATATCAGACTCTAATAATCATACACACAGTCATATCAGACTCATCATCATACACGCAGTCATATCAGACTCATCATCATACACGCTGTCATATCAGACTCATCATCATACACGCTGTCATATCAGACTCATCATCAGACACGCTGTCATATCAGACTCATCATCATACACGCTGTCATATCAGACTCATCATCATACACGCTGTCATATCAGACTCATCATCATACACGCTGTCATATCAGACTCATCATCATACAGACTGTCATATCAGACTCATCATCATACACGCTATCATATCAGACTCTTATAATCATACACGCTGTCATATCAGACTCATCATCATACACGCTGTCATATCAGACTCATCATCATACACGCTGTCATATCAGACTCATCATCATACACGCTGTCATATCAGACTCATCATCAACACTGTCATATCAGACTCATCATCATACACGCTGTCATATCAGACTCATCATCATACACGCTGTCATATCAGACTCATCATCATACACGCTGTCATATCAGACTCTTATAATCATACACGCTGTCATATCAGACTCTTATAATCAGACACACTGTCATATCAGACTCTAATAATCATACCTGCTGTCATATCAGACTCATCATCATACACGCTGTCATATCAGACTCATCATCATACACGCTGTCATATCAGACTCTTATAATCATACACGCTGTCATATCAGACTCTTATAATCAGACACACTGTCATATCAGACTCTAATAATCATACCTGCTGTCATATCAGACTCATCATCATACACGCTGTCATATCAGACTCATCATCATACACGCTGTCATATCAGACTCATCATCATACACGCTGTCATATCAGACTCATCATCATACACGCTGTCATATCAGACTCATCATCAGACACGCTGTCATATCAGACTCATCATCATACACGCTGTCATATCAGACTCATCATCATACACGCTGTCATATCAGACTCATCATCAGACACGCTGTCATATCAGACTCATCATCATACACGCTGTCATATCAGACTCATCATCATACACGCTGTCATATCAGACTCATCATCATACACGCTGTCATATCAGACTCATCATCATACACGCTGTCATATCAGACTCATCATCAAACACGCTGTCATATCAGACTCATCATCATACACGCTGTCATATCAGACTCATCATCATACACGCTGTCATATCAGACTCATCATCATACACGCTGTCATATCAGACTCATCATCAGACACGCTGTCATATCAGACTCATCATCATACACGCTGTCATATCAGACTCATCATCAGACACGCTGTCATATCAGACTCATCATCATACACGCTGTCATATCAGACTCATCATCATACACGCTGTCATATCAGACTCATCATCATACACGCTGTCATATCAGACTCATCATCAGACACGCTGTCATATCAGACTCATCATCATACACGCTGTCATATCAGACTCATCATCATACACGCTGTCATATCAGACTCATCATCAGACACGCTGTCATATCAGACTCATCATCAAGCACGCTGTCATATCAGACTCATCATCATGCACGCTGTCATATCAGACTCATCATCAGACACGCTGTCATATCAGACTCATCATCATACACGCTGTCATATCAGACTCATCATCATACACGCTGTCATATCAGACTCATCATCATACACGCTGTCATATCAGACTCATCATCATGCACGCTGTCATATCAGACTCATCATCAGACACGCTATCATATCAGACTCATCATCATGCACGCTGTCATATCAGACTCATCATCATGCACGCTGTCATATCAGACTCATCATCATACACGCTGTCATATCAGACTCATCATCAGACACGCTGTCATATCAGACTCATCATCATACACGCTGTCATATCAGACTCATCATCATACACGCTGTCATATCAGACTCATCATCATACACGCTGTCATATCAGACTCATCATCAGACACGCTGTCATATCAGACTCATCATCATACACGCTGTCATATCAGACTCATCATCATACACGCTGTCATATCAGACTCATCATCATACACGCTGTCATATCAGACTCATCATCAGACACGCTGTCATATCAGACTCATCATCATACACGCTGTCATATCAGACTCATCATCATACACGCTGTCATATCAGACTCATCATCATACACGCTGTCATATCAGACTCATCATCATACACGCTGTCATATCAGACTCATCATCAGACACGCTGTCATATCAGACTCATCATCATACACGCTGTCATATCAGACTCATCATCATACACGCTGTCATATCAGACTCATCATCATGCACGCTGTCATATCAGACTCATCATCATGCACGCTGTCATATCAGACTCATCATCAGACACGCTGTCATATCAGACTCATCATCATACACGCTGTCATATCAGACTCATCATCATGCACGCTGTCATATCAGACTCATCATCATGCACGCTGTCATATCAGACTCATCATCAGACACGCTGTCATATCAGACTCATCATCATACACGCTGTCATATCAGACTCATCATCATACACGCTGTCATATCAGACTCATCATCATACACGCTGTCATATCAGACTCATCATCATACACGCTGTCATATCAGACTCATCATCATACACACAGACTGTCATATCAGACTCATCATCATACACGCTGTCCTATCAGACTCATCATCATACACGCTGTCATATCAGACTCATCATCATGCACGCTGTCATATCAGACTCATCATCATACACGCTGTCATATCAGACTCATCATCATGCACGCTGTCATATCAGACTCATCATCATACACGCTGTCATATCAGACTCATCATCATACAGACTCAGAGAGATCATTCAGGGTCAAATAAAGAGGAACTTTGTCTCTTTTGAGACTGGAAATCCCCACAGCACATCTGCTCCTGACAAGTAAAGCTGAGGGGACACAAGTTGTTTATTTTTCTCTTCACTTCCTGATATGTACCCTTTATGATCCCCTCTATTCCTGCAGGGACACGTATGACTGTGATTCTACTGAAGATCTTTCGGTCTCAGGTGATCAAACAGATTACATTATGAGGCAAAAGGACTGTTGTTCCACAAAAAATTTAAGACATAACAGATATGAACTCAAGACCTCCTGTATTCATCAGACTCTGCATTACCATCGTTAAACCTGTGCATAAATCCTCATCTGCTATACATAAATACACAAACAAACAAAGTAAAGGATATGATATACTGTAAGCAGTTGAGGTGACTACATCAGATAAAACTCACATAACTCAATAGATGAATAAGATGCATCACATCAGGTCCTCAATCTTTCAATACTTTGTTAATGAAGTATTCTAAGTGAACTTGACTTGTAGATGTGTTTACTGTTTTGACTTAGTAGACTGTTGAATACTTTTTTCACATAGTTTGACTCACTATCTTATAAACGTTTATATTTAAGTTTATATAGTAACATGTTCAGCATTGAGATGAAAGACTTCAGAGTAAATGAAACTGAAGCTTATCTTCATTATACACACTGATCATAGAATTTACTTTAAATGTCAAGCATAACAAAATCAATAAATAGGAACATTTCAGTGTTCATAATGTGCAGAAATAATATAAAAAGCAATCTTTAAGTTGGGTGTTCAGTTCACTCAAAGAAAGTGTACTGTGAGAAAACCTTAAAGTGTACTTTCATCAAGTAAACAACTGTCTACCAAGCATTTCTCAAGTACACTATCAGTATACCTGTAAGTTCACTTGAAGTATAGTCACAGTACAAACGAAAACTTGGTTGTAAATTAGTTGTGCAATTACAAACCATTGACACTAGTACATTAATATAAATATCCTTTATATCCATTTGTTTTATTGACAGGCATGTAAATGTTCATCTTTTCTATTTTGTATTGAATTTTTATTATATTTAAAGTAAAATAAAATTAGTACACTTACTCACTTACTATGTACACTTAATTTGAAAGAGTAACAGAATTTCTGAGGTGATGTGATGTACCACTGTGTTCTTGAAGGGGATCCTGATAACATTACTAGAGAAAAGAGAAGAAGAGAGAATGTGCTGATGTTGATGTGGTACATGCTCATGCAGAAGTATGCAGGTGAAGTGTAGTCTGCGATTCAAACACAGTCTTTAATGCACAGGGGGTTCACGAGTATGTAATAGCGTGGCCAGGCCATGGTCGTGTGAAGGGGAAGCAGCTCAACATGTTGAATAGAGCTTTTGTTCCAGACTGCAGATAGAACTGAAGGAGTGCTGTATGAGACACGCATTGAAATGAGACGCCCCCCTCGATCCTCTCAGTGAGATACTGTGTGGGTGTGCAAAGCGACTGAATTCTCAAGGCCACGTGATTTGACTGTCAGATGTTGTTTTTTCATGGTTTCTGGAGATATACTATGGGAAAGTTAGCTAAATGGTTATATCTGTCTGGTTTATTGTTGTGTTTATTGCTACGAGCTTTGTCCCCTTATGAAAGTTTTACAAATTACATCATAAAATGATTCCCTAATGTCTACATGTACTGTATTTCTGAAACTCTAACTATCATTGTGGTATCATTTGAAAGCACAGAGTCTCTAGTTTCTGGAGAAGTGCATCATTTTGGCATTTATCGTAGATAAAATGAAATTCTTCATATGCCCCTGTCATAGCCCCTTTAAAATCATGTATGTTTATGATCATGAACATTTTACATAACGCTCAAATATATCCTTAGTAAGCGTTTTCCCGGGCACGGCTGTCTGAGGTGTCGTCTGAGAATCTGTGTAATGAATCATCAGGCTTGCAGGGATCCATTTGCATGCTTTATTAAGAATAGTCATATTGGCAGGGTCAGACGGGAATAAAGAGGTATAACAGGAGCAGGCAGATCGTAAACAGTAGGCAGGCAGAGGGTCAGGACAGGCAGATATCACTCACAGTCCAAGGATCGGTAACAGATAGTCAGACTAGAAGATAACGTTCAGTAAAGTTCACCACGGTAAAACACGACTTCACAATCAACTGAGAGGTAAGTGGGTATATATAGATATATATAGGTATATATATGTAAGGGTAATCAGTACAAGGTGCGGGTAATAGGAACTGTCGCGGAGCTCGTCGCCAAGGGGCTGGTCTTTCCGGATGTGCAGTGTGGAACTCCTCCACAAGATTGGGGTCCAGGATAACATCCGTGTTGACCCAGGTGTGTTCTTCTGGACCATATTCCTTCCAGTCCACTAGGTACTGGAGTACTCCTCCTCGGCGTCTGGAGTCTAGTAGTTCACAGACTCGGTTGGCCTCCTCGCCCTGCACCAGGATGAGTATGTGAGTATGGGCTCTATTCCAGGTTTCATCACTTCGATTAAACCAATAATTGATGGCAGGAACATTGGTGGGTTCGCCGAACCACGGAAACAGTGGTGGTTGAAACCCCAGAACACTTTGGTAATCCTGGTTGCTGGTTTACGAATGGAATTTTGTGCATATTAGATTAGATTCAACGTTATTGTCATATACAAGTACAGTGTAACAAAATGTAATATAGGTCTAACCAGAAGTGCAATTAGCAAGTGCAGGATATACAGTGAATAAATACAGAATACAATATTAGGAAAATATTATACAGTGGGCATGGACTATGAAAATATGACAGTAGGTATGTACTATAAACAATATATACAGAAGGCTATATACTATGAACATTAATGAACAGGTGGCTATGAACAGATCATAATTTAGACTAAACAGTAGTGCAAGTGACTTAAATGTGCATTAATTATAGACATAAAAGTTACAGTGCAATAGATGAGTTAACGCGGTTATTAAAGTTACAGTGCATTATATGAGTAAATGCAGTTAATAAAGTTGCAGTGCAGAAGATGAGTAAATGCAGTTCATAAGATTACAGTGCAGTAGATTAGTTAATGCAGTTATTGAAGTTATAGTGCAATAGATTAGTAGATGCAGTTAATAGAGTTACAGTGCAGTAGATAGGTTAGTGCAGTTATTGAAGTTACAGTGCAGTAGATGAGTTAATGCAGTTATGAAAGTAGACCATAAATATTCGGCCCACATGAGATATCGGGACCAGTCGTTCTGATATGGTTAAAGTAGGATCGTTGGAAGCGGGTCAGTTCTCGATTAAGTCTCTCAACCTGTCCATTAGACTGGGGGTGATACACGGAGGTAAGGCTGACGTTAATGTTCAGTGCCTGGCAGAAAGCTGACCAAAGTCGGGAGGTGAACTGGGGACCACGGTCAGACACAATGTCCTCTGGCAAGCCGTAAA
This sequence comes from Barbatula barbatula, assembly GCF_947034865.1. NCBI lineage: Eukaryota > Metazoa > Chordata > Actinopteri > Cypriniformes > Nemacheilidae > Barbatula > Barbatula barbatula. The sequence goes on along the minus strand of NC_136765.1, from coordinate 705,141 downwards.
TCCTGAAGACCCAAGTGCAGAGCTGCTCGTCCATTTGCATGGCGGTAGGTAGCTTGGATAACAGAATGAGGGAGCAGGTTTTGGAGAAACGATCGCTGACTAAGTATGGTAGTGTATCCGTCTGATTAGGCAAGTCTGTGAATGGGAATGTTAGACCAGGGACGGTGTGGTAAGGGTAGGGGTTGCAACAGACCAGCCGGAACCTGATGGGATGGTTTGTTTCTATTGCAGATGTGGCAAGCTATGACAAATTGTTTAGAATCCTTGGGTAATGATGGCCAACAGAACCGGTTCTGCAGGATCTGAATGGTAGCGGTGATGCCCATATGACCAGAAGCAGGTGAGTTATGGACTCACAGTCCAATGTTACAGACAAGGGTCAGAGGCGGGCAGCAACAGGTTTTTTGGATTGGATTGGATTTATTGTCATTACACACATACAAGTACAATGTAACGAAATGTATTTTTAGAAGAAAATAAAGCATAACATGGGAAAGGTGAGGAGAAAAACATGTACACAATACACCATAGACAAGACTTGCAACAGGGATAAGTAATCCAGTTCCGGCAAGCAGCCATCCGGTCCAGTGCTATTACAGCACCGTTCACAGACCCGCTTGTTAGGCTGGCGGGTCAAAGCGACAGAGGCGATGGATCTGGGGATGGGAGACCGCCCTCGAGTGCGGCATGTGTTTGTGTGTGTGTGATAGTCTGTCTGTCTCCCCAGCATCTCCCTTTCCACTCTCACCACGTCAGGCAACCACGCTCGTTTGGCTCTCAAAGGAGGCAGTCGCATTTTTCTTGCTCCCGTCCTCCCCTTTTTTCCCTGCTTGCTCTCCTGTCTCGTCTCATCTCATCTATTGAGAGACTCTCTCTGCACTGCTCTGCAACTGAAAATTATGTATCTGATCAACTGGTCTCTCCACGCTATTGACACCATCTTCTCGACGAGAAGTTTTGGTTCGGGGGAACCTGTCTGCCCTGACGGAACGTTCGCAGCTGGCTACACGATGGACGCGTGGGAGAGATGGCGGATCGTGTCTCCTCTTTCCATGGAGGACATTGAAGATATCTACCTATTCGGAACCATGATAACAGGTATTATGCTAATTGGATTAGGCTGTGCCCTTGGTTATCGAGAAATTAAGAAAACGGTAACAGCTCTCAAAAGTCTTACAAGGCTGCTCGTTATGATGGAAGTCGTGGGGAGAGCGGTCGGCTCTGTAAATGAGACTATTAACCGCAATATGGATTCTATCACGGAGAAGCTCACACTTTGCCAAGAAAAATTTATGTTGTTGGAGACCAAAATGGACAAAGAGAGTAGCCGTGGAAATGGAATGCGGTTGCTCGCCCCAAGACTAAACAACCAATCTTATCTTTTCGACTCCCCCGTAACAGCCTTGGCCAAGGCTGCTGCTGAATTCAACCCTGAGTGGAGCAGTACGGAGAGACACTCTTGCGTCCCTCCCCCATGGTGAACTTTACTGAGCGTTATCTTCTAGTCTGACTATCTGTTACCGATCCTGTCTGATACACATTATTGACCCAATAATTGATTACCCTGCTAAATGCATTTGATCATAAACATGTTGATGTCCCCACTGTCACTGGTTTTCCTGACCAAAAATCTGTCTTTGTCACGGTTGGTTATCCGCTGTCTCATTACGCTGAATGTTTCATGTGGGCATTCCGGAGCCAAGGGTAATTTCATGGACATGCACTTCGTTCAAAGATTGTATCTCCCCATCACTCCTCTCACCAAACAGATCTCTGTTAATGCTCTTAATGGACAGGAAATCCCCAGCATCTCCCTTTCCACTGATCCCATCACTCTCACCACGTCAGGCAACCACACTGAGACTATCTCGTTTTTTCTTATGGACTCCCGCTGGCTCCCATAGTTCTTGGTAACCCCTGGCTTGTTCAGCACAACCCCAGGGTGGATTGGCACGGCAGCGGATCTATTAGTGGTCTCCACTCTGACATGGGAGGTTGAATCGAGGGTCAAAACGGCCTTAGAAGGGTTAACGCCTCTGCCCGGTTGCCCACCGAAGCGATTATTTGTGCCTGAGGAGTTACGGTCCGACGTGATTCATGGGGATATTGTTCCAACGTTGCTTGTCATCCAGGAGTTAATCGCGCCAGTTGTTTGGTCAAGCAACAATTCTGGTGGACAATGATGGCTCACGACATTCGCTATTTTGTTTTGGCTTGTTTGGTTTGTGCCACTGGTAAGACTTCCAATCGACCCCCAGATGGGATACTCCAACCACTGTCTGTCCCTTCGAGACCCTGGTCCCACATAGCGCTAGATTTTTTCTGTCTGACTTAATCTTCCTCTGGCGTACAGTAGAGTACATCCCGCCTTCCATGTATCAAAGAATAAAACCGTGTTTTATTAGCCCCGGTTCCCTCACCGCCGCAACTCGTAGATGGGGAATCTACTTATTCGGTAAATCGTTTCCTGGACTCGAGACGGAGGGGACGTGGATTCCAGTACTTGGTGGACTGGGAAGGTTACGGTCCGGAGGAGAGAAGTTGGGTACCTGCTAGGGACATCCTGGATCACTCCCTTATCAATGATTACAATCGACAGGTAGGGTCGTCTGGGAACGCCAGGAAGCGTTCCTAGTGGAGAGGGTACTGTCACGATTGGTCATCCGCTGTCTTATTACACTGATTGTTTCATGTGGCCGTTACCGCAGATCATATGTGATCATTGGCAGCTGCAAGCCATCTACCACCCTATTTATTGCCCTGTCTTTCGTCTCATGTTTGTCAGATCGTTGTTGGAGTTATCACGTGTTGTTTCCTGAGCTCCTGGTGTAAAGTATAGTTCTTTGTGTCGTGTTACCTGTTCCAGTCTCGTCTGGATCCCGCACCCGTTACCAGGTGCATCAGGACTTCTCTTCACTGGTTACCCATCAAGGTCCCTTCGTCACCACTCTCCGGCTGGCTGCAACGTGCTGGACATCTCAATAAAGAAATTATTTTCTTGCAACTTGCATCCGCTTATTTTTCCATAACAGTCTTGTTTTTTTCCCTGGGTTTGTTATACACCTAAAGTCACTCATCGTACCCGTCACTCTCGATTAATTACCTCTACTTCTAGCGAAGATTTCTCATTAGCTTTTTGTGATGCCATTAAATCAGTAGATGTCAGTCAATGTGATTTGGATGCAGAGGAGTTCCTGTTCAGGCTTACTTCCACATTTGTGGATGTCTTGGATTCAGTTGCTCCTGTAAAATCCTCAAGACTGAAACCTAGATCTGAGCTCTGGATTTATGACCACATACGGTCTCTGAGGCAGATCCGTAGGGGAGCGAAGCGTAAGTGGGAAAAGGATCGGCTCCCAATTTCCTTTGAAATTTTAAGAGATTCATTATTGAGATTTCAGAAGGCAGTCAGAGCAGTAAAATAAGTACTTCACGGCAATTATTGACAAGAATTGCAACAGATCTGAAACTTTTTACTATTTATAACTCTGTTGTAAACTCTGTTGAGCACCCAGATGTGTTACATACGGTGTGTGACGATTTTTTCAGGCTTTGGATAACTCCACCTGCTATTTCTTCAGTCTGTTCAGTTGAGTTCAGCCTGTTTGTTAAATGTGGTGTTCCCCAGGGATCCATTTTGGCTCCTATTCTTTTTTCATTGTATATGCTCCCATTGGGTTCTATATTTAGAAAGCAGGATCTGTCTTTCCGATGCTAAGCAGATGACAATCAAATCTATCTGCCCTTAAAACAGAGTTCTGATGGTCTAGAAGCACTTATGGCATGCCTGTCGGATATGAAAGCCTGGTTGTCTTTAAATTTTCTTAATTTCAATGAGGGTCAATCAGAAATAATTGTGTTTGCTCTGTCAGATTCTTGTATCCCGCTGAACTGTTTGAGCCATCTCAGACAGCAACCAGCGGTCCCCCTGAAATTATTTTAGAGGCTCCTGGGGCACATGGCATCCTCGGCAGCGGTGGTCCCCCTCGGGTTGATGCACATGAGACCGCTCTAGCACTAGCTACAGAGACGAGTTCCCTGGAGAGCGTGGCACACAGGCAGCAGGCGTATCGTCATCATGCCTCTCTGCCATCGCATCCTAACCCCCTGGTCTTCAATTATCTTTTTTATGGGCCAGAGTCTCTCTCGGGCAGGTCTCGAGGCGAGTAATAGTGTCAACAGACGCCTCCTCGCAGGGTTGGGGTGCGGTGTGCAACGGGCACGCCGTATCGGGTCGGTGGATGGGCCCCCGCCTGCGCTGGCATTCAATTGCCAAGAGTTGTTTGCTGTTCTACTTGTGCCCCTGGTGCAGGGCCAGTAGGTTCTGGTCAGGTCGGACAGTACTACTGCCGTAGTGACTGCCAGGGTTGCGTTCGCTCACGGCAGGTAACGCAACTCGCCCTCCTGTGGAGTCAACATGTGACGAAGGTGACCTGAACCAGACAGCTGATGCGCTCTCTCGTCAGTCGACGCCTCGGAGAGAGTGGCGACTCCACCCCCGCGCAGTTCAGCTCATTTGGGTGCGGTTCGGGCAGGCGCAGGTGGACCTGTTTACCACCCATTACCCGCTTTGGTACTCCCTGACCGAGGGCCCCCTCGGCACGGATACCCTAATGGACAGGCGGAAGTACACCTTCCCAGTGAGCCATATCCCCCGATTGCCTTAAATTTGGGCCCGGTAACTCTCACGTGATCCTGAGACCACGGCCTGGCTACGTGCCCAAAGTTCCCACCACTCCCTTTCGGGACCAGGTGGTGAACTTGCAGGCGCTCCTGAGGAGGAAGACCCAACCCTGTCCGTGTTGTGTCCGGTACGCGCGTTGCGCCTCTACCTAAACCGCACGCAGAGCTTCAGAGCTCTGAGCAGCTCTTTATCTGTTTCGGAGGTCAGCACATGAAGGCTGTCTCCAAACAGAGGTTGGCGCACTGGATCGTGGACGCCGTTACGACGGCATACCGATCACAGGACTGCCCTTGCCCACTGGCAGTGAGGGCACACTCCACTCGGGGTGTGGCCTCCTCATGGGCACTGGCTCAGGGCGCCTCTCTGGCAGATATTTGTAGAGCTGCGGGTTGGGCTACGCTTTCGCAAGGTTCTATAACCTCCTTGTAGAACCGGTGTCAGCCCGAGTCTTGCATGGTGCCAGCACGTGAGACCGGCGGCCGGTAGGGTGTACACCTGCTAAAGTGCCTTCCCCCCTTTTCCGGGCGGGTCAGTGCGCTAATTCAGCCTCACTTCTTTCCCCTCCGGCGAAGAACAGGCATTCCATCCATCACTAAGCACTCCATGGGGGCAGACTGTGCGGCGCAGCCCTGCCTCCTATGGCCGGGTATCAGCTGAGTTATCACATAGCTCTAACCGGACCTAGTGCCCCACATGTAGTAATCCCCCAACAGGGTGGTTCCGTCTGACGTTTTCCTCATGAGATGGTCCCCCTCGTGGTGACCCATGACCTCCTCCAGGTGGACATCCACCTAGCGGTACCTTAGTCCGCGCTTACCTGCCATGAGTTCTCCTCTGTGGATGAGACCATGTTGGTGTCTCCACTATATTCCTCTCTGCGGTGGGAAGTGGTCTCCGTAGCGCATATCCCCCTTCAGGGAACAGCGCTTCCCCAGTGGCCCTACGGTACTGGACGGCTTCTCGCCATTAGAGATACAAGGCCTCCGTCTGTGGTGTCTGAGGGCAGTTGCCTCTCATCTTTGCCAAAGCTCTGGGACGCCCTGCCAAACCCACTGGATGGTTACAATTAGGCCAGTCACCGTCGCTTCGCTAGAGATTGTGACGCGGCATAGTGCTGTGGCGTTTTCCATAGGAACCCCATCTGTCGGTTCGACACAACGTCGAGAGACCGACAGAAAGGGAACGTCTCGGTTACGTATGTAACCTCTGTTCCCTGATGGAGGGAACGAGACGTTGTGTCCCTCATGCCACAACACTTGCCGCCCGCTGCAGCGATCGTGAGATGGTCTCAGGCTCCTCAGCACAAAAGGTGAATGAATGCAGCACGCCGTCTCCCTTTTATACCCGGATATCCGGGGCAGAGTCCGGCATGCAAATTTAATTTGCCAATTTCAATTCAATTCAACTCAATTTGATTTATATAGCGCTTTTCACAATTTGCATTGTTCCAAAGCAGCTTTACAGGGGAAAAACAAAAAACCCAAGAAAGGGTAAAACACGCTACATGGTGTTTTATGTAATAAATCCAATTATTCTAGTAAATAATATCTAATGTCAGCATCTCCTGGTGGTTTATTTTGCATATTTTGCATGAAGTGAATGTTTGGCTGAAAAGATGCGTCTTTAATCTAGATTTAAATTGGGCGAGTGTGTCTGATCCTCGAACAATATCAGGAAGGTTATTCCAGAGTTTAGGTGCTACGTATGAGAAAGCTCGACCCCCTTTGGTGGATTTAGTTATTTTAGGTGTTATCAGAAGTCCTGAGTTTTGAGATCTTAGAGAGCGTGATGGGTTGTAGTGTGATAGAAGCTCTGTTATGTAGGTAGGGGATAGACCCTTTAAGGCTTTATAAGTGATTAAAATAACTTTAAAGTCAATACGATACTTAATGTGTAGCCAGTGAAGGGTTGATAAAATTGGGGTTATGTGATGGTATTTTCTGGACCTGGTTAGAACTCTGGCAGCTGCGTTCTGAACTAACTGTAGTTTGTTTATTGATGATGCAGGACAACCACTAAGTAGCGCATTACAATTTCGTTGGCCTTTTCAAAATAGTCAGAAGATGATAGGTTCTCAAGTCAAACCCCATCTGTCGGATCGACACAACGTCTCGTTCCCTCCATCCACCATACATACGTAACCCAGACGTTTCTGCACCTTCACTTAGGAATACTCTGCCCCTCTGTATTAGATCTGCATCTTCAATATCTGCTTTTAAATCCATGTTGAAAACGTACCTTTTTGATCTGGTGGTTTATTTTTTTGCAATTAATTTGTATTGTCTTATTTGAACAGCTTTTATTGTGCAACACATTGGTCAACCCATGGTAGTGTTTAATAGTGCTATAAAACTAAAATTGACATCCACAATCCAACATGTTCACGTTTTTTATCAAATGAAAGCTCTTATTCTACAGAATATACATATGGATTTATTTATATTGTACCGCAGATCTAATGCAAGTCAAATTAATTATGATGCATGAAATGATATTATTTAACAAACAATACATCCGTTGAATATCTAAATTATTCCCACCATTACACAAATGCTACATAATCTGTTTCTTTAATAATTGTGTTTGCTCTGTCAGATTCTTGTAGTACACCGAAAGTAAATCTTCTAGCGAAGTAAAATAGGGGATTTTAACTGTCATGATTCTGTCTTCTCTTGTCTTGATTTTCTGGTCTAGGGGCAGAATCATGACAGACCCACGTGTTTTATGTGGAGAGGAACATATTATGGTCAATCAGGACATAATATGCGTTCTCTCCAGTCTCGTCATTGGCCCCGCCCCTCTCGTTCCTTGTATAGCTTTCCTCCTGTGTCGCATTACCCACACCTGCCCATCGTTATCTGCTTTGTTAGTCTCCCTATATAATACCCTCTTGTCTTTTGTCTTGTGCTTGTTGGTTGTACATGTTTCCTGCACCGTAGGTAGAGTTCTTTGGTCATGTCATGGTCTGCTTAATGTTAAGTTACCTAGTGTTTTGTTATTTTTGCCCCCCTTGTGGGAAGTGATTGTTTTCTGTTTTTGTATCTTGTTTAGTTAGTGTTTTCCCCATCGAGGGTGTTTTTGTTGTTTCATTAAAGTCTGTTTGTTAACCCCTTCATCTCCGCTGCCTTGCAATTGGGTTCTTCCACTACCGTGATCGTTACATTAACGGGGTCTAAAATACGCAACAGGGGAGGTGGACCAAAACTACACGCGCAGTGTTACAGGCAATTATGTGAGGTTTACTTTAAAATTATACATAAATATTAAATTTTTAATACCACTGTATGTGGTTATGGGGTCTGTTTAAAATTGGGTATTCCAAATTCAGCCAGAAATTACGAAGAAAGGACACGAGTTACTTTAGAATAATAATTGAATACCACATAGAGAAAAAAATAATTTTCCTCTATTTGTTGAGAGGAATCAAGAACAACTGTTTGCAGGTTCCTGAACCCCTCAGGCTCATAGTAATACACTTTCAAAAACAGACTTTAGAAAAAAAAATAGTGCCTCTATTTTTGTGTAATTTTTCAACATGATGTATGTCACTTTCAGCCATGAGGGGTAACCAGGAATATGACACCAACATTAAATATTTACACCACTGTATTTGGATATGGTGTGCATTCAATATTGGGTATGCCAAATTCAGGCGAAAATCCCAAAAGTGGACCAGAGCTAAATGGGTAAAAACATGACTATTATAGTTAAACAATTCCTTAAAATAACCATGGTTCTGTTCGAGGATGAACCTCTTGTCATCCATTTCTGGTCTCATGAATGTGAAATACGAACGGAAGTCTGCACAGGGACTTTTACGTTGACAAAAATAGACTAAGTGACAAAGGCTGCGTAATGCACACTACACCTACTTCTGAGCAGTATTCAGGGCTAAGTGTATCCCATCATGCAACAAGTTCTGGATATATCATGACACTTTTTGCTTGTGCGTCGTCTGCAGAAAGCTTTCCATTATAAATTATACAACTTCTTTTTAAGGTTATTTCTTTATTTAATCTATGTTTGGCTAACGTCTCGGTTACGTACTATGTAACCTCCGTTCCCTGATGGAGGGAACGAGACGTTGTGTCGAAACGACAGATGGGGTTTGACTTGAGAACCTATATCATCTTCTGACTATTTTGAAAAGGCCAATGAAATTGGCGAATTAAATTTATGCCGGACTCTGCCCCCGGATATCTGGGTATAAAAGGGAGACGGCGTGCTGCATTCATTCACCTTTTGTGCTGAGGAGCCTGAGAGCATCTCTTGACTGCTGCAGCGGGCGGCAAGTTTTGTGGCATGAGGGACACAACGTCTCGTTCCCTCCATCAGGGAACAGAGGTTACATACGTAACCGAGACGTTCCCTTTCTGTCGGTCTCTCGACGTTGTGTCGAACCGACAGATGGGGTTCCTATGGAAAACGCCACAGCACTATGCTGCGTCACAATCTCTAGCGAAACGACGGTGACTGGCCTAGGCGTGTCAGACACGAGCGCTAGCGCGAAATTGTAACCATCCAGTGGGTTTGGCAGGGCGTCCCAGAGCTTTGGCAAAGATGAGAGGCACTTGCCCTCGGCCACCACAGACGGAGGCCTTGTATCTCTAATGGCGAGAAGCCGTCCAGTACCGTGGGCCACTGGGGAAGCGCTGTTCCATGAAGGGGGATATGCGCTACGGAGACCACTTCCCACCGCAGAGAGGAATATAGTGGAGACACCAACATGGTCTCGCCCGCAGGGGAGAACTCATGGGAGATAAGCGCGGACCAAGGTACAGCTAGGTGGATGTCCACCTGGAGGAGGGGGTCCTAATGGGTCACCACGAGGGGGACCATCTCATGAGGAAAACGTCAGATGGAACCACCCTGTTGGGGGGTTACTACGTGTGGGGCATTAGGTCCGGTTAGAGCTATCTGATAACTCAGCTGATACCCGGCCATAGGAGGCAGGGCTGCTCCGCACAGTCCGCCGCCATGGAGTGCTTAGTGATGGATAGAAGGCCTGTTCTTCGCCCGAATGGGTGTTGTCCGGGGCGGCAAACAGGTCCACCTGCGCCTGCCCGAACCGCACCCAAATTAGCTGAACTGCACGGGGGTGGAGTCGCCACTCTCTCCGACTGACGAGAGAGCGCATCGGCTGTCTGGTTCAGGTCGCCCGGGATGTGTGTGGCCTTGTTGACTCCACAGGAGGAGGCGTCGGGCGAGTTGCGTTAACTGCCGTGAGCGAACGGCACCCTGGCGGTCGCTACGGCAGTAGTACTGTCCAACCTGACCAGCACCTACTGGCCCTGCACCAGGGGCGCAAGTAGAACAGCTAACAACTCTTGGCAATTGAATGCCAGCGCAGGCGGAAGCCCGTCCACAGACCCGATAATGTGTGCCCGTTGCACACTGCACCCCAACCCTGCAAGGACGCGTCTGTTGACACCATGACTCTTTCCTCGAGACCTGCCTGAGAGGGGCTCCGGCCCGTAAAAAAGGTCATTGAAGACCAGGGGGTTAGGATGCGATGGCAGAGAGGCGTGATGACGATACGCCTGCTGCCTGTGTGCCACGCTCTCCAGGGAACTCGTCTCTGTAGCCAGTGCTAGAGCGGTCTCATGTGCATCAACCCGAGGGTGACCACCGCTGCCGAGGATGCCATGTGCCCCAGGAGCCTCTGAAATAATTTCAGGGGGACCGCTGGTTGCTGTCTGAGAAGGCTCAAACAGTTCAGCACTGACTGTGCACGCTCTAGGGTGAGTCGTGCCGTCATGGAGACAGAGTCGAGTTCCATACCTAGAAAAAAGGGAGCTCTGCGCCGGGGAGAGCTGGCTCTTCTCTCGGTTGACTCGTAATCCCAATCGGTCGAGTTGCCGGAGCACCACGTCCCTGTGTGTACACAACAGATCTCGCGAGTGTGCCAAGATAAGCCAGTCGTCGAGAAATTTGAGTACCCGCACACCGCTCTCCCTGAGGGGAGCGAGGGCAGCTTCCACAACCTGCGTAAAGGCCCGTGGAGACAGGGACAGGCCGAATGGGAGGACCCTGTACTGATATTCCCATCCCTCGAAAGCGAACTGTAGGAATGGTCGATGACGAGGGAGAATCGAGCCATGAAAGTATGCGTCCTTCAGGTCGATGGCTACGAACCAATCCTGACATTTGCCAGACGTCAAGATGCGCCTCCGCGTGAGCATCCTGAACGGCAGCTTCTGCAGGTGCTTGTTCAGGGTACGCAGATCGAGAATAGGGCGCAACCCTCCGCCTTTCTTTGGGACGACGAAGTACGGGCTGTAAAACCCGCTGGACATCTCGGCCGGGGGGATGGGCAATCTCGGCCCGTAGTACAGGAGCATCTCTGCATCTGCTGAGGTGAAGAGGATGCCCCGAACCATGGGCAGAGGCCTGGCGAATTGGATCGCATAGCTGAGACGGACCGTATTCTGTAGCCACCGTGACGGCTTGGAAAGTGCTACCCAAGCACCCAAAGACCAAAACAGGGGGACTAGAGGTACGATCTGCTTCATCGCCCCCGCGATGGGGTGGTTCGATAGCCAGCAGTGCCGGTCCCCCGCCGGGGGAGACCCCCACGGGAAGGGACCAGCTCCGCAGTGTTTCCTGCCTGGCGATGGCGCAGCTCAACGCACCATCGAGGTGAGAGTGCTGAGGGCTGGCTATGTTTATACTCTGCACTGCGCGTCACCGTGACCCAATGTCGAGTCGCCGAACACCGTCCGCAGAGGGTGAGAGCGGCTGTCAGAAAGACCCAGGGCGAATGAAAGCTCTTGTGAACATGTGGCCACTAGGCCCCCGAAGGGGCCCAGCAGATGTTGGGATGGGGCAGGAACCATCCCAGTCCGACCCGGCAGCGATGATCTCCTCGGGTTCACCTCATCAGGAGCGCTTGCGGCGGACCTTTCCTTGCCGTCTTCCTCCGGGGGGCCGCCTGAGGAGGGCGCGCCAGAACCGGGGACAACGACAAAGGTGGCCTTGGCTGTTTAGGAGCAGACCCCGAACGGGACCTCGACAGCCGGACGGCGGCCGGCCCGCGGCTGGGGCTCACCAAACAGCCCACCCTGCGAGATGGGAGCATCGAGAAAGCGGACCCTCTTGGCGTCCCGCATCTGGGCAAGGTTGAGCCAGTGGTGCCTCTCCTGGACCCCCATTGTGGACATCGTCCGACCCAGGGCCCGCGTCACCACCTTCGTCAGCCCGGAGGGCGAGGTCGGTGGTGGCGCAGAGTTCCTGCATTACCTCTGGGTCGGTCTTCCCTCGTGTAACTCTATTACTGATGGACCTGCAGTACGGCCATGGTGTGAAGAGCGGGGGCAGCCTGGTCTGCGGCACTGCAAGCTCCCGACACCGGGGTGCCGAGAACCCACAAGCCGCGGACGGGTAGGATCGCCCCCCCAGGTAGCCGGCGTCTGCAGCACAAGTGCATCGCGACGGCACGCGCCACCCGGGGTACGTCGACGTAGCCCCTAGCTGCCCCCCCATCAAGGAAAGAGAAAGTGACAGAGTAAGTCTGACGGAAAACGCGCCGAAAAGGGGGCGTTCCCAATCTTACCGAGCTCCTCATGTACCTCGGGGACAAAAAGGCACCGGGGCTGGGCGCAGATTATAGTGCCGATGACCAATCGTCCAGCCGCGAGCGCCGGGTGGGCGGTGCTGTGCATTGCCTCCGAATGCTCGCGGCGGCCCGAGAGCGCACGGCCGACATTTCGACGCAGTGCGGGCATGATTTATCCACAACAGCTGCGTCAGCGTGTTGGACCCCCAAGCACGCGAGGCAAACATCGTGTCCCTCCCCCTCCTCAATGAGTGTGTTGCACCTGTGAGATCAGCGAGACATGCTGCGCTGTAGAAATTTGCTCTTTTAGATAGAAAAACACCTCCGGAACCGCTGAGACGCCAGGGGAAGTCACTGATGAGGGACAGTCCGCTGCACCACGTCGGGAAATCAGCTCTTTTAGAAGGATTGTCATCAGATGCGAAGGCTCCGAAGAACAAAAGGTGAATGAATGCAGCACGCCGTCTCCCTTTTATTCCCGGATATCCGGGGGCGGAGTCCGGCATGCAAATTTAATTCGCCAATTTCATTTATAGAGACCGACAGAAAGGGAACGTGTGTTTTTCTTTTGTTTTTGCATCTTGGATTCAGCTGCTTTGATACAATACAAATCAAGCACTATACAAATAAATATAACTTTACTATATAATTAATTAGATATTACCTGTCATTTGTAGTAAAGCATAGGTTGCACATTTATCGGTGAAAACTTCAGAGTTATGTAACTGCGTTTTATCACATACTTAGAAACACCACATTTATTAACGTTACATGTGTGCACTTGCTTGGTGTGTCCCAATGGGTTAATAATACTACATACTCACTTGGGATCTTCACATCCAATAGAACACTTGGGTCAAAAACTGGAAATACATCATGAAAGCAGTCAAGTGGTCAAGTGCAAAGACCGCAGGTGGGGTATTTGGACGCAGCCTTTGTCATATGCAGCTGTGATAATGAGGAAATGAGTGCAAGAATGGAGGAGGGTCACGTCCTGAAGAGAGAAAGGTCACACCGTGACAAAATCATCTGGTCGCAAATCTTCAAGTTTTGTGAAATCGCAGGTCAAAGTTCACCAAACTTGAACTTTGGAATGCAGGGGCATGCGTAACTTTGCAGCAGAAGCTTGTCGCATTCACATGAATGGAAGTCATTGGACCAAATAGACAGGTGTGACCGCACCTTTAAACAACAGCGGCAGGCTTCCGCTCCGCTCCATCTTCACCTTCTTTCATCCACAGCCTCAAAGTGCGGAGTGAACTCCAAAAGAAGAGACTAAGGTGTGTGTATTTACTGCCATGACATCTGCATATGTGCAGATCCTTACTTTAAACGCAGTTTACACAACGTGACACTGAAACAAAACAATAAAGTTCCCCTCCACTATAAAACTCTGTTTGCCTCTCATCAACACATTATTGTTAAAGTTTCCTCTGAATAAAGCTTCACACCCATGAAGGCATACTGGACTTTCATTATGATATTCTGTATGTGGCATTAGATGAAATGAATTGATGGACAGCACTCGTATAAACTGCTTATCAGAGAAAGTGAATGGCAAAAAAACTCAAATATTCCTTCCTGATAAATAATGACCCAGAAACTGACATTTGTGACTTGTGTTAGGGATTTATGCTTGTGATGTCTCTTTGAATTAGGAAGTGTGTTAAAATTAATATAAAAGTAGACAGTTAGTTACATTATTCAAAGATTAACAATTGTATTTTAAGAAATAAAATGAAGAATACATCATCTATTGTTAGCAATTTAATGATGTTTATTGGTAACAGATGTCAGAGTGTTTCTTTAGGCTACTAATCCTGTTTAAGAAGCATTGCTTTTATAAATAGACAAATACTGTGACTAGAAAAGTGTCAAACTAAATTGATGCTGACCATTTATACATTGGAGCATTTCTTAATTTTCAATGCACTGATAATATACTAAACATTTGGGGGGCGGTTTCCCTGACAGGGATTATTTTAAAACAGGACTAGGCCTTGGTAGTAGGATATTTAGGTCGTTTAAATCGTTCATTACTTGCATGCATCTTGAGACAAAATAATCACACTCATATATTTTAAGATTTGTCACTGCAAGATGTTTTCAATTAAGACACCTCTAACATTTAAGTTAGTCTGGGACTAGGCCTCATGGACATAAACGTTTGTATGTTGTAAAAGTAAACACTTTGTGTTCTGTCACAGGTGTTTAGAAAATACTTTTAATTGAACATTGTACAGTTATATTTTAGGACAATATATATATTCCCCTCTGCAGACGGCCAATCACGGACTGGAAATTAGACAGGGGGCCCGGAACACCTAGTGGCTCCGCTGCTCACAAATATTCAACATTTGACGACCGTATGTTTAGCGTGAATGTTTTGTATTTGTAGATTTAGTACAACAATTGATTTCATGAACACAATTAGATTATTTCTATGTATTAAATTGAACATTTTGATTTCTCCCACATGACTGGAGTTAAAGTCATGGGATAATGATCACCTGGGATGTTTGGGATAATACCTGGACGTTATTATGTTTACTGTTTTGAGAAAGTGCGAACACATTTAAGTCAGTTGGAAATGTTTGTTGCTGGATTTTGTGACTATTTGTCTGTGATCATCATTCCAGCATATCAAGTTAAATGATTTGTTTCGGTTTCACTGTTTTAAATCAAAGCATCTGTGCTCATACTGAATGAAATCAAATGATCTGTGTTCACTTTCTTTTGGGCAGATTGAGGTTGTTTGCTCTTCATTGTTTGTTGTATGCTGAGAAACCCAACAGGAAAGTTGAAGTGAAATAATCTGTACAGTGATCATCTGCTGCAGGCGCATATGAACGCACAGTTATAAAGCACACCTGCTTGTGTCTTACGCCATCTGCTGAATGAATGAGGTAAGACTAGCAGTAACCTGCCTTTGTTATGTGGAAAAGAGTCAACATAATAATATATATTCACAAAATGGAAAAAAACTCTGATTTGATAAGGGTCACAATTTCTGACCATGTCCAAAACCTCTGGTCTCTCTTAAAGCCTGCGCAACCAAATCTGCATCATTCAACAGATGCAGCAGTGGTATGAATCGCCCAACAAAACAACCGATGACATGAGCATCCTTCAGTGAACTACATGTTACAGTACAATACACCATTTTAAGATTTTTTATACTTTATATTACAGTAGGGGTAACATTTCTGCTTTCTTGTACTGTGTAATGATGTGTCTAAGAAGTGCTTTTTCATTACTTTTTACTTATTTTTTACTTTCATTATTTTGATACATATCCATGCATAAATTTGTTGTAGATTAAATTCAAATGTTAAGTAGATTGCGTTCACTGCCTGTCTAGCAATGTGTGGTTATACATAAAATAAACATTTGTCTTTTCAAAAGTTCTGTCACGTTTCTTAAAGTATAAGTTGGCCTGGCAATTTTGGTTAAACGGATAAAAACCGTCACGTGATTTCGGGTAAGGGAACTTAATGGCACACTCCGGTCTTGTGGACCTACACTGAGTCCACACTTGGTGACTCGTGAAAGTAGGTCACGTTAGACGGGTGCATTCAGAGTGTCCTAACTGCTTTTATGAAACGAGACCGCCTTGATGACGTAGCATGCTTCTAATGAGACCCCTGGAGTACACAGCCTTCTGAAACGAGATACAACCAATCTGGGCTTCGCCAAAGACCGCATCGAGAGGTAGGCCTACACCCTACGGACGCATAGACTTGGCGATTTGGGACAGGGCCATAGTAAGCATCGGTGTCCCCCCTTCAATTCGAACATTGATTGTACACTATTTCTTGTCTGAATTTTTTATTTTTGTGTGTTATATAATGGTTTGTGCATGGATAAGACATCCAAAGTCACAACATTCAAAGTTTTGCACAAAATGATTCACTCTAACTAAAAGAGAAGTCTATCCAGATCTGCTAAAATGCCTCAATCAATCACACATTTCTACCTCAGTATGTGTTAATGTTTGCACGACGCCGCCCTAGGGGTTATTCCCAGGGAAAATACTCAAACAATGAGCAAAGCACACAAGTTTGGTTCCCTCTAATTAGACAAGAGAGGTGAGTAATACAAACATACTAATGTTAATTAATAGAAAAATACTTTAAACTGATGGACACTAAAACCAACAAGGGACACTAAAATCCCTAAAACATACAACCCGACTTGGTATGTAGCAGTTGTAAAAAAACTAAATACCGGCAGGGCTAAGGCTCCCAACGGCAGGAAGCAATGTGGAGTTTGATTTACGGAGCACACTTGCACACACACCCGTGCCTTTTAATCACAAGCACACACACTCAAAAGTGTACACTGCACACGATAAAGGACCACCACCATGAGGAAGAGCAATCCACCCGTGGGACCCCAGCTCCTGCGAAATGAAAATAAACTAGAACAACATCCATAGAAATGACAGTGGACATCATAAATAAGGCAAATACTCGCAACAATAAATGTCAATGACAAAAAAAGAAAAGCCAATCAAGCTTAGAAAAATCAATTATATGGTCACCAGATTACTACAAGACCTACTTTAACTCAGTAGATGTTCACACACAAATAGGATTGAACTAATAGATGGTCCATCACATGCATCCCAAGCTATGAGCAGTTCAATGATGTTACAAAAATCAAGGTCAAAGAAAAGATAAAGCAAATTAATTGAACGAGACAACTCGTACTTCATAGAATTAGAAGAAACAAGAGAAAAAGGTTTAAATAAAAAATATGCAACAGAGAGCAGCTAACTCCCCTTAAAGGGCAATGCTCTCAATAGTCCTCCCACACAAGTCAGAAATGTGAAGCGGGAAAATCTAACGCCACGATAAGAACCGAACAAGCAGTCCATTTTATTTACCTGAAAAGAATGTTAAACCCACACAGCCATTTCAGCACTATATCACAAGCTCTCACCATAAGCAGTACGAAGGGCACCAGCACCAAAGCTGCACTGATTCATAAAAACGATTAAAAACTATGCATAAGAACATTCCAAGAATCAACCATTCAAACATAGCACGCATACCTACAACCACCGTCAACACGTGCACAACAACACGTGACGCAAACCAGGCAACAGCCAATCAGCCTTTATATGGAAGATACTACTTACTGTCAATCACCTAATTCTGTTAAAACAGGTCGTTCCAGTCAGTTTGATCACAATTTGAAATGAATGTGCTTCCTATAATGTCATCATTTCACACACACGCACGCACAGATCGGACAATGATTGCGCTGCCAGTGCTCACTGAAACTGAAAATGTTGTTGATGTTGTCCAGGACTGACACAAGTGAAGGCTTTGCCAAGATCAGCAATCTGTCAATTTCATCTGTTTGCTATTGTGTTCCAGAAGTAACGTCTGGATTTAGAAACATTAAAAGTATTTAGCAGCATTAAAACATTACAAGTATCTGCTAACATTAAAAGAGCACCGTTCCATAAATTATTTCTGGGTTGAAGTGGGAATTATCAAATTTCCGAGAGCATGTGAAGGCAGCATAAATAGACAGACAGAGCAAGGTAAGTGAGGCACAGGTGAAGTTGGTAGAGATGAATGAGTACAGCAGAGGATCATGGGGGATGTAGTTTGTAATGGCATTCCAGGTGATGTGGGGAGTTCCCTCTTGTGAAGCATAAGTGTATTTGGCGATATCTGAAGCAAAAGTGCCCCCCCTTCAGGAGCGGCTTCCAACTAGGGACCAGGGTGCATATATAATACATAGACGCCTCATTGGACGCTTTTCTCCACTTTTGTGATACGTCAACAGTGCCGCCATATTAGTGAGGGCAACAGTGCCCTAAAAGCCTTTCAGCAACAAAAGCACAAACACGTTTACATTTCTTAACATATTTCAATGTATAACTTTATCATGTCTCTAGTTGCTTTATATCTCAATAGCCTACTTTAAAATGAATGGTCGTCATAAGGAAATGTGAAATCCATGACTTGTGTCTGTTATTCATGAGAATCCTCTAGATGGCACCATGTTCAGTGATATGTTATAGACACGTAACAGAATAAATAACCATGTTGCAGCTGTCGAGAATAAAACACATGTAGAGATTGTCTCAAAGTTTTACTTGAATCATCGAACAAAACACCCAATAGTTTAATCTACGCATTATATAAAAAAGTATGTTTTACTGTGGAAATTGATTTTTCTGTAGTAATTTAGATAAAATATGTTCTTTTATTAATCCAGTAAAACCGTTACAGCATTAAAACATGATGTATGTGATATAGTCAAACAAATAGCACTGCTGTGCATTATAAGTATGAAATAGCAGTATATAGTCATAAAGTAAAGACGCACTGTTTAGCTAACTCCACTGACAGGAACCTCCGGGACCACCGGACTTTGGACCTCTGTTGTGGGAGCCGTGACGGATGGAGGCTCTGGGAGACCAATTTCTGTGGTCATGGAATGGACTCTTTAGCCTCTCAAACAGTGAAGGATGAAGCTTCCGAAGCAAAGTCCAAAAATTGCACCAAAGACCCTCAAGGACCACCAGGGATAAGTTTGAGGAGCATAAGTGTACTCTGGCTGATGGTTTTGACAGTTACCATTGTTGGGAAAGCCCTTTTAAGCTGTTTTTAAATATTAATTTGTTTTGTTTTATATTTTCAGCATGAAGGACGCAAGCTATATAAGTTTTTCTACTTCATTATTTTATCCATTCTATTGAGTGTATTTATTTGAATTATTTTATTATTATACAGTGCTCTGGAATACTTGATTCTGATTGGTCAATCGTAAAAGTTTAATATTACACAGAAATAAAACCTAAATATGCCTTTTAATAACATACATTACATTATATTTATAAATGATTAAACCAAGTTGCCTGTTCCTGGCATGTGAACGTTGTGTCTCACCTTGATGAAGATCCGCATTTGATAAAAACACTGTCACACTGCTGGGGTTTATTCTTGTGCAACCGGCCTGTCTGTACCTGATCCCTTACCTATATTTGTTTTGGAAATGCTTTATTGACATTAAACTACATGTTTACATTTGATCTGGAAGCGTTTACTGCAGCGCACACCCTGAAATGTTTGTCAACCAATCAAAATGAAGCATTCAACAGCCCCCTTGGAAAACCTGAGACATTGTGTGTGATCAACACATAAACTCAATAGTTGTGAGAGGTTTTTATTGACTCTAAGCACAGACAGGTAACAGAAACATGAACTTGTTTATAGATTTTGGTTGTTTTCGTTTGCATATATTATTTTTTTTATATTTTTTAATGCATTTAAATGTGAGGCTATATTGAGCCTAATTTGTCACAATTATGCCTTCATCATAATGTGTCGGCCACGTCTGGTCACACCCCAAAACAATGTAACGGGTAGACTTTTTACCTTTGTAAACACATTTTGGGTGTCTCTCCCCACTTTTTAAAGTACATGTAACCACAGGAAATGGTTGGTTGCTTTTAAACATGTCTGATCTGCCATTATAATGTGTTCCAGCACCATTACAAACGTCTCGAACCCGATGTTTTGATGCTTGTATGAAGGTGTTGACTTTTTTGCAGTTGTTGTTAGTATGGCCTTCCGTGATGTCTCTGCTTTTCATCATACTGTAACATTTCTGCTCAGTCATGTATTCATACACATGCTGATTGAGGAAATTATCATAGCGTGGCTTTACATCAGCAGGTACATCATCAGCTTTAACATCAGTGGAACACAAGATCAGCAGAAGAATCACAGCAGACAGATGAGCCTCCATGACCTGCTGAATAACAGACTGCATAACTGAGCAACATCGACTGCAATTTGACAAAATCAGTTTGTGTGATCAATGAAACAAATATGATGTGGAAAGAAAGGACAGAATAACAGACCTCAATGTTTAAGGTAGAGAAATACTGCGCTCCAGGAGTTGTCTTTGTCTGTGAAAGATATAAGAGTGTTTTATGAATATCTGACATAACGGTCCCTTTAGCTATTTTGATCAACCTTATGTGTTATGAATTAATTTGTTTAGAGAGTATTTTTAAAAAGCGTTCATTGTATACATTTGTCACCCCCAAACTCTTTACATCGTGAACATCAAATATGTTTCACATTACATACAGTATGATAGAGAAATACTGTACATAATTTCTCATTGAGCTACAGTGTAAAGTATTACTCACATTGCAGAGCGTCTGTCGTCTTCAAAATAAGCCTGCGGCCTGAACCTCAAAGTGTTTGTGTTTGTGTCGCCTGTGGACTATTAATGCTTGAGTGTGTGCAAATGAAACTCTGACGCTTAAAGTCAACAGCCAATCGGAGGAAACATCAAGAGCCAGAAGTCCTTTTGTGGTCGGATCCAACATGTGAAAGATCATTGAGAAATAGCTGATTTCAATCTAGATTTTTCAGTTACATGATCGTGATCGTCCAAATGCTGAATATCATATAGATGACAGTGGAACTGCATTTCTTGTTTTCATGTATTTTCCACTGACAACACATTCTCTCTACTGTAAAATGCATTGTAGGGGAATGTCCAAGACTTGATGGCCAGTTATGATATATGAAGGAGTCAGAGATGAAATAAATTGAAGAAAACTTACTAGCGGAAAATCGGTAAAACTTTACATTAAGGTTCCCTTTGTAAATCAAATATAAATGCATTTATTTAGGATAAGTTACTTATTTGCAAATGTATTGTGGCGGTTTTAAATACATAAATAAAAAGCCCAACTTTGATCCAATACTTGCCAAAGAGTGAGCCTCATTAACTTTATATATTTATTAATGGTTAATAGATGTATTTATTTCTGCTTATTATTGAGTGGGTTAAAGCGCTGCATTATCAAATTGAACTGCTGTGCTTGCCAAAAAAAGAGACCATAACTGGTTTTCATTAAGTTTATTAACTTTAGTCATTTTAAATAAGCAATGAAATAAGACAAGACAACTTTTTATTAAAGGGGCTATTTCATGGACTTTTTCCATGTTTAAGTGCTAAAATCGGGTCTCTGTTACATCTGCCAACTCAGAAAACATGACAATGACAACCCAGTAACTCAGTAACTTTGGTTGTGTGAGCCCATCTCTACAACACCACGAGAAACATATTACACTATACTGTAACATTACCGGCCCTTTTGCTGAATGTGTCCACCCATAGCACGGCCGCCATTTTGTTTTCGTGTGAATGCAGTTCCAACACCATGGCAAAAGTAAGGAAAGCAAAGTAAAGCATGCTAACTGTCACTGTTCTTAGCCACACAGGAGACAATAGAGCATTGGATTTAGTTTTAATAGAAATTAATGTAAACGAAAGTCAATGTCAGTTAAGCTAACGCTATCATACCTTCGCTGTTAGATTAGCTATATTAAATCGTCTTCTGTTAAATTACACCCTCAAATTAAAACATACAATTTGATTATACTGTGTCACGAAATGGTTTTGGACAGAACCCAGATGCAGGCAGACGAAGGTATAACAAAAAAACTTTATTAAATCAAACACCCGCAATGGGGAAAAACAAGCACAAGAAACACTAGCAAAACAGACACTTCCCACAAGGGGGACAAAACAAAGTCTCTAGAAAAGTGGAAAATAATAAATTCACAAACTGTAACAGGAACCAGGGGGATAATACCATGCACGAAAGACATCAGTGTTGGGCACAAACATAGACATTGATATAGATAATGCACCAACACTGAACAGAGAGAAACTGAGACCATATAAAGGGAGACACTAACGAGGAGTGATTACATGGGGAGAGTGGTGACAGCTGATGGGGATGAAACCCTAACGAGGTGAATTACAAAACAGACGATGGGAATGAAACCCTAATGAAATTACAGGAGATAGGAGGGTGGGGCTGAGAGACATAACAGGAAGACACGTGGCATTAAGTAACAACATAAGGGCACATGTCTCCACACATAACACAACAGAAACCCGAAAGACGTGGCAATGTCATGACTCTGCCCAGGGAGCTAGAAAGCTCGAGACAGGAAGGACAGAGTCCTAACAATACTGTATATACTCTTCTACATTACTTTCTCGAACAATGACAGACCAGGGTGCGTCTTCACAGGTGAGTTAACTATACCACATTTGTTTTGTTTGTTATATATCAGTGAATAATTCTTTAGGAATATAGGCTATCTATAGTTAGTAAATGTGAAGTCATTATTACTCCAAAAGAGTGTTCCACACCTCCATGTGGTCACGTGGTTTATAGAGCGTGGAATTCATGCTGTAAAACTGTTTGAATGGATTTTAGCGGGGCAGACAACAGCAACTTTATTTGCAATAAGATTTGCACAGAAGTGAGTACACCCCTCACATTTGAGTTTATATATTATTTGATATCTTTTCATGTGACAACACTGAAGAAATGAAACGTTGCTACAGTTGTGAGTGTACTGCGTGTATAACAGTGTACATTTTTTGTCCCCCTCAAAATAACTCAACACATATCCATTAATGGCTAAACCGCTGGCAACAAAAGTGAGTACATCCCCAAGAGAACTGCTCTGTAACCTATAAACTGCATTAACTCATCTTCTGGACTGCAACCTATTAACTGCATTAACTCGTATACTCCACCGTAACTTTAATAACTGCATTAACTCATCCACTGCACTGTAACTTCAACAACTGCATTAACTCACCTATTGCACTGCAACTTTAATAGCTAATGTCAATAATCTATGCATACCTAAGTCACTTGCACTATTTTAGTCTAACTTATTATCTGCTCATATCCACCTGTACATTACATTTACATTTACATTTATTCATTTGGCAGACGCGACTTACAAGTCGTAAGTGTTTTTTTTTTACAGTGACACATTACTGCAGAGCAATCAGGGGTAAGGTGTCTTGCTCAAGGGCCCTTCAGTCATGACCTGCTGGTACTGAGATTAGAACCGGCAACCTTCTGATCACAAGCCCAACGCTCTAACCACCAGGCCACATTAATGTTCATAGTACATACCTTCTGTCATATTTTCATAGAACATACCTGCTGCAAAATATTTGTATAGTCCATGCCTACTGTATTATATTCTCTCATTGTACTCTGTATTTATTCTAACTGTATATCCTGCACTTGCTAACTGCACTTCTGGTTAGACCTAAACTACATTTCCTTACACTGTACTTGTATATGTGTAATGACAATAAAGTTGAATCTAATCTAAAAAAAAAAAAGAGAAAACGTCCAGATTTGGCCCAAAGTGTCATAATTTGGTCGTTCTTGATACCTGTGGATGTTACGTGTCGAATTATATTCATCCGTGGATGTTACCTGTTATTTGTACTTACCGGTGGATGTCACCTGTTACCTGGATTATTTCACATGTCTTCAGTTCACCTGTTAACCCTGCAATAAACCCAAGTCAACTTCAGTTCACCTATTTGTGTTTAGTAACAGTATCATCCGTTTATTGTTCACAGTGTGTTACAAAAACTGTGATAACTAAAATAGCAGTTGTGTTTCTGATATTCAAAAACACAAGATGATCAGTATGTTAATTTACAATATTACAAAACTCTTGATTGAGATATTATAGCAAAATATTAACGTCTCGGTTACGTATGTAACCTCCGTTCCCTGATGGAGGGAACGAGACGTTGTGTCGACAGAATGGGGTTTGACTTGAGAACCTACCTTCTCTGACTGACTTGAACAGGCCAATGAAAATTGGCGAATGAAATTTGCATGCCGGACTCCGCCCCCGGATATCCGGGTATAAAAGGGAGCCGGCGTGCCGCATTCATTCACCTTTTGTGCTGAGGAGCCTGAGGATCTTGCCCCGACTGCTGCAGCGGGCGGCCAGCGTTGTGGCATGAAGGACACAACGTCTGGTTCCCTCCATCAGGGAACGGAGGTTACATACGTAACCGAGACGTTCCCTTTCTGTCGGTCTCTCGACGTTGTGTCGACAGAATGGGGTTCCTCGGAAAACGCCACAGCGCTGTGCCGCGTCACAATTCCTCGCGAAGCGACGCTGACTGGCCTGGGCGTGTCAGACGTGAGCGCTTAGCATGAATTGCAACCTTCCAGCGGAAGGGAAGGAGTCCAGAGCTTTCAAAAAAGATTGGAGCCCCTTCCACCGGCCGTCACGGACGGCGGCCTAGTTCTCTTAGCAGCGAGAAGCCGCCCGGCACCGTAAGGCCACTGGGAAGCGTCATTCCCCCCTGAGGGAACGCGCTACGGAGACCACTTCCTACCGCAGGGAGGAGCTTAGTGGAGATTCACACACGGTCTCACCGGACAGGGGAGAGCACGTGGGAGACATGCAGACACGAGATGGTGTCGCGAGCAGGTGAAGTACACCTGGGCGAGGTCATGGGCCATCGATTGAGAGCCATTCATGAGAAGACAACAGACGGAACCGCCCTGTGGGGGGGGTTACTACGTGTGGAGCACTAGGCCTTGTTTGAGTCACTGCTAGAGCTCAGAAACAGGCCAAGGGAGGCAGGGCTGCTCCGCCTAGCCCGCTGCTGAGGAGTGCTTAGTGATGGATGGAATGCCTACTCTTCGCCCACGTGGGGGGAAGAGGGGAGGCTGGATAGCACCACGTCTCACCTATGGAGGAGTGCTATCGCAGGCGTACGCCCACCGGCTGCCGGACTTACCTGGCGGTGTCTCGTAAGACTCTGGCTGATACCGGTTCCACGCAGAGGCTGTAGAACCTCGCGAAGGTGCTGGGCGTAGCCCAACCCGCAGCTCTACATATGTCTGCCAGAGGGGCGCCCTGCGCCAGTGCCCACGAGGAGGCCACACCCCTGGTGGAGTGTGCCCTCACTGCAAGCGGGCACGGGAGATCCTGTGATCGGTAAGCCATTGATGGCGTCCACGATCCAGTGTGCCAACCTCTGCTTGGAGACAGCCCTCCCTTGTGTTGACCTCCAAAACAGACAAAAAAGCTGCTCAGAGCTCCAGAGGCTCTGCGTGCGGTCCAGGCAGGGGCGCAGCGCGCGCACTGGACACAACACGGAAGGGGTTGGGTCTTCCTCCCCAGAAGGGAGCGCCTGCAGGTTCACCACCTGGTCCCGAAAGGGAGTGGTGGGAACTTTGGGCACGTAGCCAGGCCGGGGTCTCAGGATAACGTGAGATTGACCAGGCCCGATCTCTAGGCAATCCGTGGCCACGAAAAATGCATGTAGGTCCCCTACCCTCTTGGCGAGCGCCACCAGGAGAGCCGTCTTCATCGAGAGATGAGAAAGAGCGGTATCTCCGAGGGGCTCGACAGGGGGCCTCTGGGGGCCCGCCAGGACCACATTGAGGTCCCAAGAGGGAACGGGGCGCGGACGGGCTGAATTCAGCCTCCTCGCGCCCCTCAGGAACCTAATGACCAGGTCGTGCTGTCCCAGAGACTTCCCACTAACTGGTCCGTGATGAGCGGCAATAGCGGCTACATACACCTTCAGCGTGGAAGGGGAGAGATTGCTCTCGAGTCTCGACTGCAGGAAGGACAGCACGCTCCCGATCGAGCATATCCGTGGGTCTTCTCCACGAGAAGAACACCAGGACGAGAAGAGGCGCCACTTCAATGCGTATAACCGCCTCGTGGCCAGGGCCCTAGCCTGAGTAATGGTTTCCACCACCGCTGGGGGTAGACCACTCAGGATCTCCTCGTCCCGTCCAGGGGCCAGACATGGAGGTTCCAGAGGTCTGGTCTCGGATGCCACACCGTGCCCTTCCCCTGAGAAAGAAGGTCCTTCGTCAGGGGAATCGGCCAGGGGGGAGTTGTCGTCAGGAGCATTAGCTCCGAGAACCAAGTCCGGTTGGGCCAGTAAGGCGCAACTAGTAGCACTTGATTCTCCTCTTCCCTGACTTTGCACAAGACGTGTGCAATGAGGCTCACTGGGGGGAAGGCGTACTTCCGCTTGTCCCGCGGCCAGCTGTGCGCCAGGGCATCCGTGCCGAGGGGGCCCTCGGTCAGGGAGTACCAACGCGGGCAATAGGTGGTGTCCAGGGAGGCGAACAGGTCCACCTGTGCCTGCCCGAACTGCACCCAAATGAGCTGGACTGCGCGGGGGTGGAGCCGCCACTCTCCGCGGGGCGTCGACTGACGAGAGAGCGCATCGGCTGTCTGGTTCAGGTCGCCCGGGATGTGCGTGGCTAACAGAGACTTCGTCACCTGCTGGCTCCACAGGAGGAGGCGTCGGGCGAGTTGCGATAGCTGCCGTGAACGAATACCACCCTGTCGGTTGATATATGCCACGGCAGTCGTGCTGTCCGACCGGACCAGCACGTGCTTGTCCTGCACGAGGGGAAGGAACCTCCTCAGTGCAAGCAGCACCGCCAACAACTCTAGGCGATTGATATGCCAGCGCAGGCGGGGGCCCATCCAGAGACCCGACACTGCGTGCCCGTTGCACACAGCACCCCAACCCTGCAGGGAGGCGTCTGTCGTCACCACGACGCGCCTGGAAACCTGCCCAAGAGGGACCCCTGTCCGTAAAAAGGTCATTGAAGACCAAGGGGTTAGGGTGCGCCGGCAGAAGGGCGTGATCGTGACGCGCCTGTTGCCGGTGTGCCACGCACTCCAAGGAACTCTGCTCTGTAGCCAGTGCTGTAGCGGTCTCATGTGCATCAACCCGAGGGGGACCACCCCCGCCGAGGACGCCATGTGTCCCAGGAGCCTCTGAAAAAGTTTTAGCGGGACCGCTGGCTGCTGCCTGAAGTTCCTCAGGCAGGTCAGCACTGACTGGGCGCGCTCGGAAGAAAGACGTGCAGACATGGAGACAGAGTCGAGTTCCATGCCGAGGAAGAGGATGCTCTGCACAGGGGAGAGCTTGCTCTTCTCTCGGTTGATCTGTAACCCCAAATGGTCTAGGTGCCGGAGCACCAGGTCCCTGTGTGTACACAACAGATCTCGCAAGTGCGCCAAGATGAGCCAGTCGTCGAGATAGTTGAGTATGCGCACCCCCTGCTCCCTGAGGGGAGTGAGGGCGGCCTCCACGACCTTCGTAAAGACTCGAGGAGACAGGGACAGACCAAATGGGAGGACGCGGTACTGATATGGCTGTCCCTCGAAAGCGAACCGTAGGAACGGCCGGTGACGAGGGAGGATGGACACATGAAAGTACGCGTCCTTCAGGTCGATTGCCATGAACCAATCCTGACGCCTGACGGACGTCAGAATGCGCTTCTGCGTTAGCATCCTGAACGGCAGCTTGTGTAGGTGCTTGTTCAGGGTACGCAGGTCCAAGATGGGGCGCAGCCCGCCACTTTTCTATGGGACAATGAAAAACCCGGGGCTGTAAAACCCGGAGTACATCTCGGCCAGAGGGACGAGCTCGATCGCCCCCTTCGCCAGAAGGGTAGCGACCTCGGCCCGAAGCACGGGAGCATCTACCCCTCCCACTGAGGTGAAGAGGATGCCCCGAAACTTGGGTGGGCGCTTGGCGAACTGAATCGCATAGCCGAGACGGATCGTTCGCTCTAGCCACCGTGCTGGTCTGGGAAGAGCCAACCAGGCTCCCAGGTACCGAGACAGGGGGACCAGAGGTTCGATCTGAGTCATTGCCCCCGTGGGGGGTGGTTCGATGGCTGGCAGTACGGCTCCCTCGACGCGGGGGGGACCCCGGGGAGGAGAGCGTCTCTGCCGAGGTGCCTGTCGGGCGATATCGCGGCATACCGCACCGTCTGACTGAGGGTGCTGGTGGCCACTGAGAGTATACCCAACCGTGTGTCTCGCCGAAACACAACGTGGGGTTGCCGAGCACCGTCCTGCGGAGGGTGAGAGCGGCTGTGAAAAAGACCCAGGGAGAGAGACAGCTCTTTTCGTGAGAATGTGGGCACCAGGCCCTGAAAAGGGCCCGGCTGGTGTTGCTGGGACGGGGCAGGCACCGTCCCAATCCGACCCTCCAGCGATGTAGTTGCCTGGGTCGGGCCCGGTGAACTCGATCTCCCTGGGTTCACCCGTCAGGAACGCTTCTGCTTCCGCGGAGGTTGGTGACGGGATGGTGCTCTCCTCTTCGACGTCCTTCTCCGGGAGGCCGCCTGTGCAGGGGGCGCTGGGGCCGGAGTCTGAGTCGGAGAGGGGCGGGGCTGCTGGGAAGCAGACGCCGCGCGGGATCTCGACGGATGATAGGCGGCCGGGTCGCGGCGGGGCAGGATATGTTTAATCGCCTCCGTCTGCTTCTTTACAGTCGATAACTGCTGAGAGAAGTCCTCGACCGTATCACCAAACAGCCTACCCTGCGCGATGGGAGCGTAGAGAAAGCGTACCTTCTCAGCGTCCCGCATCTGCGCAAGGTTGAGCCAAAGGTGTCTCTCCTGGAACACCAGTGTGGACATCGTATGACCCAGGGCTCGCGCCGTCACCTTCGTCGCCTGAAGAGCGAGGTCAGTGGCAGTGCGGAGCTCCTGCATTAGCCCTGGGTCGGACTTTCCCTCGTGCAACTCCTTCAACGCCTTGGCCTGATGGACCTGCCGGATGGCCATGGCGTGAAGAGCCGAGGCAGCTTGACCCGCAGCGTTGTAAGCCCTCGACACCAGCGATGCCGAAAACTTACAAGCCTTGGAAGGGAGCCTTGGTCGACCCCTCCGGGTGACAGCTGTCTGCGGGTACAGGTGCACCGCGACTGCACGTTCCACCTGTGGGATGTCGACATAGCCCTTAGCTGCCCCGTCATCGAGGGAAGTCAGGGCGACCGAGCCAGTCTGACGTGCACACGCCAAAAAGGGGGCGTTCCAAGTCCGACTGAGCTCCTCATGCACCTCCGGGAAAAATGGTACCGGCGCCGACCGTGGCTTAGAGTCACGGCCGGTCCCGAGATACCACGTATCCAACCGCGAGCGTTGGGGGAGAGGCGGTGCGGTGCACTGCAGCCCAATACTCGCGGCGGCCCGGGAAAGCATGGCTGACATCTCGACGTCCGCTTCATCCTGAGCTCGACCCCCCAGGGGAGGAAGCTCCAAGGAATCGTCGGGGTCGGATGCCAGGAGGTCGCCCTCCGATGCTGCGAGCGACATCTCATCGTCGTCACGCCCCGTGTCCGAGTACGTGACGGAGGAACAAGGCGGCGTACCGCCTCTTCCGGGACGGTCAGACGAGCGAGGCTCACGGTAATTCCCCGATCACCCTCGGTGCTCGCCGAAGCGGACGGCAGGGCTGACGCCGCTGCTGCCGCAGATCGGGAAGCACTCGAGGTGGCGGCTGACTCTCGCAAGAATGCAGCTACCCGTGACCGCAACGTCTGAATTTCCATCCGCCCGCAGTGCGGGCAAGATGTATCCACAAACGCTGCCTCAGCGTGCTGGAGTCTCAGACACCTGAGGCAGACATCGTGTCCGTCCCCTTCCTCGATGAGTGCACCGCACCCACGAGCACAGCGGGACATGCCGCGCTGAAGAAATATTAAGCCCTGAAAAGGGCTCGCTCTTTAGAGAGACGCTTTGGCAGTTGCCGAGACGCCCAGGGGAAGTCACAGGAATCGGGACAGTCCGCTGCACCACGTCGTAAGACCAGCAACACGTAGATAATGTCTGCAGAGTCGTCAGCATCAGGATGCGAAGGCTCGGAAGAACAAAAGGTGAATGAATGCGGCACGCCGGCTCCCTTTTATACCCGGATATCCGGGGGCGGAGTCCGGCATGCAAATTTCATTCGCCAATTTTCATTGGCCTGTTCAAGTCAGTCAGAGAAGGTAGGTTCTCAAGTCAAACCCCATTCTGTCGACACAACGTCGAGAGACCGACAGAAAGGGAACAGAAGATAGCCTACATATGGTTCAAATTTATTTTATTAAGCTAAATATTTGTTATAGCTCCCCTTAATGCTCTTGTCTTTTCCTGCTTGTCTTTTTGTCCTTTTCAACCTCTCCAATCCTATCCAGCCTCACAGGTGATCGGCAGTGGCGGCGCCAGGGGGGGTCTTGGGGGGTCTCAAGACCCTTCCAAAAAACGCCTTGACCCCCCATTAGACCCCCCACCCCTTCCTGATTAAAAAATATTTTATATATGTCCTGGATAAAGATTTAAAAATTGTTCTCTTCAAACTACGCAGAACAATAATAATTAATAATTAATCGACATATAAAAAATATAAACATAAGAATCAAAGCGACGCCTCATGAACGTTGCTGTCGCTGCGCCTTGCGTCATTACGTTCAAGGCGGTGTCGCGAGCCCGCAAGAGCTGCCACGCACTTTTCTTGAAGCTAAAAATGGATCGTTTTGTAATACCTAAAAAGGGCGGAGGAGACAGGTGAGCAGATGAAAAGAAATGGCGCTTCATCGAGCACTAAACAGCGGGCACGGATGTTGGGAATCCTGACGGCGGAGAGCATTTAACTGGGGATTTAATCCATGGCCCAGCCGAGAAACCAAGACAGGCTCAACTAAAATCATACCCGCGTCGTTCTTTTGGATTGTAAATATGTTTTCTGTCATGAGTGTGGCCAGCGCTGCCGCGCGCATCACGTGCTTTGCGTAAGGCACCAAGTGATGAGGGGGCACCAAAAATAGCCTAATGAAAAACATTTTTTTAAATCTAATTTTATTTCATTAGGCTATAGAAAAATTATTAGGCAGGCACATTTCAGCCATGTATATTTAAAAAAACCGGCAGAACATTCCCATATCACCACCACCCGCAGCAGCGCCGGTTGATCGCGCGTGCGCCTGACGCAGTTTGACAGATGGTTGCCTAGGCAACTTATTTGGAAATGGCCCCGAAAAGACATTATAAGTCAAGATCAGAGAAAAGAAAGAAGAAGAAACTGCAAGATGATGCCCGTGCATCACATGCAGGTATGTCCATGTTTAATTAACTTAAATTCGGGAAATGTGGATGTGCTGCTACTAATTCTGTTTACTGAAGAAAAGTTTGCACTTTCAAATGTGTAGTGTGTGTTGGCTATTCTACATATGTTTACAAAGTCAGCAAAGCTGTGAAGATTTTACTTTCTCTATTTAGTGTTCCTAGGTTTTATACTGCGATGCTGCTATTGTGTTATTGGTATTGAGTTATATGTTTGGTAATAAAAAGTAAAACTGGCAAATTTCAGGGTGGGGGGAGGCATCATAATGGAATTATGCTTAGGGCACCAATATGGCTAGCAGCGGCACTGGGTGTGGCAATTAAAGTTCGAGCATATTGTTGGCAAACTACAATTGATTAATTAATTAAAAACAAAGTAGTTGATATGCTGTGTTGTTTTATTTGTTTAGTAGCATTAATATGCAGCTATTAGCCGTGTCCACTGTATTTTCTGTCGGTTTTCATGAGACCCCCCTTTAAATGACCAGGACCCCCCATTGACCCCCCAATCAAAATTGTCTGGAGCCGCCACTGGTGATCGGAGATGAGGATAGTACGTGCCGTGCCCTCCGCTTTGTTGCAATTCGCTGATTTTTATTTTTATCCTTTTTTCCTAATCAGTTTATCAGTTAATCAGTTAATCAGCACACACACACACACGGACACACGGACACACACACGGACACACACACACACACACATGGACACACACACACACACACACGGACACACACACACACACACACACACACACACACACACAGAGACACACACGGACACACACACACACACACACACACACGGACACACACACACACACGGACACACGGACACACACACACACACACACACACACACACAGAGACACACATGGACACACACACACACACACACACACACACACACACATGGACACACACACGGAGACACACACACACACACACACACACACACGGACACACACACACAGACACACACACACACACACGGACACACACACACACACACACACACACACGCGGACACACACGGACACACACACGGACACACACGGAGACACACATGGACACACACAGACACACACAGACACACACACACGGACACACACACACACACGGACACACACACACACACACAGACACACGGACACACACACGGACACACACACACACGCGGACACACACGGACACACACACGGACACACACGGAGACACACATGGACACACACAGACACACACAGACACACACACACGGACACACACACGGACACACGGACACACACACACACACACACGGACACACACACACACACACACGGACACACACACACACACACACGGACACACACACACACACACGGACACACGGACACACACACGGACACACACACACACGGACACACACACACGGACACACACACACACGGACACACACACACACACACACACGGACACACACACACACACACACACACACACGGACACACACACACACACACGGACACACGGACACACACACGGACACACACACACACGGACATGGCAAATTCCTTTGTGACCCTTTGATAATATATATAAAGTTTCTCAAGCTTATCTGTGTTTGTGTGCATGTAATTGTCGATTGTTTAAATAAAGTAGTTTTTCGTGATTTGTTGTTTCATGTACAGCTTCTTTGATGCAATGTAAATTGTAAAAGTGCTATAAAAATAAAACTGAATAGAACTAATTCTAGTAAGATTTTTGCTCCGACAGCTATACGTGCTTTAAACAGCTATACGTGCTCCTCTACATACAGTAGAGGAGAATCCGCTATTGTCTTACGCTCTTGCATTTGTTGTGTGCTTTGTGTTCTTTACAGTATTGTGATAAGTCTATATGTAATCTGCATTTGTTTTTGAATTGTATAGGCACCACAAATCAAGTGTGGACTGCACAGCTTTATTGTATTAGTAAATTACACTTTTAGATGTATTTAATGTGTCTGCTGTCACTCATGCTTTAGTGTTTTTTTGGAAGAGGACCTGTTAGAAACCACATACTGCTGTGCTGCATTAAAACATTCTGCACAAACACACTTCAGTGCAGTCGACTTTCTCAGCTTATTCAGGATCCACAAAACAACACATTTATTCCTTTTCCAGTGCCAAATATTGACATTAGACTACATGTTTTCATGGTTTGCTCGTGTGTGATGTGGTTTTCTGAAACTGTGGTGAGGAAGGCGGGATGAGAGCCGTGACGCGAGGCCGGTGGATTGAGTGATAGTTGGAATCAGCTGTGCGTGCACCGGTCCCTCATCTCTCACGGAGGAGATTGGGAGCTGAAAAGGAAGACCAGCAGGACTGTTGACGAGAGAGGACCGGGCCCGGACATTGTTAAGTTTATGTGTATGTTTTATGGCTGCCGGTCTTTACTTCCGTGTTTATTGTTTGTTTATTTGATTTAATTAAAGTCTTATTGTTTGAATGTCCACCGGTTCCCGCCTCCTTCCTTCCCGTCTACGAACTTTATTACAGAAACCTTTGTGTTATTTCAGATCTTCTCACTGAACTCAGTTGGATCTGTAACATACTTTCTTGCTCAACCAGTAACTTGTGATCATTCATCGTATAAACTCAACCGTTGTGAGAGATTTTGATTGACTCTTCACACAGACAGGTAAGAAAACATGAACTGATTTATCCATTTTTGTTGTTTATGTTTCTGTTTTTTTAAATGTTAAGTTGAGCCTAATTGTTCACAATTCCGTCATTATGACGTCTTGGCCACACTTTCCTACATGTCACAAAAATAGGACGAGCATACTTTCTACCTTTGTCTTGCTAGGTTGGGTGTCTCTCCCCTCTGTTTAACTGACATGTAACCACAAGTCACTTTGCTAACAAACATTCCTGCCCTGGGTTACGTACAAATCTTACAAAACCTGACAGAAATGCAATAAATGATTCCAGGACCAGAGAGTCTGAGAGGGACTGAAGGGGAGTATCATCTACTTTCAGAAAAACTAACCCACCATCTGCTTTAGTAGCAGTCGATGCAAATCCTACTATTAAATAACTCAGGATAACAAACTTTAAACTAATTATCATTTTATTTATGATTCATTTTCATCACACTGGATGTTTTTTCATGACAAAAGTGATAAATTAATAAAAACAAAAGCCTCATTTGACTACAGTAAACAAAGTGCTATGAGCTTCCATTCCAGTAAAAACTGTAATATTCCAGCTGATGGGCGCCAGAAGAATACTGTCAAAAAACATAACATTACATGTTTATCTTGTAAATTTGCAGACATTTTCGTCAATTTGACATTTTTGAAAGCATGAAAACATATGAAACATATGTTACAGTTTTTTACGATTGCTAAACGACAGTGAGCACAACTGCAGCTACATGTGCAAAACTCTAACTACAGTCTGCACTACAAACAGTCACCTGAGCTAAACTCTTCAGATCACCTGCACAACTCATTCAAAGCAACACAACTCTTAACACACGGCTCAGTGCAGACTCAGTGCATCCAAACACAATACACAACCTTCACTGAGATAACACACACTGTCACTCACAACACACTGAGAGGAAAAACACTAGCATCAAACACCAATACAGAAAATACTAACTTTTCATCTTTACAGTTTCAATAATTTCAGTGACTTCATACAAAGTCATATTTCTCCTCTTCCTCTTGTTGGTGTCAGCCTTTGGGTCCTGTTGTAAAAATATATTTTACAGTCAAACTTACTGTCATATATATCTGTGTAAATATTCTATACTGTAATTTGCAATACAAAATAAATTCCTGTAATGTTTTCATTTACTGTAAGGATGTGACTCTCAGCTGTTTGTAGGATGGAAAATCCGACTTACAGATGCCACTGTGGATCTTTGCAGATTGTGTTGCACCCTCAACCCTTCCTCTCTCAATGAGAGACCATGATTCACCACAGGGTCTATAAGTGAAGCCCTTATTTCATCTGAAATAACAGATCTGTGTCTTCTGTGTCTTCCTCCACGCATCTGCCCTCTCCCGAACCCGTCTTCCTTGTTCCATTTCCAAAATTAGTCTTTCTGAGCTCTACCTATATATATATATATGTCTGTGTGTTCACTCAAAAATCTAAAACAAGACACCTGCTTAGCCTTTCAGCTGAAATTGCAACCAGCAGTGTTTGAAAGGCACAAGGCTATTCTGTCTATTCTGTTTTGAATGTGTGCTTCACAGTTTTGACAGCAGTGTGTTAGCATTTGAACAAAGTGCTGTAAATCCACAGTGT
The DNA here is from genome assembly GCF_947034865.1 of Barbatula barbatula. NCBI lineage: Eukaryota > Metazoa > Chordata > Actinopteri > Cypriniformes > Nemacheilidae > Barbatula > Barbatula barbatula. The sequence continues at coordinate 669,842 of NC_136765.1, read as the reverse complement.
TGTGCAGGTCGTGGTTAAAGTCGTGGGATAAGTGTGTAGAGTTTTGAAAACTGTGTCCAAGCAATGAAAACCGAACTAGAGTTTGGTCCACATGAACTGCTGCTGTGCAGACTGTAGTTAGAGTTTTGCACATGTGACTCCAGTTGTGCCCGCTGTCGTTTAGCTATCGAAAAAAACTGTAAAAAAAAACGCTCCTCATACTTGCAGTTTTTTACAGTATTTTTGACAACTACTGGGGAAATACTTGGTCAAAAATACCATCAGAAACAATCTCTTGTGCGGTCGGAGGCTCGTTGAATAGCAACAAAATCCCTTGCTTACATCTGCTGTGTATTTCATACGTGACTGTTACTATAAACGTGAACGTCTATGACAAAGAGAAGACAATTCCATTCAATCAAATTCTATTTATAAATAGCTTTTCACTATTTCCATTGTTGCGGAGCAGCTTTTCCATAGATCAAAATCAAAAAAGGGAAAAATCTAAGACAGTGTATGGTATTAAGATACATAGTATCATTGCAGGTTTTTCTCTATGTGATGTCGACTGATGTCTATGCGATCTGATATGTGATGGCAAACGGGATTCAAGCTCAAGATGATAAGAAGCTCTACACCACTAGTTAGTGAACATGTGAATTAGTGTAAATAGACACTCTGCTTATTATTGTCTGATCTTTGGTTTACCTCGTCTTATTCGTGTCTCTCTGATACACGGCTAATAACTAAAGGATATTGTGGGGAACACTTTTAGGGTGAAGTGCACATGTGGTTTGCAGGCTAACCCTTAGGAAAACAAACATGGTTCCGCCGATAGTAATCAATAGATGTTAGTGGTCTCGTGGTCTTTGCACTTGTCTGCTGCGTGCGCTAGTTGTTATTGTTAATGTGTGTCATTATGATTCTTTCTGTTATTGTGTGTCTTTCATCATTTGGTCCCTGAAGGAACGCTGTTTCATCCACTGTGTACTACTCGGCTGTATGTGGTTAAAATAACAATAAAGACTTGAACCTTGACTTCAAATGTATTGAAGCAGGTGGAATCACTGGAAACCCAACACGAGCAGAGAGATAATCAAAAGATTGATTGTAATGTCTGATAATCAGACTGAGTTTGTAAAACATTCTCTGGAGTGAGTGTCTGATGCTGCTGTTTGACGCACAACACCGAAGATGATTTGTGACCCCTGAGCCTTCATTAAAACTCGTTCAGATCCTTTAAACCTAAATTCCTTCATGAGATCGCCAGAGGAAATCTCGTATTGCGATAAACGCGTGTATCCCAGCGGCACGAGCGTCTGAATGCGGCGCTGCTAAACGCGCGCTTGTCTGAGAGCGCGAGACTCCAGTGTTGTCCCCGAGCACCAGACGAGATCTTCTGAAGAGCATCAGAGTTTTCCCCGAGCAGCACACGAGATCTTCTGAAGAGCATCCGTTTCCTGAAGCCCATTCTCCAGACGTGACGCTCGCTAGCGACGGAGGATGAAACGCACGCACGTGTACAGCAGCGCGTACATGCAGCAGCACGCAGTGTTCTCTTTCAGGTAGTCTTCTGGGCATTGTCGTTTTGGGTTTGATTTTTCGAGTCGTTACACTCAAAGGAAGCCGGCGCTTCAAAAGGCCTCTGGAGTCTCCGAGCGCGGCGCGCTGTCTGCACGAGGCGTTTACTGTAGGCCTACAACCGTTCACAGAAGGATCTGCACTGACACACACACACATTACAAACCGGAAACCGCACAGCCTGATCATTGACTGACTCATCGCACTTTAACCGTGATAATGAGCATTAGTCCTTTAATAAAATCATGGTTAAAGGGATAGTTCGGCCAAAAAAGAAAATTCTGTCATCATCGTCTCACAATACTTAAGTTAATTAGTTAATTAAGGATAGTAAATTTTTTTTGGGGGGGAAAAAAGAGTAGATTAATGGTGTGCTATCTTTCTTTATGTTCTCCTGGAGGGTGTGCTCTTTCCTCTTGGCTTTTATTGTCTACAATAATGAGTTTTGTTGGAGCACTTTGACTGTTTACTGAAGTTCACTGATGACTCTGTCACTGTGAGCCTTGTAGAAGATGAAGAGACGTCTTGTGGTTCTGCGATGGAGGATTTGATCTCTTGTGTTGAATCAAGTCTTATAGAAAGTCCCCACTACAAGACGTTTTGAGGTGGGGATTAGTCTCGTAATATACAATTTATACAAAACACACAAAATATTGGATCATAATATGCTATTTATTAAAAACAGACTTCTTTTTCTGTATTTTGAGTCGAATCAAAAGCAGCACAGAATATAGTCACGTGATGTGCCCAGTGTGAAACAACTCAAGACAACATTACACTGAATGACCAGGAACAGAGTGACAGTCTGGACCCGGAGAGATGGAGATCAGCTGTGAATAGACATGATGTGCGTGTGACTTCATGTTTGATTCTCTACAGAAGTAAGCAGGACTTTTCTGAGATGAAAATGTTGAAGTGCATTCATTGATTCTATTAGATGAGTTTATAATGATTCACCTCACCAGCTGTGCTGTCACACTCACAGCCACCAGAGGGCAACACACTCCACCAAACACTGCTCTACACTTTAGAGACTTTAAGAGAGTCTGTCTCTATACACAGAGACAAAGAGAGCCCTGTGAGATATATGTGGTTAATTCAACACTTAAAAAACAAACAAAAGAAATCTATAAAGATCTAAACACACAAAACTGTACACAGATACAAGATTGCATTTCTCGCAATATACAAATATATAGGATCATAATATGCTTTTTATTAAAAATAGACTTTTTTTTCTGTATTTTAAGTATTTTGATCAATGTAGGCTTGGTGAACACAAATGACTTTTAAACAGTAGTGTACGTCCAACAGAATATTTCCAGCATTATTTACCAATGTAGGATTTACTATTTTCCCAAAAAACAACTGGAGGATTGAAATTTTGTGATAACAATTTTTGATTTTAGAAAAGATTTAGTTTATTAGACAGCCGCACACACACATGCAAACACATTTGGGTACAAAACACATCTTTCTGCTCATCCGTCATTATTATGTGTTGAAACTGAGATTCATTTGAGTTTGATTCAAATCATAAAACACATGTATGTTGCTGACTTGCGTTAAATGAACTCAATCTACACTCCATAAACTATAATGACGAAGCACATTTCATAAGTTACTCGCTTAAACTTGCTTAACGCACCTTTGCAGTCTTTCTGGGTTTTGCACATCTGCATTTGGATATTATCTGCCATCCTCAGATCCCTTCAAACTCTGTCAGCTTGGATGGAGGTCATCAGTCTACAGACATTTTCAGGTTTCTACAGATGTGTTCAGTTGGGTTCAAGGCCACACAAGTCACTCTTGCATTGTCCTGTTGGAGAACAAACAGTCTGGCCAGTCCGAGGTTCTGAATGTGCTGGAGCAGGTTTTCAGTAACCCTGTATATGGTGTTCTTCCCCCTCGACAGAGAAACACCCCGCCATCACCACGCTGTTACCACCACACTTTACTTTTGAGATGAGATTGTGTAGGTGACTGCTTTCATCCAGACATGATGATCACATGATTCATCAGACCAGAGAATCTTGATCTGACAAAGATTTTTTGAAGTGTTTTAGATCGGCAGGAACTGCGTGTGTTTCCTCCGCTTTAAAGCATATATGTATAATAGATTATAGACGGTTTCATCTTAACAACATAAACAAACGTTACTGCGCATGCACACGTTTGTGACCCCAACCGAACGTCCGTTACAAGTTCACACATTGTAATATCTCATGAATACACTTTGTCTTTTTCATTTGGTTCTCATTCTTTAAAACAACATTTAATGTATTACAACACACATTATGAATGCATCATACCCTTTATAATGCATTAAACATAAGGGCTTTAAGTGTTATCCTAACTTCTATAAATGATTAATGGAGGCTACACGCTTCTGTAAACCTTCCACACAGCTCCTCAGATCTGTCTTGATATTATAACGTCTCAGAGCTCTACTGAAGGTCTTTTGACCTCATGGCTGGATTTGGATTGAGAGGTGTGTGTGTGTGTGTGTCTTCACTGGAAGTGTAGGAACATCAGCAAGCAAAACCAGAAGGATTCTGAGCTCAACTTCACGTGTCCCAGAAAACGAGATGAATAATGATGCAATGTACTTATTTAAGGTTTTTTTTCATCAATTTGTTACTAATCTGTTTTTTTGCTCCTTCATTATGGTGTATAGAATGTAGATTGAAATAGAAAAGTCATCTGTATTAGTTTAACACAAGGCAACAACATAACAAAATAAGAATGAAGTGGGTTGAAGACTTCATAAGCACTCATTGACATTTATAATTATAACAAAGTCAAGTTGATATAATTGAGATTTATTGTGTCACAAGCAGGTGAATCTTTGACAGAATCATTTTGTGTTATTCACAGTTTCTGTGTGTCTGTGAAATCTTCTGATGCTCTTTTAACAGCTTCTGTAGCGACTTCATGAAGTGAGAAGAGCGCTGAACACCGCTGGTTCCTGCTCACACTCGTCCATACCACAACATAGACGTAAGAAATATCGTCCACCAAACCAATGAAAGCATCAGACATTAGATCTGAGGTGGAACTCGTTTACAGACGATAACATTCAGTGGTCAGATTCTCATGTGTGACCCGGTGTTGTCCGGTGAAGCTCACCCTCCGTGTGTGTGAATCGGCACTAAACGCTCATCCAGCAGCACATGTGAAGAACACAACGCTCGGGCAGATGGTGAACGGGTACCAGAGCCACCGCAGGAGCCGATCCCTCCAGAACCTTCCTCAGACGCCTCTCAAACCCTACAGAGAAAAGCACAATCACTTTAAGATCACATGAAACACGTTCAGATTCAAGCCTCCCCTGAACCCCTGACCGCTCCAACATTCCTGAAGTATTGACTTGAGCTTGACAGCTGCTCACATAACACACGAGCATATGTCTGCACGTCACCAAACACGTCTGTATTCACAGAGGAGTAGAAAATCTTTAGTTAGCCATTAGCAACAGATTAGCAGTTTGTCCGTCGCTCCGGTGCAATTGATCCGGAGGTCTGTAAGCACGACAGGGAATTCAACTTTCTCTCATGTCCACTTCAGTCAACAAATCATCTCATTAGACACACACACATACACACACACACACACACAATGCTCGATGACTTTGCTTTGGGTTGTCAACACGCTGTCTTTTGGGATGTGATCACGTGACCTTTTTAACTCCAATCACACACAAGAATTTGAAATGGACCGTTTTAAACATGTTTCTTTGAAGAAAGAGATGATCAGACGAATGAGAAGTTGTGAAGGTGAAATGTCTTTCAGTAAGAACACGCTCAGCGTGCCGGAGAGATGGCGTGTTGAGTAATCGAGTCGAGCGTGAATACAAAACCAATCTTTCATCTTTGTGTTATACAGCCTGTGGATCTCTGCTTTTAACATCATCAGATCAACGGTGGACAACAGCGCTGTCCAATGAAACGACTGCATGACACCGTAACCTTCATCAGTCCATCAAACGCACCTTCATGTCACGTCTGGCGTTTTAAAGGGACGCTCATCCATTAATGAAGTGACATTCACTCGGTTCTGCCACAAAACAAAAGACTCAAAGAAGCCGACAGTGAATGGAGTTCAAGAGAACATTTCTCTACATGTTCCATTGATCAACTTCAGTCATTTATCAACTGATAATGAGCATCTGATGGATTTATCCAGATCAGCTGATGACAAACTCATTTAACATAAAGTCCAGTGATGGAAGAACTTCACATTTGACCTGCAGAACACTGACCACACGTCTACAACAGACACTTTCATTTAAAGAAAGTGAAACACACAAACATGAGCATCAGCAGTTTAAGAGTAAACCTGTTTGGATTGTATGAGTTGGACTGAAACATGAGGTCACTCACAGTGAGATCTGTGTTCATCGGCTCATGAAGGACTGAGATGAGAGAACAGAGCAGAATACCATCACAGGATTATATGATGCTCTTCTAACCCTGATCCCACTGCACTTACATATGTAGACAATATATGAAGACTTTAGTTACAAAATGAGATCACTTGTGTGTTTTATTGTGTCAGCTGTATTTGGATTTGATCCATGAAAATAGGTCCAAAACTCTGAGACTGAATCATGTAGAGTCTTAAACAAAGACACGTTTATGAAGAAGGAATGCGTTTGTTTTCTTAAACGCAGGAACATTCAAAAGAGGATGTCTCTCTCTCTCTCTCTCTCTCTCTCTCTCTCTCTCTCTCTCTCAATATTTTAGATATTTGTAAAACTTTTAATTTAGGAGTTGGATTAGTTGCCCTAGATCAGGAAAAGGCTTTTGATCACAGTTATTTATTCAATTTACTTAAAGTTTTTGGGTTTGGGGAAGGTTTTTTAAATTGGATACAAGTCCTTTATGTTGGAGCTTCGTGTATGGTTAAAGAGGGGGGGGGGCGGTTTGAGTAAACCAATTTCTGTCCAAAGAGGAATACGGCAAGGTTGTCCGTTGTCTGGTTTGTTGTACAGTATTGCTATTGAACCTCTACTAATTTAATTTAAGAAAGACTTTATGTGGGTTTTCAATACCAAATGTGATTCAGAATACAAATGTCTCTATTACTGCTTATGCTGATGATGTAACTGTGTTGGTTAGTGGTGGGCAAGATATTACTGCTCTGTCTGAAGTCCTTCATTTATATGAGAAGGCTTCATCAGCAAAGGTAAACTGGGACAAAAGTGAGGCTTTTAATAAAAAATTAGGAGTTCATTTTGGCTCAAATGACTTTCATAAGTTAAATTGGGAGGGTGTTATGGAGAAAGTATGCACCCGATTGTCTCGCTGGACATGGTTGCTACCCAAACTATCCTACAGGGGGAGAGTCTTGATTGCCAATAACTTGGTGGCTTCCACATTGTGGCACAGATTGAATGTGTTACAACCACCAGTTGAACTAGTGCAAGAAGTTCAAAGAACGTTGGTCAACTTTTTCTGGTCCGGACAACATTGGTGCGTTCCTCTGTACTGTCTCTTCCGACACAAGAAGGAGGCCACAGTTTGGTGGATGTCCGGGGCAGGCTAATGACATTTCGTTTACAAGCTGCCCAGAGACTATTATACAACAATGATAGTGCTTGGTTTGACACCGCAGTGGTACTTTTGAGAAGAGCTGGTGGAATGGGACTTGACAAGCATTTGTTTCTGATGAAGCCAGGAGAGACTGAGCTCACAGATCTTACTCCTTTCTACAAATCTGTTCTGGAAGCCTGGAAAGTTTTTACATTTTCAAGATCACCTGAAGCTCCTGCTGGGATGTGGCTGTTAGAGGAGCCTAACTCTTTCTTGCCTTCAAGACTTTTATCCTCAGCCTTTCTGCGTGCACGTCTACTGTCTGCTGGGTGCACAAAGCTGGGTCATATACTACACACCAGTCTGGAATCATTGGGCAGGGAAACTGGAGTCATTTCAACACGAATATTGCAGAAGCTCACCACATAGGTGATTGGAGAACTGGACTTTAACTATCGTCCTTTTCTGGACAATCCAGCGTTAACAGATGAATGGAGAAGTGGATGTGAGTATTGTTTTCCTTCTCTGACTGTAAGAGCTGCGGTGGGGGACTGGCAGGAAGACGGGAGAGGTCTACTGTCTTTCAGAACTCCACAAATGGATGGATTTGAGCTGGTGGGAAAGAAAGCCCTTTATGTCACCTGTGTAAAAGATTTACATTCTTTGACTGGGGTTCTTTCGACGAAATGGACAGAGGTCTTTGGCACTAACTCTTCCCCTAATGGGAGAATCCTGTACAAGCGTCCGATTGACCAGCGGACGGGTGACCTCCAGTGGAGGATTGTACATGGATGCATAGCTACAAACAGGCTTTGTTCTCCTTGTTAACAGAGTGGGTTACATCTTTGGGTGAAACTTTTTCCTTTCAGTTGTTCATCTTTGGTCCAAAGTACACCGTTGAGCAAAAGAATGTTTTGGTTTTACTTAATTTTCTTTTCGGTAATGCAAAATTAGCCATCTGGAAAACTAGAAAAAATAAGATATCAGGTCAAGGTGCAGTAAATCCAATTTTCATGTTTTTGGGCCTAGTGGGTTCTCGTCTCAGAGTGGAATATGCGTACTATAAATTAGTCGGGCGTATAGAGCGTTTTATGGAAATTTGGGGGATAAACCATGTTTTATGTACAATTTATGAAGATGAATTGCTTTGAAATGGTAATGCTTATTTATTTATTTGTTGTGATGATGAATGATTGTTATCATCATCATCATATTCTATTGAACAAATATGTTTGTTTATAATTGTTGTTAAAATAAAAGTGTCTTAATTCTCCCTCTCTCTCTGTCTCTCTCTGTCTCTCTGTCTCTCTGTCTCTCTGTCTCTCTCTCTCTCAATTAGTGAATTTTATATTAGGTCAAGCAAAATTAGCTATCTATTCAAGTAGGAAAAATAAGATTGAGCAAAGGCTGGGACATAACGTTAATGTGTTGTTTTCGACCCTTATAAAGTCAAGAGTGTTGATTGATTTTAATTTGTATAAATCCATGGATGATATTACCTTTTTTGAACGAAAATGGTGCAGCAAAGGAGCATTGTGTTCTATGTTCTATGAGGATGAATTATTTTTCTCACTTTTTCTGTAGATTTCTTTTGTGATAACTTATACCTTGTGAATTGTTTTATGTAGATCAGCCTGTAATAAAGAGTATTGTAACTCTCTCTCGCCGTAAACGATAAAGTTATTAAATAAACACACAGGGGAAAACTGTGTATTTGCATGTATCACATGTTCACTGTTGTTTGTGTAGATATAAGGAGAGAAACAAAGCTACAAAACATGATACCGCAGTTTAATTTCACAGTATTATTCACAGCAGACAATGAAACAGACCGCTCTGTAATCTCCTGCTGTATATTAACACATTAGCTGTAATACTGACAGACATCTCACTTTCCCAGCATGCACTGCAGGATGATGAAATACCTCTCTTAATATCAGAGTGAGATGTTTGGTTTAAGAGCGAGTGAGATGCTGCTGTACCTGTGGCGATCTCTGTGAGCGTCGTGTTGTGGCTCTGATAGAAAACTCTGGCACACAGCGCTGAGAGATTCTTCTCGGTCTTCTCAAGAGCGTTCTGGACTGAAGACACCAGAGCATCCACAATGTCCTCTGCTCTCGTCAGCTCGGCCGCTGGGTGTTTAAAACACAAAGACACAGATGCGGTGGCATATCGGCCGCAGCTGGACTGCAGTACATCGCACTCAATGGTGCCGCCCGCTATCTGTGATGTCACGTGACAGGAAGTTCTGTCGCTGGGTTCATCCAGGACAGCTATGACATGCGGCTCAACTGCGGCTCCTCGAGGTAAAGACGACACCACAGCGACGCTGGTTTGAATCTGAGCTTCCAGCTGTGAGCAGACAAACAGAGACACATCAACTCGATTCATAGACAGCAGCCTAACCAAACTATTACCTACATTGCTCATAATCTCTCGGCGGCACAAAGAGCACGGCTTCATTCCACAGTCCAACCCAGATTCTGATTGTCGCTTTAAAGGTCAGCCAGTAAAACATCTCACTTTGTATTAAACAGAACAACAAAATATACAATATCTTTTCCTATTATGGTGGTGGATGATGTCACAGAGATGAACATTTCAACATTCTTACAAATATCTTTCTTTGTGTTGAACAGAACAAAGACATTTATACACGTTTGAAACGACCTGACGGCGTGTAAATGAGGACAGAAATGTCTTTTTATCTCTTTAAGACTGCTTGTTGCGATGCATTCTGGGCAGTTCAGAGGTATCGTCTCACAAAATCATGTCTGGCTCTTTGCTCTTGAACAACTGCAAACTCTCCGATCCGGTTCGCAGGGTTTTTTCCTAAAGTTTTAGGTAACTTTCAGCTGCTCAGAATGGCAAAGCAACAAAAACCCGGCAAACCACTTCAGTCTGGTTTAAATGGGTTTGGAGCTGTTGAGAAACATATAAGTACACCTTGATAAGTATTTCATCAATTGATCATCTAACACGCGATGTTTCGAAGTGATTCCATTTATTAGAAAGCTTCAGTGATGGCTTTAAATGATGTAATCTACAGAGTTCAGATGTTTTCTCTCGGCCGGCGTCTGCTCACGCGCTCCATTATCACCCCTCCGCTGGTCCGGCTCGATGCGGTCCTCACACAAAACCGGGTGACACTCGTCTGCTAATGGGGGGTAAATGAGCGTTTTATAGCGCCGCCGTTTTGTTGTGCTGTCAATAAGAGCAAAAACACTTAACCCTCTTTTCAATTGGCTGGATCAATTTTCACCCACTCACACATCCCACTGCAGGAGAGGAGCGTAATGACGGGTTACATACACTTTATTTAGAAATTCACTCAAAAGCGCAGAGGGATAAATCACACTCGCCGTCGCTCCACTTACATCCAGATTAAACCAGCGTCTCTGATTGTGTGCGAGTAAACAATACGCAGAGCAATCCACGCGAGATTAGCACTTAGCAGCAGCGAGGGGTCGTAATGAAGGGGGTGTGAAGGCAGCTCAACACTTGTTAATCGCTCTGAGGGCCAGTAATAAGGCTGATGTGGGATCCAGAGGGGTTTGTTTGATGCATTTATCCGTGGACCCCGTGACCCCAACATTCAGACTCTCAGCGTGATGCACAAACGCATCGGCCGTCTCTCCATCGAGGGTCAAGACCCCCCGAAACCCTCCAAATAAACCGCCATCTTCATTACAGGTCCACACGCATGTGTCTCATCACGTGACAGAACGAGGCTGTTTAATACACGAACAACACGTGTTACATGTTCAAGAGACAGTTCGGTCAGAAATCTCAATCATTTACTATCTCTCATGTCTTTCTTCAGGGGAACACAACGGAAGGTACTTTGAGTCAATGCAGTTCAGTGTTGTGTTCTGAGAGACCTTTGGTTCGGCATGACATGAAGAGGAATAAATGATGAAGGAATACTTTATTTTGGCAGAACTGTCATATTCATAATCTAAATCAAAAGTGGCTCACGTGATGAAATGAAATATATTTTGTCTTTACAGATTTTCTGTAGTGTGTCCAAACCCTTTACTCTTTACTACAAAATAAACTCTGATCCACAAATAAATGCCATTTAAAACATTTGTAAGTCTCTCTTTATATTTGTCAACGCATTTGATTCGATTATATTTGTGAACCTTCATTTCCGAGCACCGTCTAACATGATCTGCTTTCTTTGCATTTATAAATTCATGAAATGTTGGTGAAACTCTCATCTTTTATCCGTTGATTTGACTTCATACTTCTTCTCTGATGTCATATTAGTGCTGTTGGCATCATTTGCAGTTGAAATGTCCCGATCTCAGTCTTCGTTCAGCAGCGGGACGGAGGTTACTGCATTGCAGGAGGGTTTCTCTCAGGTCCTGTAGGTCTCTGGAGTGGAACAGTAAACACGGTAATAAGAAGCGGGTCTGAAGTGTGTGTCAGCGGTGTGCTCATTTTCAGCTCAGCGTGAGACGGATCTCTGTGTGTTTGTGCGTTGGGCCGTGACTCCCACTGTCCTCACTTACTGCACGCCTCCACACCACCCAACCTCACAACATCACTTACTGTCCGTCTGGACCAACGCTTCACGTGACGCAACAAATTTCAACGCCTTAGGACTTCAGTACACACCGGGACCATAATCGCACGCACGTATCGCCAGCGTTTTTCTTGATGTTTTCCGGCGTTCATACCCAAACCGCACCCGTCCTGCATCTCTCACGGAGGAGACCGGGAGCTTAAAAGGACGACCGGCAGGACTGTTGACGAGAGAGGACTGGACATTGTGTTAAGTTGTGTTTGTTTTATGGCCGGCAGTAGACCGTGAGGTGGCTGCCGGTCTTTACTTCCGTGTTTATTGTTTCTTTAATGAAAGACCACACACATCATTTGAATGATGACAGAAGTTTGTGTAAAGTTGATTGTAAAGTGAGATGTTAATGCTGTAGAAACAGCAGAGATTCGTGTCTCACGTGTCAATATGAATCCCGTGATGAGAAATGACCCACAACGAGTGAATAATAACGTGACTCATTACCAACAGAGTGAACTTGAGAACATCTTTCAAAGTTTGTAAGCGCACAGACGTGTGAGAGGTTAAACGCTCCACGTGACGCCAATAAACCTTGAAACTCCCTCATCATCATCATCATCACACAGCGGATTCTAAACGCTTGAGAGTGTTTACAGATGACCTGCTATCATCACATCATACACCTGAACACATCTCTAAAACACCGGAAAACATCATAAACGTTTCATCCATAAATCAAGAAAATATTCACACAGACACATGACGTGTGATGTGTAAACACAAGCAGACAATGAGAAGAATGAAAGTGAGCAGGTTTAGTTGAATATAAGTGTTAATATATCATGTCATGGTATATTGGGATAATATTAATGTACATTTCTTTTTTATACAGTTATTATAGTTTTATTAATCATTTTAATTAGCTTTTATTTTCAGACTTTCAGACAATTTTGTCAATTTATTTGTTGATTTATAATGTTGCTATATAAGATTGATTCGTTTTTATTTTAGATTTTGTGTATTATTAACATTTTAGTGCTTTAAACTAAAGATTTTTCCTCAAGTTAAGTTCTTCCAGTCATTTTTAGGTCAATATTTGATTTGATAGTGAACTAAAATAACCTTTAAAACATTATTAGAGATCTTTGACGTCACATGATGATTTCATCAATTACACATTTACAATAACGGTTAAAGAAGCAAATGTGTTTATTTTTAAGTGATGAATAAATAATAAATCATCTAAACCGAGGGAGTTTTGAACATCTTCATAATGCACACATGATGTGATCAATGGAAGTGTTGACGACATGAACAGATCTCTCAGGACTCATGTGAAGTCAGAGATCAGAGAGACAGACGGGTGGCCCGCGGGGGGGACGGATAAGCCGCTCACAGAGCTCCGGTGCGGGGGGGACGACGACGACATCTGCCTCCATATCATTACACACATTCTCACAATATCAACTTTTCATGAGTCTGATCCCGTGAGTTCACTTTCAGCTACAAACCAACAGTTTATATTCATGAGGAGATTTTCATCAATTAACATTTAAATACTGTAGAAGACATGTGGGGATTATCAGACTTTCTCAAATTCATGTCAAATGATACGATACTGACTATTCACATGAAAACATGTTGATAAAGTGACTAAGATTATATTGTATAATGTGATTCTCTTCTGTGGATAAAAATGCTGCCACCAAATTTTGGAAAAATAATGTTCAGTCATGTGACCCAATCAGCCCAAATCTGAGCCATTCAATATATTGTTTGTTTACTATATTTTATTACAAATAAAACCTTGTTAATAAAAATGTTAATGTATAAATATAATTTATAATCATTTACTTAAAATTCTCATGTCCATTGTCTCCAATATCATCTTCAAATTTTAAAGATGATAAAAGACCTTTGGAATTTCATCCTTGATCTTTCTTTTACTGGAGCTCTGAACATTCACATCATTTTGTTCTGTAAGTGAATATTGTGTGTCTTTTAAAATCGGACTAAACAAGCAAAAGAGGCGAAAGCAACATACAACCTAAACTCAAAAGAAGAGAAAAGAGAAGCGAGACTCATTTGAGAGATCAGATCTCCTGTGAGGAAACGAATGAACATGCTGAGATGATGAAACTCACCCGGATGCTGTGGAGTTTTCTCCTCCAGGCGGTCATGACGGTGGCGATGTGTTTACGGTGTGTGACGTATATGTGAATGTGAATCACGTGATTGAGCGTGAGGTTTGCATCCATGGCGTTCAGAACTTTCTCCACATGACTGAAACAGAGTCGAGCCTGAAGAGCCACACATCCGCTCACCAGCTGGAGGGTACAGGGTACAAGAGCGATCTGTCCCGCACACAACACAACTTCATCCACCTGAAACACATCACACATCTCATAACCACACAATAACACAAATGCTGTGAATACAGAACATTCAAAATACACCAAAACCAAGCGCTTTTCTTCTGGCAGGTGACGCGAGTCAAGCTTGGATCATCCGATCACATCAGTTGCAGTGAATCAACGTTAACCAACAGTCACACAATACACACTAGACTGCGTCCTGTTGAAGTTTCCTTCCTCTGCTCCTAATCGTGCCGCTCCTAAAACCCACCTCCATCCCCATCTCCACCATCTCTGCTTGTGTCTGTCAGATCATTTCAACTGAATCCTGTTACGTGTCATGAAGTGTTCTGGTTCCCCATGTATTGCTGCGCTCCCGCTCTGTCCGTGCAAGGCCATCAACGGTTTCATTCCGCCAACCTTAAATATTGCTTTAGTTTAAATATATGAAATGTTGTTATATTTCATCATGTTCAGTCTATTATCAAGCAGCTTCTTGAGGTCTCACTCCGAGATGCTTTAAGCACTATTAATCTATTGTGATGTTTTTTGATCAACATGTTTTCCAACATGATTTTTCTTCAATAGAATTTCTTTTCTTTCATGCTCCGGAGCTCTTTTCATTGACCCTGAAACTTCACTTCATTAGTGCGTGTTTGTAGAAAGTGCTGTAAAGGATAAAGCGGTGATCATATGTGACATCAGTGTAATGAAGTTTATTAAAGCGCTGGTGTCGAACAGCCCAGCATCAATTAACACGCTGCACCTTCATTGTTATTTTATCACCTGTACTTTCTCCTTTCACACCTTCAGCACAGCAGCACAAATCATCAGACGCATTAATAACAATGTGATAATGAGCCACAATCTCTCTCTCTCCTGAAGGATCCTCAGGCTAAAAATACACATCAGAGATGCAGGAAAAAAGCATCTAAGGGTCACATCCTCCGGCTGCTGCTGCTAACTCAAGCTCTGCTCCTGTGTGTCAATTAAAACACACAGTCCATCAGCACACGTAAGAAAGATTACCGCTGTAAATCTACGGCCCTGACATTCATCAGAGTCAATGCAACTGTTGTGACATTATTTCACTGCTAAAGAGTTCATGGGTTCAGTTCTACACAAACTTTCTTCTTCAGAACACTGAACCCCATTGCATGACCACAAAACCACTGAGACATTTCTCAAAATATCTTTGTTTGTGTTCCACGTATGCAGATGCATGAAATACACACTAAATTGGTTATTGGTCAATAGGGATTCGTGAGCCGGATAGAAACCTACTATAATCGTTTTTTATTTGATTTGGAATTTTAATTTAGTTTTTGACTTAAAATATATTTTTTTATGAGGAAGAAATGTGCAGCATTTGAGAAATAATCAAAGGGCAGTAGTCCTTTTGCAATTAGTCTCCACTCATTTTGTAAAAATAAACTGCAAATGAACCGTAGCGTATCATGATATCAGTATTGCGTGAATACATCCCTATTAGTCAAGATTACCTCCAAAACTGCACAAATTTGAACCAAGCACATAAAGAATAAAGAGCTGAATGTTTATTAAACGTGCGATCATGCTAATTCTTTCCTCTCCGTACAGAAATCAGCATTTTGCGAGATGTGCTGCGGAAACAACAGATCAACAAAAGCGGCGTTGCTGGGGGGAGGATCAGTCACATCCATTTCCATAATGGCACGAGTTCCTCGCGATTCTCCGCTCCTGGGTTCACTTGTCAACTTTGATGAATCTTCAGCATCTGCCCAGACCGCTCCGAATTACCGGGACGGGTGGTGGGGGGGGTTCCCGCTTTCAAATGACAGATCAATCACCGCATCATTTACCTGCGAGCGTTATCTGGCGAAGGGAGAACCCCATCCGTCTACGCCACTGCCGCACTCGCGCATCACGCAGACGTGAACGACAAATCGTCATTGGCATTTGGGTTACGAGCCATCAGCCGCCATCAGACCTTCTGCTCCGATCGTACGGGACGGGGCGGAGAGATGCTTCAAACGGCCGAGAGAGGTTTCAGGGTGTCATAAAAGGCAGAGATTTGGTGGATTTGAATATCAAACGGCGGCGCGGGAGGCAAGAGCCCTTCGCTATTCTAATATTGAAAGTGTAGAACAGGTGCGCGCTGATCAATTATTAAGAGACTTCGCTCAGGTGATCCAGGAGGAGATCTGGGAAATATGATTTACATAAAATTAACAGTTCAAACGCAAGAGTTCACACAGCAGTCAAACTTGTTAATTGACTGTCAATGACGCGTCCCTGAATATACAACACAACTACATTATTCATCGTCTCGCGTGACACGGACGACAGGCCAATTTGCATGAGCGTCCAAAATCTGATCAACAACCACAATGCCGCATGCATTTTTAATCCAGTCGAGAGAGAGACTATTAATATTCATAGGGGTCAGAAAACTGAGCTTTTCATTTAACTCCTCACAACCAACCAAGAGTTTTAAAAAACACAACTTTAAGACCCTCACATTACAAGAAACACATTTCCCTTACGCCCTTTACAATCGGTTTGTTTCTACCACACTGAAGAACGCTTTTCCTGTTTCAGGTGATTATTAAAACTAATAAAACACAGATCAAATGTTTTAATGTTTTCTTATCAATAAAGCAAAATAAGTTTAAACACTAAAAAAAACAAATGCAAATAAACCTGTATAGAAACATCAAAATAATGAAATGGAAAAGCAACTAAATATTTAATTAAAATGATCACAAAACCTATTGAATTATTACACTTTTACTTTGACATTATTTCTCTACTACGACATGTTCAGCGTGTGTGTACATTTTCTCATTTTAGCAGAGAACAAGAAGTGACCTGAAACTTTTAAATCTCCAAATCATGAAGTTATTTTCAGACATTTTTAAATGAAGAAAACCTACAAATGACAGGAAGGTTTTCATGAATGACTCGCACACATGAGAATATAACAGGGAGTGATGCTGAACGTGTAATAGCAGCTCTCTATAGCAAACACTTGATGATGCGCAGCAGAAGGTCACGGAGCTGAAGAGGTCATTTCACAACAGCTGCTCAGCATTTTAATCGTGTGTGTCACTAAAATCTCTGCGCTACAAAACTCTTATTTGTGTTTGTGTTTTGGCAGCGACTCTGTTATTTCTGACAGCAGACGGGCCGCACGGCCGCTGGGTAAAGTGACCCGCTATTGACAAACACTTCTTCAGGTCAAGGTCGCGACGGCTCACAGCATCATCACCACACAAATCTTCAGGAAATATTGATCGGATTCAAGCATCTGCACACACCCCTCGCTGGATTCTCATTCATTGTGAGATTTCTAAACTCAATCTCAGATGTTTCTATTAAAACTGCTTAGAGGAGAAATAAGAAGAGAATCAGATGAAACACATGAAGAGTCTTGAGGTGTAAATGACTGAGAGGTGAAGTCATCTGGATGTGATGAGAAATGTTTGAGTTCATATTGAGATCTTCACTGATATTGACGTCTGATCGCAGACATTGTTGATCTCTTCTCAAGCTCTCATGACATTTCTGACTACATCTGAGACGCGGATGAGCCGAAAGTCTCCATTTAATGTCATTGATATCTACGAGAAGTCATTGTGATATTAAGGAGATGTCATGTGTGATTGGTCATTTCTCTGGTGGGTGATGGAAACCCTTGAAGAAGGTTTAACATGATTCCACACAAACTCTTGAGCTCAGACTCGATCACATCTCAATCGCTGTGTGTGTGTGTGTGTGTTGATGTTTGACACTGGTTGGTGTTTATATCGCACACATGAGGATGATGAGAGATGAGCCGGCGCTGATATACGCCCTGAGGAAACGCTTATTCTCCGACACCAAACGCCCGAGAGAACCTCGTCAGCCCCGCTCGTGCCGAAGTCCTATTGATGTCTCTCGTCTGTATTTTCATTGGCTCGTGCCGCAGCATCACACGCCCGACTGTCACAGGACATCAGCGTTACTTCCACAGAGATATAAATAGCTGCGCAAAATTCACAAAGGAAAAGCAAACGCGGAGTCTTTTAACTGGCACCTTCAAAAGACGAAATCAAATATGCAATAACAGTGCAGACGGTCAGATGCACAGGAGCTGGTGTCCGTCAGTGAGGGCCATGACGTCGGCCCCTCCTTCCCGAAGATTCCCGGCTGTCTGATCCGGCATGCCCACAAACGCCCGCATGAGCACCGCTGTCAACTCCGCTTTTGTCAACTCCGTGCTGCTTTTCCTCCGTATCTATCGGCTGTTTGGAGCGGAGGCAAGGTCATATTACCCACAATGCAACACACCAAACAAAAACTGCCATATTTGTCGCATATCACATTTGACTATGACAACATTGGGTGTACCGTTACTATCAGATGATACAGTAAATGTTCAACCATCGTCCCAATCTGGAAGACTCAGAAGTGCCGTTTGAAGACGAGAGAGGGGGGGGGGGGTTGGTGTTGGTGAGAGGAGAAATGGGCCTGTCGCCCGATTCTTTGACAAATTGGTTGTGAGGCATTTTCGACTGATGCACATACCGCAAAAATCATGTCTGCCGCCGTTCCCCCATGACCTGCCCGCGGGACACCACGAGCCCACGCGCGTGTCACTCGATCAAACGTGATCTTTCCAGGACAATGCAAATGATGACAAATTCCATCATACCGCATTATGCGCTTTCCCGCTAATCTCCCTAATTCGACAGAATCGGAAGGTTTGGCCGTTTCGGCCGAGGGGCGAGATGTCGGACTCAATGATGCTACGGCCTTCAACTGCTCCAGCCGTCTCTCTTCCTTTAAACACTGTAAGATCCACTCAACTAAACACAGATGCCGTCCAGACGATGTGTCGTGATGGTTTTGGTTCTCAGACGATGTTTTGTGGTGGTTGTGGTTTCCTCCACGCGGCCAGCAGCGTGTCAAACCGTGTCACATCACGCGAGCGGCATAATAAGCCACTGCAAGATAAAATCCCATCCGGCCGGACACACACAGAGGACAGACCCGCAGCACAGCGCTTACAGTGACCTGCAGCACATTACCAACTGCACTGCATCACACGCACACACACACGCACACACACACGCACACACACACACACACACACACACACACACACACACACACACACACACACACACACACACACACGCACACACACACACACACACACACAGAGGACAGACCCGCAGCACAGCGCTTACAGTGACCTGCAGCACATTACCAACTGCACTGCATCACACGCACACACACACGCACACACACACGCACACACACACACACACACACACACACACACACACACACACACACACACGCACACACACACACACACAGAGGACAGACCCGCAGCACAGCGCTTACAGTGACCTGCAGCACATTACACACACACACACACACACACACACACACACACACACGGCAGAGCTGCAGTTTGTGTGAGCGCTCAACAGAGGGCAGTGTGACTTCATGAACAACACAAAACTCTTTCTCTCTCTCTCTCTCTCTCTCTCTCTCTCTCTCTCTCTCTCTCATGCACTGCAGTTGTGATCGAAGTGAAGTGAATATCAGCTCTGCTCATCCGCAGAAAATCACAAAAATAACTCAACACTAGAAGAAATGAAGTTCACGGTCAAAGCCATAAATCTAAATCAAACTCTTTTGCTCTACACATGACTGCTTCATATTTGCTTGAATATTCTTTGAAAAAACAACAAGACGTCTGTTTTATCTGTTGGAGACGCATTCGCACAGAATAGATCTGTATATATATATATATATATATATATATATGCATTAATATTTGACACTACAAATAACTCAAACTTAATAATTTTTTCTCAAGCGGACAAATGAGTGTTTTAACAAACTGAAACCCCCAAATCTGAGGAAGTACATTTCATTTTGCATTAATGATAAATCATATATTTTAAGATTGACTTAATAATGAAATACATATTCCTATTGTTGTAATATTTAAAGAGTTTTGTTCCAAAATAAGATAACGGTTTTAATTATAATTGTTTTATTCCAATTTATATCAATCAAACTGCAGTTGGTTGCTTTTGATTTAAGCTCAAATAATACAGCTAACTTACACAATAAAACAGAATAAAAACATGATAACATAAAACAAAACATGACTTATCTGATTTTGGAACCAAACTCTTCATTTATAAATAATAGTGGTATTTGTTGTCTTGTCTGCAGATTTAAAAACAACAATTATTATTAATGTCATAATTATGATATTGTTACTAAATGATTTTTTACAATACAAAACTAGCATTACAATAATGAGAATCCAGTCTGAGAAAACAAGAATTACATTTGTGAGAATAAGGACATTTATAATGACATGAATGGAATTTAAACAGTTTGCCACAAAAATAAAGTTGCAATACAATGAGGCTTAAAAACCGACTTTGTTCTTCATAAAAATCGAATTTCTCTCTCTGTGTTTTGGGGATGAAATGTGCCAGAAGATTCCCAAGCACACGGCTGAAAATGGTTGCGTATTACAGAGATCTGTGGACAGACCCAAACACCGTCTGATGTGAAATGAGGACCAAACACTTCATGAGAAATTCATGACAACACAAGTGAGGAAAAGTCAATGGAACATAAATGTTAATATCCTTTCAAATTCCCTTTAGTGACGTATGTCTGGCTGAAGCTATGTGATGTTTAGTTTAATTCACGAGGTTCATCGTGTGTCTCTCTCTAATGTAGCGCTCTTCTCTTCTCTTTCTCTGGCTCGTCTGGTGTATTTTCCTCTTTCTGTGTGATGGTGGTGTTGTCAGTGTCTGTCCCGTCAAACGCTACCGTACAGGAACAGAGCCCTCGTTACCATAGCAATAGAACGGCCCTGCGCCTCTCCTCCTCCTCGAGACGATGATTACGCCGGACAAGCACTCGCTGGCTTCTCTTCTTTTCAAATATAAGCTTTTATTATTCCACTTTTTCAAGAACACAGTAACTGACCGTCTCATATACAAGTTAAAATGACCTTCCCTCTTCTATAAGCAGATGTACACATGTGAGAAAACCTCAGTGTGCTTCTGATGGTCTGATCTCAGCACATTTAACAGAACTGTTCAGATAAAGCTCTGGAAAAAAAGAGATCGCTCGTGTTGCTTTTTAATCATTAATCATCGTCTATTTCAGCGCAGTCTCTGTTGAATATCAACAAAACATAAATATAAAGTCACACAGCAAATATCCATTTTCCTTCATTCAATACCTCAGTTATGTGTCGTGTAGGAATGAATAGAAATGTGTTTTATTTGCAGCATTCAAGGTCTAAACACTGCACAGCATTTTGATATTTTTACTTGTTTGTCTGTTTTTTTCTTGAATTTGCTATACATACAGTATATATGAAGAGTGTATTTCTAAATAGAGAATTGAAATGATATTTTTCAAACATCATGTTTTTTATTATTATCATCATGTATTTATTGTGTTAGTCAGCTGTATTTTTGGAGTTATTATGGCTCAAAACAAAACAACTGCAGTTTATTGATATTAATTGAAATGCACAATAAAAAAACATCATTTTTGTAAAATAAACGTAATATCTTTTTGTTGAAATAAAACTCTACACACATCTGACGTATTTGGAATCTGAGAGAAATGTTGCCAGTAGTTCAGAGAATAGAACATTAGCAATCGCTTGTCCTAAACACAAAGGTGTGAAAATAAAGGGAATAAACTCATTTAGGAGTGGTCTCTTTTCTCCAGAGCACATGAGAAGCACGAGACTGAAAACAGAAGATGAGAGAAGGACGAGAGGAAGAGCGGCGTTGACCTCAGACACAGAGATCTTCAGACGTACGGCCGTCACACAGCAACAACACAGGATGAGGTGTCAGGACGAGAACATTCATGAAGAGACGCGAGCGCCGGCGCGGGACACGCAAACAAAATTCACTCTGACAGATCCAGTTCATCCACTATCATCTCCCAGTACAAACATCTAACACGTGCTGATGATGTCACAGCAGGTCACATGACCACCTCAGAAAACAGGACCTGATTCCACCCGTCACAAATGAAACGCGTGGAGAAATCAGACGATCACCTGCCATCAGCGATCCTGAGATCAGACGGTTATCAGAACTGGTACGGGAGGTTTCTCAAGGTTAAATATATTTCAAATAAGAACACGATTTTGTGGGCACGATACACAATTATAATGTGTTATATATTTGTACCAAAACCACTGGTCACGCAGATTCAAGTCTGGTCGGCTTGTGATATCATTTATAAATCATTCAAATTTGCATTTAAAAACCTACACACTCTTAATATCACTCTTATCAATGGTAATGTATACATATTTGTTTCGTATTTCACTGCAAAATTGTAGAAAGCATTATCATTATTGTATAATTCCTATGTGTAAATACAAATGGAAATAATTAAATGATGAAATATAATAAGCTTCTGTGCCTTTACTTATTACAGATTGTAAAGTGAAAGTATGCAGTCACAGAAAGTATGTTTAGTTCTGTCATGTGAATGAATGTGAGAGCAGGTCGATGAGTAGACGGCAGATTTTTCTCCAGCTCATTGTCTCTGGTAAGTGATCTGGGTGTGTTTATTGGAGCCGATGGCATCCGTGCGTTGTTGGAGAGCTCCTCTGGCCTCCGGCACATCATATTACCGGGGCATTATTTCACGCCTGCGTGCCTCTTTTATCAACCGCTCCTCAAGTAATGTTAATAGACTAGAAAATTGAGACATTTATGAAGTATAGGCGGTGTTTATGAAAAAATCCATAAAATATGACAAGGGCTCGGCGAGATAAAAGAGGCGTTTTAATAGATTACGGCAAAGAGAGATGACGGCGGGCGCCTCCTCCAAACATCCGGCTGTTTTCTGCCACTCGTCGAGTTGCGATACAAACACTGTAATGAATGTGAACGCACGGCACCTCCTGCCTTCATCATCTTCATCCCATTCAACATCGCCAGACTTCAGAACGTATGCCGTGTCATACATCTCCGTCCCTGGAGCTCAAGAGAGTCCAAATGCATACACACGTAAAGATATAACGTTTCATTGGTCAAACTCTGAAACCGCACATGAGCTTTACATGAGGATTACGAGCATGTGTTGGGCTCTGATGACACTCACACGTCTATTGATTTGAGAATCTTCTAACAGGCTCATTGTTTTAACAGATTTAACACGCTTAAGCAGATTACCCGAGCGCTCCTGCAGCGGCGGTCTTTCTGACACTAATTGTGGGCGTCAGATTGCGGTTTTTACCATCTCCAAAATCCAATGCAAATCCAATTGGCGGGCCACTGGAGGCTGGTAGAGAATAAAGCGTCCCTCCCGACGGCGTGTTCAGGAGTGGGTGTATTCCCAAAACTGGGACTAACACGACTACATCTTTCCCGCGGATGTTAAATTGGATTATTTAAGCGTGTTTCTCGTGGCGCGAGGTCTCAGCGCTCCGTTCCCGGCGCGTGCCGAGGTCTTTCAGGGGTTTGTGGATTCTATTATGCCGATGTGACGCCTGCAGTTCTCAGTCGGGATTTTAGGCAACACGCGATTCACAACTCACGCTGTTTACTACCGCTTCAGTTAATTGTGGGTCAATTCCAGCCATCTGCCAACATAATCATCGGTTATGAGAGAAAATAGATTTTTCCTCTTCACTTCTCTCGGTTATGTGTACGGCTGCGGGAGAAAGTGTCAAATATTCATGCTAGAAATGTCCGCACCTCAATATTTAGCGTTGAAATAAAGTCCTGATGATGCCATTTGCATGAATGTTCCTCAGAGGAAGAAATGAAGCAGACGTATAGTGGAATATATCTTAAGGCCGATTACAGGCTCATTACAGATATCTGCACTATTATGCTAAACGTGACCTCCGCGCCCAACTTAATAAAGACTGAAAGAGACACATCGCGTCTGATGCTTAATTTCATCTAAATGATGCTGGAATGTGTTCACAGCCTGAAGCTACAGAAACACAAACACAAAGGTTAACCAATTTCCCCAAATCAAAGCCGATAAGAATCCTTCACATTACCAAACTACATGTAGAACACAAAGACTGTCCTCATTATAACTCCGTGAGAGAAATACCAGACACTTGATAGGAATAAAGCACGTTGTTCTTTTTGATCAGTAAAAGAACATTTCTTTGTTACACTTATTCATTTAGAAAATTATCTTATTTAAAGCAACTACAAATAATTGTATATATATATGAAATATAATAAACACACTATACAAAGCTAGGTGTGCAAGTCCTGAAGCTTGGCGACGGCAGAAAATGAGACGTTTACTTCATGAATAATGATAACAGAGTTAAACAGAGGCGAGGGATTTAGGGATTTCACTCATTTCTGATGACAGACAAATCTATTCCCTGCACATTTATGAAATATACAGGACGAAATCTATTGAAAGTCTGTTTAAATTTGCTGCATTTTTGGCATTATTGTAAAGCAACAAATGTTAAAGTAACAGGGTTGAAGATTTAACTGACGGTCCGGACGAGCTGCTTTATACTGTAGGTACTGATAAACTTATATTTATTATACAGAGAATTCAAATAATGCAGAATAACTCTTGTAACAGGGTGGACGTGTCAAGTTTGAGGCTTTTGTGCTTCCCGGCATTGCAAAAAAAATCCAATAATGTCTGATCTGATAGAGATAATAATGCTGTTTTGACCAGGGATGTGTTAATAATGGAGGTCTTTTACATGCAGTGATCTTCAGCAGGACGGGACGGAGGATCAGGGGATTCTGGCAAAAATGAATATGCCATGTGACCGAGCAAAGAATCCCAGATTATTCCCGTTGAAGATGTCTGAACGGTACACACACAGATAAACAGGAAACATCATCAGCGGTGGATTGTCATTACTGGCGTGCGGCGGGGGGTGACGCGGGCACAGTGGGGGGGTAATTATATCAGTATGGGAAACTGTCTACACTTTTCCAGTTGAGCAAATGTAAGATGGCGGCGCGGCTGTCAGGCATGATGTGATTCAGGCGACGCGCTGCACGTGACTGAAATGTGGAATTATATCACACACACACACACTGCGAGGCGTTTCAACACACATTTACATCAAGTGAAATCATGCTGGATATTAACATGCTGTGCTCATGACCATCTCATGGACCAAAATCTATTTCATGACACCTGCCAAACGTGGAGGAGTTGAGAAAAATCTCTGAAACTGAACTTCATCCAGCGGATCAGTGTGAAAAACAAATCATTCTTACGTTTCCGTGTAAATCATGCGTTCCATACTTGCATTATAGTAAAAGTATGGTAACCTTGTTTTTCGGTGTAATGATTAGTAAGATAATTTTGAAGACACAAAAGTAAACAGCATCTCCTCTTCAGATAGGAATGGTGTGTGTGGTGTCGTACCCGCACGGCCTGACTGTAGGGGCCGATGTTTGCCGGAGCCCAGTGAGACAGACCCTGAACGTGAAGAACATCTCTCCGGTGAAATATCTCCTCGTCCTCACAGACCGCCGTCCGGTGGTGAAGCAGAACGTCCACCCTGAGAAACTGCTGGACGGGGAGAGGGATCTGAACGCAGACCCTGAATCAGACCACATGACGGGAGTCAAACACTGATTTTATATTTGAAGTGACGGATGAGGTGAGAGACGTACAGACCTCGCCGGTGGATTGTGATTGAAGAAGCTGCAGTACACAGAGTTGATCAGACTGAAGTTCTTCAGATCGCTGACGTACAAATGAACCAGAACAACATCATCCAACAGCAAACCTCTCGCCTCCACTTCACCTGCAGCGCAACACAACAATTCATCAGACGCTGTGTCAAAATAAAACCAGAGTCAACCCTGTTACGCTTACTCGGTCTCAGCGGATCTCTTCTCTTCGAAAATAATAATAAAACCTGATTCTATACAACCTTGTACATTTATTTACAGTCTGGATCCTTCAGTTCTGCCTCAAGAACAATACTGTATGTACAAATAATGATTTAAATTGGTTTAATTCTATAAATCACACTGTTATCTGAACACATTTTTATTTCTGTGATGAATCAAATCAATATTTCATTAGTTCATATATAATATAATATTCAGTTACGTGATGTGTTGTATTAAAGTAACAGAGCACAGAAATGTCTCTGGAGAATGAGAAACTTTCACTCGGCCTCTAAGGTAAAGATTTGCTTTCCTTCAACAGTTCAACATTCATGAAAGACGTCTGAAGTGTACACACACACACACACAGTGTGGAAATGATTTCAGAATCTCACACGCCATCAAGTTTGTTTCTTCTTTCGGCCTCTCGTGTGTCAGCGTTCTCCCGCACAAAGAGCCGGTTATTAAATATTAACTTGTTTAATATTGTCTCAGGCTGTTTCGTCAACTAAGACGAGAAACATTAAATATGCTTTTCATCTCCAGCCGCATTCGCTCTCTTTCCCTCTCAAGTATGTGTTTTTCTCTTCGCTCTTTAAAAGTCCTGCGGGCCCTGAAAACAGCCACACAGCGCGCTCGACCGTCTTTTCTTGAAGTGGCGTTTTTTTATTCTCCGGCTGTAATCTGAAGTCCTGAACGCAGGATAAGACGCGCTTGCCTCACGCTCTGTCCGAACTCTTAAAAGCGCATTTTACCATCACAGAGATGAAAGCGTGTTTGGAACAAAGGCGCTTGATGAAGTGAACCCTGAAGAAACGGCTTGGTGTTTGTGATTCTTCATTAGCTCTCCCCTCCCGGCTCACACACACGCTGATATGAGATGTGTAGTCGTACCTTGCAGAAGTGTGAGAACGTGTCGGGTTTGATTCTGGACGTCTGCGTGTCGGTCGGTCAGTCCTGTTATCCACTGATAACCCGCTGCACTCCTCTGTGACACTGAACACTGTCCACCGTCTGGAACACAACACAATTCATAAGAAAATAAATGAGGATATTCATATGATTGTTTTAATAATATCATGGAGTGCTTTTTGACTTCATGCGTGTGTCTGAAGCCGTATAACATAATACTGAATATCTCAAATACATATGATATTCTCTAGAGTTTCAGTCTCAACTGTAAATGTTATTTCAAGACCACACCTGTGCTTATATATGGACTATCTGGTGATCATTATCATTAATGTTATTGGTTGCATATAAAATGAACACAGAAGCCCACAACATTCATGACGTGATTGCGAAGAAGTTCTTGTATGAGATGCCAATAACATCTGATATACTGAAGCGATAAGGGCAAGAGAGCTGTTTGTGTAAAAGCGTCATTAAACATGTTTAAGGAAAATATGATCTCAGGTGAGACTCTGACCCGTCTCCTCCTCGAAACGGCTCTCTGTGTTAGACGGACAATCTTCTAGGACGTCTGGATCTTCTCCAGCAGATTTCAGCTCCTCCATCAGTCCGTCAATGGTGTTTTGGCAAGGACATTTACAGAGAGCCATCGGCCGGCCGTCAGAGTCCTGCGGCACACGACAAACACACAGAACACTGACATCACCCAATCCATCGATAAACCCCTCACACCTGAGGAACACGGCTCGGATTAACACTTCACAGATCTGTCATCTGCTGTTGGCCGTATGATAATTACATTCATTATACTCCAGAGGAAGAGCGTTAATTCAGGACGGACTCCCCCACCATCCCTCTGCCCACCGGAGCTCATGTCAGATGACATCAGTCAGTGTGACGGAGACTTCTCATGACTGAAGGACTTTCCGTCTCAGGCCATGTGTTTTTATAGCGCAACACGCACACACACACTCACATACATACACAGACACACACAGAGACACACACACACACACACACAGACGCACACAGACATACACAGACGAACACAGACGAACACACACAGACGCACACACACACACGCACACACAGGCGCACACACACACACAGACACACACACACAGACACTCTCTCGCTTCTTCTGTAAATAAACTCTTCTTCAGAGAATCATCATTATCCAGTAAATTCATGGGATCAGGGTCCGTGAGACTTTTGTCTCGCTGAAGGAGGAATTGCAAACACCTGTCACAGCAGCAGTACCGTGATTGGCTGAGGAGAGCTGATCTCACCTGACGTTTGACCTCAGTGTGCATCTGTGTGAAGCGCAGGTAACCCACCGGAGCAAACGCATCAGCCGAGTGGATGACGGTTTCCATGGAGTCGCTGTAACGGTGACATCATCAGGAGAGGGATCACGACCAACCTTCAAACACGCGTGTGTGTCAGATACTCACATGACGATCTTCTTCTTGAAGAGAGGACAGTCCGTGGTGAAGCTCTCGTACTCGCCGCCTTCACCACAGATATGAACTCCATACTTCTGTGAAAGCTGACAGACACAAACACTATAATCCCTGTCACATCACCACTGAACTGACAACATCAAGACATCTACATGAGAGGAAGGATAACTTTGATTTAATGTTCACTTTAATATGTTAATACGTTCACACTGTAACAGAATATTGTTGTACACATTAACAGGTGTGATCATTACTATAGTGCACTGTTACTTACTTCAGTTTAGTACACTACATGTGATTTTACTGTACAGTACAGACTGACTGACCTCTTGCAGACAGGACTCCATCTGACCCAGTGACTTTCCCAAATGTTGCTCTGGATCCAGTCCTGACAGACACAACACAAGACGTTCTGATCAAACTGCTCTGAAATGACTCTTGACGTTCCGTTGGAAATGCACAATGGTGGTGATGAATGAATGAGGGTCATGTGACCATCACGCACTGACACCTGGATGTGATCCGTCTCTTGATATAAACAGGCCTTTGTTTTCCTCTTCCATAAACAAAACGTTATGATTTGAATGCTGGGAGAACTCAGAGGAGCCGCTACTACAGGACATCCAATCAAACAATGAGACAGAAATAAACAAACCAAAACTCTCTCTCTCTTCATGTGCCATAAAACATACCCACTTCATAAACAACAAACTGTGTATTTAGTTTATAAATGAAGTTTGCAATAACTGAAACCAAGCTACCAAAATGTATGACTTGAAAGAAAATTTACATTTATAATAAGCATAATAAAAATATTTAATATATGCGTAAAAATCTACAATAATTATTTTGAAAAGAATCAAGGCAGAAGAAGCAACAGGGTTGCACATTACATGATAAACATTTTTCCAATTCATTTCCATCTTACAAAACGTGTTACATACAATGAGATAACTTACTTTCCAAAAGTGAGGTGATTTCCTGGCATTAATTACATTTAGATTTTATATTTACATAAAAAAATAATTGGCATTTGTACCTTTATTGTTGAGTTTTAAAAGTGCTGTATATTCCCCACCCTTCCTAAAACAACATTTGACAAAATCTTGTCTGCACATTCCAGATCTGTAAGGACGTTAAGCAACACTCATCACTCACTTCACGTCAAACCACTACAAGCAGCATAACCCAAAGCCATATTTCTGTCCTGACTGCTGTCTACTTTAACAGTCAAGCATTGTGTGGTGAAAGGCATGTTTTTTCCAGCCTAACCTCAGAGGTCAGGGTCCTAACCACAAGCCCTGAGGGAATGCTGAACTCTACACCGCGTGTTTTCAGAGAAGCGCGCCAGAACGGTGAGATCTGCAGGGGATCAATGTAGCCTGGCAGTGGAGAGCAAGAGCGGGCCTAGTACTCGCCCCTGGGGAGCGCCGCTCATAATTAGTGTGAGAATATCTAATCTCCTTCTCTCATGTTAACCCCACACAAAGGTAACAGAGAGAACGTCATTAAAATTCAATCACATTTAAATATCCTTTTAATAAGTCATGCTGTTTTAACAAATTATAATGGCTGACTTTAAACTGCTAAGAGGACGGCTGTTTTATAAAACAGTGTTTATTTGAAAGACTTGAGCACTCATTGATATGCAAGCGTACGAGGGACAAACTTTCAGGTTTCCTGTGAGGTGAAGGGCCTTGATCCACTTGATACTGAGATACAGATGACCCGGTAATCTGAGGTAACGCATTAACGTGTATCTCATCAACTGCACTGCTGCACAACATGTCACAAGCAATACCCTTATGCTTATAATGAAATATGGTGAATTCTGTGAATTTCTAGGCAAAGGACAAATGGAAGCACTGGATTGTTTCTGGCAGTAGAGCAGCTCCAGAAATGATCGACTCTTTGAGCAGAGTACTTACTGAAATTAGGGGGTGGATTAAGACAAAGCATCTATGATGAAATTTTCGTTTCAAAGACCGCAGAACGTGACAGCTCAGAAAATGCTGAACTTCTGAAGCAGCGCACGCAGCACACCTAGACTCTGTGTCCCATTCTGACCCGAAGAGTCTTTTGACGATGGTCGACAGGTCCGTCCTCGCCTCTCATTTACATGATTTGCACGACGTTCATTTCTCTGAACCTATTTTACAACCTGACCTGAAGATAATGACCTCAGCCCCTTACGGCACATTAAACAGCAATAAGGCCAGTCCAAGCGCCATTCATCTGCTGAGCGTCTGTTCTCGCTGCCCTTTACACAAGCAGAGTGCTTCTCAAGCCCAAAGGAACCATAAACCTGCAAAAAGTCTTTAACTCATTATTATCCTATAAAACACAGATTTAATCCAATGAACTTTCGAGCCAGTGAACTGTGAGAAAATGGATTTTCAAGTTTCGCGTTACATTTCATGAGCTTCAAATTAGAGCATTTTAGGTCAAAAGAGCCTGTAATAGAGTTTCTCTACATATGAAACCCAGAAACAGAGACACGTGGTCCTTCTGTTAAAGATCTATCCAGCAGAGGTTTATTTTGCCTCGTCTCCAACCTGTGATTAGCAAATATCTCTGTCCCCGCCTCAATGTTTTAATAAACAATGTTAACTATTTAGCACATTATCCAATATTTACTGAAACAGCGACAATTTGGTTAGAAATCTTTTGGCAAAGGATGGGTGTGATTTTGGAGTAATTCTATATAGTGTATCTCTACCATGATGTTCCATTCGATTCACAAGAGACCTTTACTCTGTTGAATGAAATTCAGTTGGATGGAACATGTGAATTAAGACAACTAGAAACTCAAAGAGCTTGCCGAGCGTTTGACTGCAGGCAGGTGAAATGAACACTTCGTTAGAAATTAATTACATAAATTACAGGCATAAATAATAAAAGAGAAAACATAGCAGCACATCAGTTTTGATTTCAGTGCCAGAGATTTCATAGAAAATGCACAGAGAGCGACAGAAGAGCATCATTACACACACCCTATAAACAACAAGCGCTCGTGTTGGGCCTACATGTTTAATTTGAAGTAAATCTGCTTCTGAAGCCAAGAGCGCATACTGCAGATAGCGACGAGAGACCTGTGAAGGTTTTTATGGATCTGAGGAGCGCAGACTGACAGCTCGACTTTAATCTCAGCCTTCAGCCGAGAACGCTGGGAAAATTGCATTCATGTTGGGAAACATTTCAGCTTTTAAATAGATGAAAAAAGCATCTTATGCTAAAGGCGAGCGTGTTCATCCTTTGAACGATGCTCTCCAAGAGCTGAGCAGAAACAATAGCGCTGTGATATCAACCTGATCTCTGAGCCAGCGAGAGGTTCCGGCAGTAAACCGAAGGTACGAGAACCAGCGCGCCAGATGAGATTAAGAGAGATCGGAACATTTGTTCCGCCACTTATCTGAAACTCAACAGCTGTGTGAGGAATAATAGCCGACCGGTGAATACAATTCAGCAGACACGTCAAAGATCTTATCTTCTTATCCAATAAAGAGAATAAAACGCCAATTTCACTCTCCGCTGATGTTTATCCTAAATACTTAAGTGACAGTCTAATAACCTGAACATTGAAAACTTTAAACCAAATAATAAGAAGTAATAAACGTAAATCACATTCAAAAGACAGAGAAAGCTTATTTATAAATAGTCAAATGACATTAACATTTCCAAAGACAAGTGTATTGCAGAGTTATTACAGTTTTGATTTTAGTTTTGTTAATATTTAAAAATAAATAGTTTTTACGTTTATTTTAGTTAAAGTATTAGCCTTTTTGGGATATGATTTTGTCATTTTATAATTTATTTGTCTATTTGGTTATGTTTCTATACAATGTTGATTCAGTTTTAGTTTATTCTATTTAGTTCTTTATACTCATTTCAGTTTTTCCAGTGATGTTTAGGTCGTTTATAATTAATAATACAATATAACACTATTATTATTATGTTGATAAGGTGTCTCATTTATTTAATCATCATATGGGTAGATGATATTTTATATGATAAATATAAAGATTGAAAATATCAAGTCATATATTATATTTCTAAATTTTCGCTGTAAACCTGGTACGGTTTATTAATAACCCAATTGCAAAAGCGATGACTATAGTAAGATCTTTTATGTGTATTTAATGATAAATCTGCGACCCCTGAAATGATCCGTGTGCTGCAGATCTGTTCTCATGACCCACAATCCTCCACTGCAGATACGCCACGCACACGCAGACACAGTGACTGACAGTGTGGGGTAAAGGGACTTCATTTCTATTTACACAGTTTCTACGGTTGATTTATTTTGTGCTCATATATAATTGTTTTGGGTCTAAATATCTGATTAAAAACCCTTCCGGTGTGTGTATACTGCAGAAAATGTGAAGATGACTGTGATGTGTTTTTCATGAGTGTTTATGTGAGAATGGCTCAATACACACTCATTTAGTCAGTCAATACACACAGCCGGTGGTCCTGACCCATAAACCCATAAACACCAGCGGCCCATCCTCTCATTTCTGTAATCACAGTCGCCTGAGGCCGTACTGATCAAATCTTCCTGTATTACCTGTAGATGAGCGGAAGAACACACAGCTCCGGGCCACAGTAATCACACAAATGTGCGGAATGTGCTTTTAAAACATGATTTGTACTGTGAGACGCTTCGGGCCAGTTCAGAGAACAGCGATATTTAACATTCCTACAGACACACACACACACACACACATAGATTAACATGGATCTGTGAAATATTCATGCCAGGCCAGTAGATGGAGATGTGATGGTGGTGTTTTGTAGTTTACACGGATAAGATTCATATTATTGTTGATAAGAGGGCAGATCTCACTGTCTCATCTGCAGAGTTTGTAATATCTTCATATGTTTATGTTTAGTCAATAAATGTTAAATGATTTATATTTCTGTGAGGTGAAAGTTCACCCACCGAACGCTGCCACTTTGATGAGGATGGCGTCGAGTCCGCTGGATATCATCTCTCGGAGGAGTTCAGCCTGATCTCTGCGCCACAGATACGCCAGCGGTCGCAGCTGCAGTCGTGCACACCTGCAGAGAGAGAGACACACCCGTGATGTCACCGCCGCAGCTCCGGACACATGTAGTTGAGTGACAGCGGTACACGCGGGTGTCTGAAGAGTTATGAGCATCAAAAGAACCTTCCTGAATCACAAACTTGGATCAACCTTGAGGAAAATGATCATTTCAAAATGTTTGAAGATTTGTTTTCCAATGTTACTCCTCAGAAATGAAAAAACTCAATTCTGTTCTTTTTATTTTATACATCACACAATTATGTTCTTATTTCTATATGTACAGTTTTTCCTCAAGCATTTATGTGATGCTTTACAACAAGACAAAACTGAGTGAAGCTCTAAAGAATTAAAACTGAATTTGGATTCAATTCATTTGTATATTAATTGTGTATTTATAAAGCGCTTTGCAAAGCAGATTTACACGAGGAATATTTCCCAGAATGCAATGTAAACAACTCAATGTGCTTTTAGTTTCATCAGATTGTGTTTGTCTATAAAAATCTAGAAAGACTCCACACACTTTTCCTTGCATCTCTAAAAGCATCAGACACAGAATGAGAATGTGTTTATTACTGATGATATTATACTGATAACACATGAAGCACTTACACATTCTCCACACGTACTCTCTGATAATCGGACAGGATCGCCCCCACAGACACCGCTTCGATATTCTCCTTTTCCTTATAAACAAGAGAAAAGAAGACATGAAACCCTGCGTGAACTCAAAACACTGTAAACCAATGGAGTATATGAAATATCTCATATTTCTAATTAAACGCATCACACTTACAGAAGAATCCTGTAATGCAAAGACAGTTTTCCATCCAACTATCAATTTAGTTGAAATGTCATTTTTCTTACACATCTCAGGCAACCAGAAGTCTTGTAGCTCATATTATCTGCAGTAATGTGTCCTCTATTGGATTCAGTTGTGTTTGCATTAACCCGGAGAGATGTCCGAGCTGGATCTATAACTATCCGTCGTGTATCTCTCCCTGCGGCTCAACGTTGCCCTTAAAAGCGCTGAACGTGATTCAATGCAAATAACCGCAGGCCGTCAGACGTTAAAGAAAGTGAACGTCACTATTGGAAGCGTGCTCGTGCCCTTGGCAAAGCCAGATAAGACCTATCGCTTTCCATCATCACTAAACACCACTGAGCAAACTACATTAGGCAGAAAAATACAAACAAATTACAAGAGCTTTAGGCCAGAGTCTTTATCTGGGGTTTAGTGTCCCCCCCCGTTACAAACATCTGCCGTTATCAGAATCTGGTCTATAAACCTTCACATGACACCGCAAAACCGGATTCATATTATTGAGTGAACTGTATTGTTAAGAGTGTGAACAGACTGTCGATCAGACACCGTGTGTGTACCATGAAATAACAGCAGGATGATTATTTTGGGGTAAAGAGTCACAGGAGAACAAGTCACGTCAGGTAAATGCCACGTGGACAGTAATGAAATAAATGTGTCTGGTGTTATTTAATGAGGACACAATAGAAAGCTTTTCCTCTCCCCCTCTCTCTCCAGCGCTCCTCTATTAGCCGCTGTATTGATCGCGGGCACCCTGGGATTGACCCGAGAGGTCATCATTTATGTATTAAGCAGGTTTAAAGGTTTCTGTTTCTTTTTATGTGGAAGTAATCAGAGACGGGTTTGATTTTGTTCTCCACGCGCTGCGCTTCACTCCTGACACCTCAGTGTGCTGGAGCGATCGATCGTCGCGGCTCCGTTCCTGGGCCCTCGCGCCGGGACAACTCCACCCGGACGCCCCTTAAGCCCGAGCGGAACAGAAAACAAACACGTGTTTGTAAGGGCCTGACGGACCCCTGCTCCCCTGCTGATGTCGATAACAGAAGAAACACTTCAACCATCTTGAGATGAACAAGTGCAAACACTTTCAAATATCATTTCTGCTGCAACTTCAGGTCAATTTCAGATGTGACGCTTTAACCTAAAGAAACTTGTGACTTACAACAATTCAACTTAAATTTATATTTTAATTTCAATAACATTAGTTCATCATAACATTAAATGTATTCATCAATATAGAGAAATCCTGCACTCAACCGTGTACACATGACATCAGAATGAAGAAGCTGATATGTCTTTCTGCTGAACTTCAATCTAACAGCGATGTTGAAAACACTCAATATCTGTCATCTTCATCCTGTAATCTCTAGTTTTCTTCAGAGATCCAGAGACGGATAAAACCACAACAACTCAAGATAATAAACTCATATTATGTTGATATTTTAAAAAATCAATTGCAAAAATCAGTCTAAAAATATGTTTGAGTTTTAATGTTACAAATGTCAAAATAAGCATTATTTAGAAAGTGATTTTTTTATTTTTCATTTCACAATGTTAGCATCCTTCAACACAGCATATTTCCTCACCTCAGCACCATAAACAACGCGAGACCACCAAACATTAGGCCTTATTAACATGAACTGGGCTTTTTATAGTGTGTAAAAATACTAGTTATTTAAATAAATGATGTACATCTGTGTTCTGAAGAAAAAGGGATGTGAAGTCAAGTGTCAGTAAATGATGAACTGATACGATTTAATCGTGCCTCGATCTCTCTTTTAATCTGATGATACGTGATTATATGGTCATTATAATTCACTTCATAATTCAACATGGACTTTATAACTCATTCAAATATAATAATGGCGCAGACGTTCAACATTTGAAATAAGAGAACTTTTAGATGAACGTATTATTTAAATCTGTGAAAATACTGTGAGAAGTTTCAGAGGAGATTGAGAGAACGAGAGAGGTTACAAGCCCTCCTTCAGTTTATTCTTCAACGGTTAAAAAAATCTTGAGATTAAAATCATTATTTTGTGACATTCATCTTGCTTCTGTGTTTTACTAAATACAATAGGAACATATGAAGTATTATTATCTATAACTGTATAAGAAAGAGTAAACTGATCCAATACTGTCATGTTTTTAATTCAGGCATAACATCCATTGTCATTTATTTTATGAACACGTCTTGAATGCTTTGGCTTTCAGTTCTTAAAATGGTACGTGTTTATTCTGGAAGTACAGTCCTTACATATTTACATGTAAAATGATGTATACATGTAAAGAGGTGAGTGTTGTATAGACATGTATATCATCTGTAGGTCTGTATTGTATGTGACGGATGCTTTATTTCAGTGGCGGCGGCTGCAGGTGGCACTATTGCACCGTCACGCACACCTTAAAAACTCATTATTCCTGCATGTGTCATTTGCTCAGAAGATAACATTTAATTAAGTGCTGGAGAAATCTTTTCAAATATCACACTTTCCAAACACAACACATTCCTGACGCTCTTCGTGTAAGAGGAATTTAACAGCTCATTATCGTAGCGTTCCTCCCAGCCAACAGTCAAACCCAAACCCAGAAGCTCAGAAGAGAGATGAAAATAACCCTCAACCATCCCCTGCAGTCATCTGGACAAAATTAGCTTCATATTAATTCAGTTCGCTAAAATCAACCTTTCTTTGTCAGTACAGTATGTTTCTGAAGTCTAAGCTGATAATGTTTCAGTAGTGTTACAGAAACGTGTTTCAGAATGAAATCAGTAATGCTGAAAATGTTCATCTCTATTGACACAGACTCGAAAAAGCTTCTGTGTGTGTGTGCGTGTGCACGAGTGCGAGTGTATGTGCGAGTGTGCTTGTGTGCGTGCGAGTGTGCTTGTGTGCGAGTGTGTGTACGTGTGTGTGTGTGTGTGCGCGTGTATGTGCGAGTGTGCTTGTGTGCGTGCGAGTATGTGTGCGAGTGTGTGTGTGTGTCCACAGGATTTCCATCTGCCCTCCACCAATATAAAAAACACAGATTGGGCGTTTCTCCTGAAATCTTGTCGAACATGATTTTTTTTAAATACATATTTTACGCTTTAAAAACAAGGTCTGATCGGTTTCTAAGCGCGTTTTAGTCTCTATACATAATTAGACATTTGTAAAGTACATTTTTAAAGCTACTTTATTTTTAAATGGAAAACAACCTGTATCTGTATATGTATTGTTTTCATTGAATATTTTAGTTTTTCTCTAATTTACAACATTATGCATTTGGAAATAGCTGGAAACATTAGAATTATTCTTTATTCAAGTTAGAGACAACAGTTCTCTTTATTATGAATTATAGGTTTATATTTAAAAACAACACAGTCATGATGTTTGAATGATCAGACATTAAGCTCCAGAGAGGAAAGAAATGCTGACTTTATCATATTATAAACCCGACGGCAGTTTGATTGATATTACTTGGAATGCACATAAAACATTTATTCAAGTTATTTGTTTTTGCAAATGTACTGAAATAAGCCTGACGTGACTCTAGTTTAGACTCTAAAGGTCTTTGCACATACAGTCAGAAATCTTCCGAAGTGCATTTGGCGCTTGTATGTACGGTGTCTCTGAATGATCAAAATGCCTCTGAAAAAGCTCGCTACGGATGTGAAGAACGCAGCAAAACCAACAGATTCTGAATTTATCATAGGCAGTGTGTAAATGTGATTGACACAACATGAGGTTGTATTTATTTTTTAACGTGTGGAAATTTCGGACTCAATGTGCAACAGCCTTTAGACCTTCTGATGTCACCACTTATTTTAAATCAGTTTTAAGTCAGAAAGTTTTGTCATGTGTGAATTAAATGTGATTTCTGTCAGCCATCCTGCATTGAGATGCCTGAACCTTACAGTCCGAGTAAAGTGACATTAAAATATATGAGTTTGTCACACAACAGAAAAGTGTGTTATTAAGCAACCAGACACATTTGAATGGAGGAAACAACATCAAATAAATTGTCAAAATCATAGAGAATGTCATCTCAAACGCTTGGGGGCGTGTCAGCATTCACCACCACGCCCACTCGCAGGAAAGCGGCTGTTGTCATGACACCATTTCTCAACTGTCAATTACCACTAGGGGCGGGGCCATGCATGCTCAGACGCCCAGAAAATACTGAAGACAGAATTGGTCAATTAAAAACTGTTAAAACAATTTAACTTCAAAATTTAGTATTAAATGCTTCTGTGTCTTTGTAACGTGTTTCAGTTATATATTTCCAACATTTATGATGCGTTTAGAAACAATTCTCTGATTGGTCTTTACCTGGTCTGTAAACGTCTGAGACTGTGGGTGAGGAGCACATGTTTACATCACATGACAGACAGTATTTCACGACATTACGTTATCACTCATATTCAAATCATCTATCAGATCAAATCATACTTATATATCAGATCTGAGTGACATGAATAAATGACAATATTCTGTCTATGAAAACATTATTCTCCTCTGTCTTTATATTCAGAACACAGAGCGTATAAAAGATGGACGACGTGCCTCCACTCCCTTCCATTAGAGGAAAATGAAGTCAAAATGTTTGAGATATGGCCGCTGACGTCATTTAAAGCCGGAGACTGCGCAGTAGTGAGCGCGAGGTGCAGCTGTGATGTCACGCTTCTGCCCATATATACGACTCAATCATAAACGAATCGTCTGCCGTGATTCAGACTATAAACGTCTCACTTGTCTGATGAACAATGATTCTTTCTGGTCATATTTCAACATCACCTTTCTCTTGACTTCACTGTTAATGCTTTGATCCTTTCAGTTTCTGATCCGTTACACACAGAAAATCAAACGCATCGTCATGAGTAAACAACAAACAGACGTGATGACCTCTGACCTGTGAGAATGTGTAGAGATAGATGGGTAAAGTACACAGCAAACGAGCCTCAGACATGTTCATATGTACATATACATACGTGAAACACAGAACGCTCAGATGTGAAGGAGAAAAGGAAAGACAAGACGGTCTGAATATCTGATCTCACTGACTGAACTCAATCCAGCACAAATCAAACGTCCCTCAATGTACAGTGTGTGATGCTTGAATTATTATAATGTTCATTTGATGACGCATCATGATAAACAAGTTTTATCCCAATAATAAATGAGACAGAACAAGCTGTGACATCACTTCCTGTCGAATCGCTTCACCCCACAACTACTCGTATGAAACAGAAGAGGGATGCAGACAGAAACCTTCCAACAGGAAGTGATGCGTGAGGTGTCACAACAAAGATAACTGCCAGACGCCTGCTTCACTAGGACACACGCAAGAACTATTGGGTATTTACGACCGACCACATGACATGTTGTGTTTCTGTCAGATGGTGACCAATCAGAAGTGATTTTAGAAAGGGAACAGCATGAGGTTTGTGATGACACAATAAATATCTCCATCAGGACCTTCCTCAACAGAACTGTTACCTTGACGAGCTTTAAGAGATGGTAAAGGTCCTCCACCTCATCTCCATCTCTCTGACTGTATTCTCTTCCCGTGTGCAGACTGGAGCCCTCAATAGTGCGCCTGTACAGGGGCAGATCAAGGGCTTCGGCGTAGAGATCCACCCCCTGATGTCCAACCGTCTGATACATATAACTGTCCAGTTCATCTGAAACCACTGACACACAGCTTACGCTCTTTATTCAGAGACACACGTGTCATGCTCATTCAACAATACTGATCATGTTCGTGTGTCATGCAGAACACACACGTGCTCTTACCGTGTTTGTGAGGCATGAGGTTGGCGAGAGCCACTATAGTGTGTCCAGCTGACACACACTGCATCATGTTATAACAGCTGTCTTTACCGCCACTGAAACACACACACACACACACGGGTTCATTCATCACGTGTTCATAAGAATGACGCGTTGATTGTCGATGTCAACACAGCGTCGTGTTACCTTATCAAAGCGACAACCCTCATGTTGCACAGCGCTGTCAATCTCACGTGTTTCGCGGGTTTGTAAACATTGCCGCTACTTCCGGGAGACTGAAGGACCCCTGATGCAGGAGGAGGCTGTTGTAATATCTGCCTGACTGAAAATGTCTCCGAGTAACGCTGTGAGGGATCAAGACACCTCGGAAGTGGGATATTTCCCACCACATAACGTTTGGATTTAGGAACATTAAAAGTATTAAATACAATTGTACGTTCATGCTACAAATCATTACAAGTGTCTGTTAGCATTAAAACATTTAATTCTCTGTTCCAGAAATGTTGAAGCGGGAGTGATTTAACATATATAATATAATGGACGTGTGTAAAAATGCGAGGTAGATTATAGTTAAGATTTATACTTATACATATTGAAAGTATGTCAGACATGTTTTCTCCAGGTAACATTATGCAAACCGTTGATGTACACAAAACTCACTGCTTTTCATTCTTCTAGTCCATTTAACAACAATAGTTTATGTTTGGACGGTCATACTATCTGAAAAAAACTAAAATTCAAAGTGCTTAACTAAATGAATAGCATACATCATATTATAGTCCCACTAAAGTAAATGTGTTTCAGTTTTATTCAGCGCATTGAAACAGGAACGGTGGGACCCCTTTAAAATCTTCAATAGTGTTTCCCTCACTGC
Organism: Barbatula barbatula; assembly: GCF_947034865.1. Taxonomy (NCBI): domain Eukaryota; kingdom Metazoa; phylum Chordata; class Actinopteri; order Cypriniformes; family Nemacheilidae; genus Barbatula; species Barbatula barbatula. The sequence continues at coordinate 629,087 of NC_136765.1, read as the reverse complement.
ATGGAGTCGGATGAGAAGATGAAGTGCAGAATGATGTCATAAAAATCATGAATCTGTGTTGGGGAAGTGAGAGGCTGTATGTTTTTAATGCCCAATATAGATCTTCTACATGTCCATTTTGGCCACGTGTTTTGGATACACTATTTTATAAGACTAATATATCCTGCCTGAAATCTGAAGCTTTTAGGTGGATTTCAGTGTGAAAGCTTATTAAATACAATACAATGCACGACAAGCTGCATTTGACAAATGTGAACTAGTTTACAAGGTGAGAATGTGATGATGGTGATGTGCATGTTGGATTTGACCACGCTGATGATGCTGGTGATGATGGTGATGATGGTGATGATGGTGGTGGTGATGATGGTGATGATGGTGATGATGGTGGTGGTGATGATGGGGATGATGGTGGTGGGGATGATGGTGATGATGGTGGTGATGGTGGTGATGATGGTGATGATGGTGGTGATGGTGATGATGGGGATGATGGTGATGATGGGGATGATGATGGTGATGTGCATGTTGGATTTGACCACGCTGATGCTGATGATGGTGATGATGGTGATGGTGATGATGCTGATGATGGTGATGTGCATGTTGGATTTGACCATACTGATGATGGTGATGATGCTGATGATGGTGATGATGCTGATGGTGGTGATGGTGATGATGTGCATGTTGGATTTGACCACGCTGATGGTGATGATGGTGATGGTGATGATGATGGTGATGGTAAAGGTGAAGGTGATGATGGTGGTGATGGTGATGATGTGCATGTTGGATTTGACCACGCTGATGGTGATGATGGTGATGGTGATGGTGATGATGATGGTGATGGTGAAGGTGATGATGGTGGTGATGGTGATGGTGATGATGTGCATGTTGGATTTGACCACGCTGATGGTGATGATGATGATGCTGATGATGCTGATGAAGGTGATGATGGTGATGATGGTGATGATGGTGATGATGGTGCTGATGATGGTGATGATGGTAATGATGGTGATGATGCTGGTGACGCTGGTGATACTGGTGATGCTGGTGATGCTGATGAAGAGGTTTGGATGTGTTGTTCTCACGGGTGATGTTTTTTCTGAGGGGAGATGTATACTGACACAAACGCCTTTCATGTTGCCTTTGCCCTGTGTTGTGCCAGAGTCCAAACATTATGTTTCTTTTCTCACCTGGCACCCCCGAGCAGGCCAAAGGCAACACATTCAGTCTGACCATCAATTTTACCAAATTGAAAGAGACGTGATCCCTCAACCCTCCTCCCTCCCTCACTGCCGCTACTGTACACCAGTGATTTATTTCATCTGAAACACCACCAGCAGCACACACACATATAACACTGCATTTGTGTTACATACCAGAAAATCATTCTTTCATCTTTCTCATCTAGATTTTCATCAATGCTCGCTTCATTCACTCAAATGTAAAGTGATGATATCAAAGTCGTATTTGCCTACAAAATGTGCACATTGGCCATGAGAAACATTAAGATAATGACTGATCAATCACCTTTTGTACAGAACGTTCATGTTATGTCACAGAACTCTAACCTATGATTATATTCTTGTTAAATACATTACATTCTATTTTTGTTCTCATCAGCGGTTTGAAAGGTGTTCATGGTGTGTGACGACGCAACTAATATAAGTTGTGTAAATCCACACAGATGCAGCGAATCCCACTGAAACACAAACTCAGTGTTGGCGCACAAGGCCACGAAAACTTTAGCACTTAATAAGAAGCCGTAAGAAATGATGACACAGACGTCCAGAGCATCAGGCCAGTCAAGGTTTAGCTCACAGACGCTGTTGTCTCATCTATCCATCTTCTTTTAAGAGGACAACAAAACCCTTTCTGTTAACTGTGACACTTATAACAGAGAACCTTCCAGCAGATGAAACTTTTCATTTCACCGTTTCACATTCTCCAGGTTTCCTCACTTAGTCTTTAACAAAAAATATATGTTGTGTTTTATGAAGGAGCCATACATCATGTTTCACCTCACGTGTGTCATGGTGTTTACATTTACATTTAGTCATTTAGCAGACGCTTTTATCCAAAACGACTTACAAAGAGTTTTCCGTGTTCGTTCTCTTACACAATCTGTGTACAAACATATAACTTTAGTCCAGAAGTGACATCACAATCTGACTATTGGAGGTGACATCAGAGGGAGTCACAGAGACAGACGGTGTTCCCCGAGCTTCAAAGCAGCGATCGCTGTCTTGTCTCTGACACTTTGCAGTGTTCTTCTGTGCCTGCTTTGGTATTGTGATGATGTCATCAAACACAACAATCACAGACTTCACATAATCTACACGCTTGATTCCAGTGGTCCGGTATTCTCCAGCTCTTCTACTGTATGTGACTCATCTGAATCAGATTCAGCTGCAATCATCATGGGATTTGATTTCTCTAACACCTATTGTTTTATGCTTTTGATATTGACAAAGTGTCTTTCAAGTAAAGTGAAGTATATTGAGCATTATTCATCTATTTCCCTATATAGTGAACGACATTTGAGTCCACTACGTATGTGAGGAAGTGAATGAAAACAAGCGAGTGATTTGAGCAGAGTTTCATTATAAACACAATGATCTTGACATCTGTTTGGCTCAATGGATGGTAATAAGGATTAACTGTAGCCTGTTCGTCGCTGCACTATTCAGTGAAATAATTGAGATATAAAAGAAATGTCTGAGAAGGTTTAGCATGATCATTGTAGACAAAGAAAGATTCTTAGCATGACGTTAGTTTTCTGACACGACTCAAACGTGGGCAGGTTTAGTCCGTGCTTGCCGCAGCGTTCGAGTGATTAAAGCGCTTGACCATTTGAGAATTACTGTCTGTCATTTCAACCATAAAAAACCGGAGACAAGGCCACGATATGAATCCTCTTGGACGCCTTAACGGCTGTGTTTCATATGAGAAAGTGTGTAGCGCTGAGGACGTGACCTAGAGTTTACGAGCGGACCTGTTGATGGTGTCCGGCCGGAGAAAACAGCAGCATCTAGCCTGTGATCGCAGGCTTTTATTGGTGGATTTCATTCAGCGCTGCTGCAGGAGTTCTGTGATTAAAGTGAATAAAACTGAGAGAGCTGCACTAAACCTGTGTGATTTACACAGCTGTCACCCACCGGCCCACACTCAACACCTCATGAAAATCACACAAACACACACGCAGAGCAGTTTACAAGGCCAGTGTCACGTCTCAGTGTTGAGTATTCCAGTGTATGGGATGGGTTGTGCTGTCTAGGTGTGTTGTTGGTGGGTATCACTGTTAAGAAAAAACAGCATATGCAGGGTTAGGTATGTTTTGATGCTGGTTTGTGCTGGTCTTAGCTGGTTTAAGCACATGACCAGCTTTAACAAGCACAAACTAGAAAACCAGCATCAAAACATACCTAACCAAGCATATGCTATTTTTGTCAACAGGGTAGGGTGATGGGATGTGTGTTTGTGTAGAGTGTTGATATGGGTGTAGTGTCTTGTGTTGGGGTGTGTGCTGAGTGTATTGTTTTAGGGGTGTGTGTTTTGTAAAGGCTGAAGTATAGTTCAATTATTACGCATACGTGAGGGCCAGCGTATAGACGGTATGCATTGGGGTTACCTTCCCATGTGAACACGTGAGGACACGCCCCCCTTGAGTGCCAGGACATGCCCCTTGAGTGGTAAAACACGCAGTTGAGGAGATTAGGAGAAACCGGGACTAAACACTCAACAATTTGCTGAAATTACAAGCAGCTGGCCTCGACGGTGATCCTTACGACTTCCCTATGACGTATAAAGGAATCAGGTGTTCCTGGACACTGAGATGTCGCACGGAATTGCGTTTCCTGATATTATATGCAGTCATTTTGCTCCAGTACGCTGAAGTGGTGTTCACATGGTAAAGTGACGTCTATTCATTCCCTCTATCGTGCTCAAAAGCCCACAATGGGGAAAAAGAACATACAAGAACTGGAGGAGGAGGACTTAACTAAACTAAAAAGGATTTAACAACACTAGACAACAACAACAGACTAACCAATAACTAAAACTCACTTTGACTCAGACTCTTGGAATGTCTCAAAGATATGATGAGCGCACAGGCACGAGATACAAACACATGTATGCAAAACGAACAAGCACAAGACAATAGACAAGAGGGCATTATATAGGGAGACTAACAAAGGAGATGACGATGGGCAGGTGTGGGTAATGAGACACAGGAGGAAAGCTATACTAGGAACGAGAGGGGCGGGGCCAATGACGAGACTGGAGAGAACACATATTATGTCCTGATTGACAACAATATGTTTCTCTCCACATAAAACACATGGGTCTGTCATGATTCTGCCCCAGACCAGAAAATCAAGGCAAGGCAAGGCAAGGCAAGGCAAGGCAAGGCAAGGCAAGGCAAGGCAAGGCAAGGCAAGGCAAGGCAAGGCAAGGCAAGGCAAGGCAAGGCAAGGCAAGGCAAGGCAAGGCAAGGCAAGGCAAGGCAAGGCAAGGCAGTTGTATGTTTTGTGTGCATGGTATGTGTGTTGTATATCCCTATGTATACGTGTTTGTATATATGTAGGCATTTGCATTCTCTATTTCATATTACTATTGAGGTTTGTCTTACTTTATGTGTGTTCAACTTATGTTGGTTTTCTTGTACAGCTGCTTTGATGCAATGCAAAATGTAAAAGCAAATTGTTGTGTGTTTATTGTGTGCCGAGAGCTGTAACAATTTGGTCTGTATTTACATCAACACAGTTGTGTTGATCACACACACACACTTGCAAATGCGACACTGGAGCACAATTCCAGTCTTCAGTAGAACATGAATATTTGTAGCAATAGCCAAAAAAACATTTTATGGGTCAAAATGATCCAGTTTTCTTTTATGACAAAAATTATTAGTATATATTAAGTAAAGGTCATGTTCAGTGAGGATATTTAGTAAATTTCCTACATTAAAAACTCATTTTTGTGAGTGGATGCAGCAAAATGGCTAACAAAAATGTCCAGAAACATGCCTACAAACATCACTCACTGCTGCCGCTCTATGGGCAAAAAATCAATGCAAAACGTCATTACAGTGGTGAGTGAAATAAAGTGCGTAAAAACAAACCTGTTTCTTCTGAGCAACGGCCTGCTACACCGCATCTGATCAACAACTTCAAAGGGGATTTTCGTAAGCCAGAGTTTTAAATAGTTGTACCTCGAGCAAATATTGTCTTATCCTAGCAAACCACATTAATTCAGCTTTCAGATGACTGTCACGGACTGTATGTGTTTTACAAGGACTTTGCATTGGCGTAAACCTGAATAATAAACCGGGTCATTTACATTTAGCAGACGCTTTTATCCTATACATTTGTTTCTAAGTATGTGCATTTCCCTGGGATCAAACCCATGATCCTGGTGTTGTAAACGCCTTCTCTTACCACTGAGCTAGACGAAAAGCTTTAAGGACACTTAATGTATTTTTAGTCATTTAGCAGACGCTTTTATCCAAAGCAACTTACAGAGAGATCAGGGAGCATACAAAGAGCAATAGTACATTAGGTGCTGATACAAAGTTACTAGTTTCAACAAAAGCCTGTTGAGAGAAAAGAGAGAGAGAGAAGTGTTAGTGTACACACACACACACACACATGATGTTACATGCAGCTTTAGCCTCTGGCTCACCCCGTTGGGTCACAGTTCACAGACGGGTCTGTAGATTTGTTCCGGAACACAAACGGATACACCACCACCCGTCTCACAATCTTCTCCACACTGTTCTTATAACCTCACCCAGAGAGAGAGAGAGAGAGAGTTCTCACACAGCTCTTGTGTAGTTTCATGTGCTGTTGTTTTATTAGTCCCTGAACCGTCCAATCCCAGAACAGCGTGACACAGCGGTGGATTGTGGGTAATTGAGGATGATCAGAGATGTTCTAGTTTGTTAAATGGCTGTTATTAACATCTTATGAGTGTCTGTCAATTATCTGTGCCATTAACTCAATAATCCAGTGTCGCTCCAGCGTTTTACAGCCAACGGTTAGCAGCTCATTTCACCTCCAGAGACTTTAAAGTCAATTTAATTCCATTCTAGTGAATGAAGTGACTGAGGTCATGATCATCTCTGATCACCAATGATTCATTGGGTTAATAACTCATCAATTACACAACTGTGTGTGTGTGTGTGTGACATGATCATGATTCTCATTGGATGAGAGTTCAGGGAAAACTTTAAGTGCTGTTGGTTTTAATAACAATCATTCACCACTCAACTTCATCCCCCTCCTAATGTCTAATGAATGTTCTGGGACGTTCAGCCGGACTACATTCATGTTATAACTTATCTTTAATGCGGTAAGCTGCTGGGGAAAAGTTTCTGGAAACGTATCAGGGTTGTTATCACGTTGTTAAAAACACTACATTTTATTTCTGCATCAATTTGCGGTAAAATGTTATATTTGAGATATATTTACCCTGCAGTGATTCAGACTGGCGGTACAATACCCGGATGAAGAACAATCAGAGAAAGGGAAGCTCAAGAGCACCACGGACTGATTTATGATCACATATGTGTTGAGAGCTCTATTTTAAAGCTGAGACTGATCCAACACTTCCAGACTGAACATAGACCGTGTGGACCGTAAGGTACTTTCCTCAACAACATCACAAACGTCACTCGTATGTGCACAACACTGTAGATTGGAGAGGTAAAACAATCTCTATTTGAGTCAATCTGTTGGGAAATGTTCGGGTTCATATTGAGATCTTCAATAATTCACTTTAAAAAAGAGTCAACTTAAAATAATAAAGCAACCCATCACAAACACGTTTTTGAGTTAACTGTTGGCTGAACATAAATAGAGAGTATAGATGGGTTATTACGAAAAAAACACATGTATTTACTGCTTCAAGGGTTTATGATGAAAGAGACGCTCAAAGAGGACTTCTAAAGATACTCACTAAACACTTAACTCTGGTTACAGCGAGTATCTTTTGAACACAAGCGTCTCTTTTATCATAAACCTTTTGGACGCGTCTGCAGCGGGCACGTATTTTGATGTATGATGCACGATGCACATACAGTAGTAGGTCATGTGATGTGCCGAACACATACATACATGTATTTCCGAGCTTGGCCTGAAGAGGAGGCACTGATACCCATTGCTCAACAGATAACCAACAGTCAACAACATCATCTGTGTTAGAACAAGTTGAGGCTCATTTTGTTAGTAGATTCAAAACAATCACAAAACAAGACACATTTATCACAGTGTTTATTTTTCACAAGTTTTCATTTGTTCTCCGTTTAATCTCAGTGACGTCTAGGATAAAAAAACAAATCTCATCTTACTGTACAATAAGGTCTTAAAGAGAATACTGTATGTGATTCTTTGTCATCAAACAGAACCCAAAATGATGAAGTTGAGGACGGTGAGGCGCTATGAAGTCATTATTGGCATCCGCTGTTTTGTGTCTGTATAAGAGAGCATCAGGGAGCTCTCAGTTGGTCATTGGCATCTTGTTAGCTGTTCTCACGTCCAGAGGACGGGGTAATAATGCTGTAGCACAAGCGGCTGAATGGACGAGGGTGTTCGCCGGCAGATGCCCGTCTGCTGCCTCTAAAGCATTTGCAGCCCAGCGGCCCGTAGAGACTCACATTAGCATCTGTTGGCCACGGCCTCGGGTCTATTCCGCCACGCAAAACTGTGATTATGAGACTTGAGATGACGATGAGAGGCCGACGTGGCGTGCCAAGACATTACATTGCACGAGGGGAAAAAAGAGACCTGCGAGGGGAAATTAATGGCGCTTCAAATACTTTTTATATCGATCTCCATACGGAGCAGTTTGCTGTAATTGGTGGCATATGGTCCTCTTGCGCTCCTAAAACATCACAACACTTACAGAGTAAATGAAGATAATTACACTCACAAATTCATCAGGTTCATTTAATTAAACGCACCGTCACTGATTACTCCACATTTTTATAATATAGTTTAGATTTTTGTATTTATTCTGTATTTGTTTGGCACAGCTGTGTAGTATTGTGATTTTGCTTCTTATTTTTAATTTAATTGACAATACAATACACATAAACGATGTATAAAACATGATGTTAAATGTGCCGTATGTAGCCAGAAATGGTTGGTTCGCTTTTATTCACAAACAAGCATAAATTTCACAACATACACATAACAAACTCTCTCTGATTCCACATTGTTTCAATGCCTTTCAGTCTCAGTTGAAGTCATGTGTTCTAAAAGCAAAGGTAGTTCTTCTTAATGCTATATTGAGATCACATGCTATACCAGATTGTCTGTTATGTTCATTCATACAAGTGCTAAGCAAAACCCACTGGAGAGCATTACTGAAATCTACAATGCAATTGGAATAGCTTCTGTTTGGTTCTATATTATTTCCTGTGTTCTTGACTGACGCTTTTAACATATTGCTCTTAAAATCAGCTTCGTCTACAAATACAAACGTATTTATATCAATGAAAATGCAGCTGTTGGTGCAGTTTCTCAGCATGTTTACTCGAGTCTTCAGAGCAAATACTCATCTAAAATCATCTAAGTCATTAAACTTCAGCTGTATTTATCAAAGCACAGTAACAACACATATCACAGGTGAAGTTGATGTTAGTGACCTGTGATATGTGAGTAACATCAGGTGATGTGTCCTCGTGCGTCTCTCTCTCTAGTGTCGTGTTGATGTTTGCTGGAGTTCTTCAGCGTTTGAACCTTCAGAAGCGTGTGTGTACCGGTGTGTTTTTGAGGAGCATGGGACGTGCTCTTCTGACCTGAAACTGAGATGATGTTCTGTGTCAGGTGTCTTACAGTCGAACAGGTCGGTCCGCAGATCTAAGAGAAGCTTCTGGCACATCCAGTATGAAAGAGCCGCTGCAGTCCTGCAGGTACGCCTGGCCCGCGGTGGTCTCTTGCACCAACAGGCTGTTTGAAGGGATGATTTTTGCCTCGGCTCTTGCTCAAGGCAAAACGAACCCCCTCCATCCGTATCTCGCCCTTCTTGCTCCCTCGACCCCTTTCCTCATCGCTCGACCCTCTTTATCCTCGTTCTCCGCTCCTGGAGGCATTGGGGTTGAAGCCTATTGCTGCGATCAGAACAGATAAGCTTTTTGGCAGACGCCAGCGCAGTGCCTCGCCCGAGGCCGGGGGCAGTGTTGCCCAGGGCGTGGAGCCGTGGCGCTCGCAGACGAGCCTTTAGTGAGAGCGGATCTGACAGGTGAGAGGACACCTCTGGCTGTAATGATGGTGCCGCGGGGCAGGGTGTGGACTGAGAGGAATCAGATCTATAAATCATGTGGTGCTGTGTGCAAGACGCTGTGATTCATGTGAAGAGAAGAACGCTGGCAAACGCACTGAAATGGAGGCTGGAGCAGTGTGAAAATATTATAAGTAATACATGTGGCTTGTGTGCTGTGTTGCAGGTCTCCTAAAGCCGTACGAGACCTTAAAGAACACATTGATCGCTCCAAAAATGATTTTTACACCCAGAATTTTTGTCTTGGTCAAGAAAAAAACGAAACTTAACACTTGTGTGGTGTTCATGTTTTTCTTTGCAATAAATGAAAGGGCAAAGCCTGCACGTAAGACACTTTACAGATGTTTACTCTATGCCAACTTTGACACCATATATGGAGAATATTTGTCATTTACCTCTCATACTATTAATTAAAATGCATGAGCTAAAAATCTAAAAACAACACATTCTGTGTTCATGTGTTGTTATGAAATTATGTTTGACTTGCTACTGATGTAAAAGTCTTTGTTTGGTTAAACACAGAGAAAGATATTTGGAAGAATGCTTATAACCAAACAGTTCTTGGACCCCATTGACTCCCCTAGCAGGAACAATGACAATAGTAGTCAAAAGACTAGTCTTTCTCTCAACAGGTGGTGGTCTAGCTTTTGTTGAAACGACGTAGTTTCTTTGTATTAGCTATTGTACTATTGCTCTTTTATGACATATCGCTTATTGCTCCCCGAACTCGCTTCTGCTAAAATAAATCAAAAGAGCCCCAGAACTTGCTTTCCCACATTCTTCAAAACATCTTTAAATGCCTACTATAGGAGTCAATCTGTTTGGTTATAAACATTTTTCCAAATATCTTTCTTAGCGTTCATCAGAACAAAGACATTCACACATTTGGAACAACTGGAAGACGGGGAAAACTCATTTTTGGGCACTAAAAATAACTAACCCTTTAATTTGTAATGTGTGAACCTTAAACACGGTCCCTTTCCCACCATTTTCCCCATGTTAAACTTGGAAAATGTGCTTTTACAATGATGTATTTGGCAGATTATTGCGCTTTTAACACGATGATCTGCCAACTGAGCAATTGAGCTGATGTAGTAAAGTCGTATTCAAAAGAAGTGACTCATTCTGTCACAGAAGTATGAGGATGATGTTTCTCGACTGTGCAGAAATGTGAAGGTTTAAAGATCTTTTGATAAATACTGATTTACACTGTAGGTCTGTTTCTCACACCCGTATGGACCTGGAACCATGTGCCGTTCTGTCCTTGACATCTTCATCACTGTTGACATTTTACAGAAAAAGATCAACATGAGCGGTCTGCTCCTGTGTTTTATAGGTCACAAAGGTTTGGTACATTCTCTCTCCCACTGTTCACTTCATCAGTCAGAGGTGACAGAATTGTAGAAACACATGGTTATGGTGCAGATACATCTATAGCGCCATTTTGATACAGAGAGAGATTGTTTGTGTGATTATCAAACCTCGTCACATGGTCATGGTTGGTTATTGGTGGTCCGGCTCGGCTCTATGCGGTGGTCCTGCGCTCCAGCTGATGAGCAGTGCGACCTCATTCTGTCCCTGCACTGAGACTCGGGATGCTACACAAAGAGTCAGTGTGAATCTGCGAGGTGATTCATCACGAGCACCAGCTCCACCCGTGTGTTTATTTACAGTGACCCGCAGCCAGAGTCACGTCTGACCCCAAACCATCAGCATCAGCACCACTGCGCCCATGCTCAAACACAAGACATCGGTGATATGACACTCCAATGGATGCAGAAGGAGTACCGGCTCCCAAAAAGCCTTATTTTGGACATCATTTACTGTATTCCCCCTCAATGTGGTATGTGACAAAAGATTCCAGTGTCAAGGATGTGACATTTTGCATTATGGACATCTGTTTATATTTGACTAACCCTTGTAGAGAGACTCTAAACATAAAAAAGATCAGTCTACGAACACATTTTCGACTAAAAATAATTAACCTGCGTTATGGATGTGACGAAAAAGGGTTTTTGGCAGACGAGAAACTTTGTAGGATTTCCTAGATTATAATTCACAAACCTAAAGCTATGATACCAAACAAATCGAGAAAGGATGACTCTTCATAGAACATAAAAGAATTACTTAATTTTTCCCGTTTATGACTAATATGGACCGTTATGGATCAAAATAAAACAAGGTTTTAAAAACACGAAGAGTGACCTCACAGGGGTATTTGACACAATAAATGTTGACATCTGTGCTGTTAGTAGAGTAAAAACCTTTCATGCCAATGTTGACATTTTCACAGAATCGCCCAGATGATATTTTGAGAAACGTTTTAATGGAAAATCTGAAAGAGAGGGCTAAAGAATAGCAGTTTTGTGACTCTGTACAGTAAACAAAAGTGATTCAGAAGTCCTGAAAGACATTTTAAAGACACTGAGGTTTATTTGTGTGTGTGTGTGTGTTTCAGGATGACAGGTGCTCCACCTGGAGTGAGTGCATCTCTCGCCCAGCAGGTGCAGCGCAGACTGTGCAGCTCTGACCTGTGACCTCGCACACGCACACACACACGCACACACACACACACACACACACACACACACACTCCTAACACTTTGTGCAAGAACAACTCAAATTAAAGAACCCAAATGCTGTTGTGTTTTATAACGTAATGTTTACATATTTGGCAGATGATTTTATCCAAAATGACTTGAGAATGATGCGATTTTTCATGTCTCAGTATTTGTGTTCACTGGGAATCAAACTCACAATCTTTGAGTTGCTAATGCCATGACGGATCACATGACTGTTCTGATGAAGATAAATACTGAGCACATTCTTAATCCTCTGTATGATACGAGGATTCTAACATCTAGAATATTAACATCACTGCGGATTATACGCAAGTAAAATCCAGATTAACCCCCACTTTAAAAAGTGTCGAGGAATTTGTGTGTGCATTAAAGAAAGTGAAATATTTCAAATGAATGTTAATTCTGATCGACAGCTTACACGGACAGAAACAGAATGAACGCTCAATATTCACCAATGCGTTTAAATGGGTTTAAAACAGACTCAAATTACACTGCAAAAATCTCTGAAGACTCTGTATCTACAGTTCTGTATATGCAGTGTATACACTGAGCACTTGTGTCACACACTGTTGAAGTGCGTTTGTTCTCACCATGATTGTCTGTAAAGAGGTCAGTGTGTGAGTGTGTGTGTGAGCGCGCATGTGTGTGTGAGTGTGTGTGTGTGTGCACGCGCATGTGTGTGTGTGTGAGAGTGTGTTTATGTGTGTGTGTGTGAGAGTGTGTGTGTGTGAGTGTGTGTGTGTTTGTGTGTGTGTGTGAGTGTGTGTGTGTGTGTGTGTGAGTGTGTGTGAGTGTGTGTGTGTGTGTGTGTGAGCGCGCATGTGTGTATGAGTGTGTGTGTGTTTGTGTGTGAGTGTGTGTGTGTGTGAGTGTGTGTGTGTGTGTGAGCGCGCATGTGTGTATGAGTGTGTGTGTGTTTGTGTGTGTGTGTGCGCGCGCGTGTGTGTGTGAGTGTGTGTGAGAGTGTGTTTATGTTCGCACAGACAGACGGCAGAACTCTGCTGTGTGTCATTACTGATGAATGAAGTCTCAACATCTGCATCATCATTTCTGCCTAATTTGGTCTTTAACTCAGATTTAAAGTCCATGAAAGTTCCCATGAAAATCTGGCAAAAATTTCTAAGGAGAAAAATAAATATGTTGAGCTGAGACACACACACACATCATCTCAGATATTTCTCCTCACAGATGTGTCCGTCATTAGAGTTTGAGAAGAGATGTCAACAATGTGTCAAACTGAGTAAATGTCAATATTAGTGAAGATCTCAATATGTACTTCAATCTGGCCCACTAGATTGAGACGGTCACGATGAGAGAAGGCAATGGCTCTGATGATGATAATCGCTGTGTGTTGGATGTGAAACAGCAGCGTGTTCAAATGACTTTTCCGTGTTTGGATTCTGTTTCTTTCTCTCAGTTCATGAAGACTCTTTTCATGCATTTTTCATCAGCAATACATACTGCTCCTGTGTGTGTCTGTCTTCATTCGTTTTCATGGAGAGCTGCAAGTCACGGTATTGATATGAAAATGACACTTCTGTTCATGTATGACCCGTTTTAAAACACATCAATACAGAGATGTTTGTTTTAATCAAGTGAAATCAAGTGTGCTTCTCTTGAACTTACAATGACTTTTAGTCCTCATGTAATAGATATCATCCTTTCCTAGGCTTATTTCTGCAGTCTTTAAAGGCATTCTGTATACAGTACATGAAACATATGCATTTAATGCAGCTTCCTCATTGACTCATTTAATTATAATGAAGCAACATAAATCAAAAGAATATTCCTTTTTGGAGAAATAACCTTTTCATAACGGAATACGAATGTTAGCTAAACGTTCGTGGATTGATTGTGTTTCAGCTCAAATAACACGTTTCACTCAATAAGTGCTTTAATAAAAATACAAGCCTCACAGGTCTGCTGTCAACGGATGTAGTGTCTCTCTGAACCTCCGTTGTGTGTTTGTTACACAAGAGCTGCAGAATATTCCTGTTGTACTGGAATGTAAATCTGACGGCAGGAACACTACAGATAAACAGTAAAGACTGCTTCCACGTGTGTCCGCCGCTGCGGTTAACTCAGCACCACGTGCGCTTGTGAAGGTTAGAGGTGAGAATGTTTGTCTGTCAGCCTCCGGCCTTTAGACGCGTCGCTCGGGGAACAGATGTTGGTGAAGAGGCCGTGATTATCGTCATGGCGATGACAGCAGAGGGTAGCAGCGGTGCGGCGCTGGCTGGTAATTACACGCCGTCCCCCGGGAGACGAATGACACGAGGATCACCAGATCACAGGGGCCGAATTAAAACCCCGGAAACTCTTGTTAATAGGCCAGAAGGGAAAGGTAACGGCAGAGAGAAATCTCCAACGTCTAAAACACAATGAGCTTGATAATGAGCTTGATAAAAGATGGACACGCAAACACACCAATATCACAGGAGATCTGACGTCAAGGGTGAATATAAACTTCTCAGAAAGGAGTGAAAACATTGAGTCATGGCTCCTTCAGCTGACATCATAAACATCAGACGCACGCTCTCTCTGGAGCTCAACAGATCTTGACCTGTGCTTCACATCGTGAGAATCCTTTCTGTGTGTGTGTGTGTGCAGAGATTCATCATGAGCGAGGAGTGTTTGCCCCGATCAAAGTTTAAAAGCCCCCTTACACGTGTCTCTCCATCTCCTCAATGTCTCTCCGCTCGGGTGTTGTTGGGAGCTTTTATCATGTATAATTAACGATAAATCGCGGAAGTTTTAGTTTACATAATATACGTCTGTGCATATTCATTTTGTTTTTATAAACACATGAATTTTTATCAATTTTTAACACCGTGATTTGGTTGTGATCTCGTGTCTTCACAGCCCAGCTGTTTCTAGGATGTTTGACAGTGCAGGTGGTCACTAGCGTAGTGATAGGTGGCAGCTAGTGTGTTTTGGTTGGTTGCTAGGGCATGGCTGAATGGTTGCTAGGGTGTTCTGGGTGGTTGCATACTGGTCCTGATCACAACCCCGTCACGATGTTTTCTTCACAAGAGTGTTTTAACTGATGGGTGTGTGTTGGATCAAAGCGATGATATTAATAACAGTGAGAGTCGGCGCGAGGGTGAAAGTGCAGAGATGAGTTTAATTACTGCTGCGGTGTACACACAGAAGACAGGGCTGTAAAGATAATGTCTAACTTCAGCAGTAAGTGCTGCCTTCCGCTGCACACAAACCTGCTGAGCGTGACACGCTATACCCACCCAGATAAATGGAGGGCTCTTGGCAGGACGTATTTTTAGCATTAACTCACTGACCCACAAAAATGATGTCCGCAAAATGAAAGGCCGCGGGACACTTTGGCAGGAGGGTCTTGTTCTTCTTTCTGTGTGAGGGAGAGAAAGAAGCCTCTTTATCAATAGATGCAGACGATCTACAATTCAAGTTTCAACCGTACTAAAAAAAAGAGTGAAGTTCTGTAGAGTCGGCATTGAAACACAAAGAATTTCTGTTGGATCTTTTTTCCTTAATATGTTTATAAAAATAATGGCAAAGGCTGAAGATAATATTTCCTGTAAGCTGTGATGTTGGGTTATGATTGTGTTCGTAAACCGTTGTGTTTTGTTGAATGGTTTTGTCTTTAAGTAAACTGTGGTGCAGTAAGAAACTCCTCTCCTCCTCCCTTTTCTTCTTCTCTGTCTATCCTCCCTTTTTTTCTCCTCTCTCACCTCATTTATTTCCTCATTTTCCCCTCCTCCCCTTCCCTCTTCCACTCCTCTCCTTGTCCTCCTCTCTTCCTCTCCGTTTTACCACTCTCATCCTTTGCTCCTGTCCTCTCTTCCTCTCTTCCTCTCCCCACACAGTTTTCTCAGACTCAGATGAGAGTCTGTGGAGTGAGAGCCTGGACGTATGATGTAATCACATTTCATTTTCCACAGGCTCCACAGGGTCCGGGATGCTCATCGCTGGGAAACGCTGAGGGTCAGAAGTGCATGATGTTTTTAGGGTCAGACATGTAGGCAGCCTGGCTCGAGGAGTCATCTTTTTGACCGGTTGTGGTTCTGTGTGGTTCTGAATCAAGCGAGGCGTGACCTGATTATGCGCGAACACTCAATGTCAATTTTCAGCCCCGCGACTTTAACCGTATTAAGACACTCAGTGATATTTGTCTTGACGCGGGGTGTCTAACTTAATCTCCTTCTGTATTGTTCAGGCTAATTTTGTGGGATCAATGCACGTGCCGCCCTGAGCTAAACCCAACTGCATAATCAATATGAATAATCATTGATGAGGGATCAGCGATCTGTCCGGGTCAGCGTGGGGATCCATGTAGAATGAAGCTAATTGGATCAGGTCTCGGGGGTGAGAGTTAACCGGTCCGGGGACCCTGAGGGCCTGCATGGGTACAGAGAGGATTATTCAAGACCCTTGAGACCTTTCCAAGTCAAAGCATAAGGAAAATCTGCAGATTCAAACTGAAGTAAATCATTTACATTCACTGAGGGCAAACACCACATTTAATTCCAAAGTAAGTCATGTGCTGACATTCTTGACTCGATGGGAATTCTCATATGTATTGCTCTTTTTAGTCTATAGTATTAGTGGGTCTCATTTACTAATAATTGTCTACCTTATTTGTATTTTTATGCACATTTGAACATTTTCAGTCTAATACGAGAAGGAAAATTTGGATAGTCCATATAAGGGCTTTCCTCAACACTGAACTGAAGCTAAAGAGGAAACAATGTATGAAAAAAGCTACAAATATAATAGTAATCATTTATTATAACCAATGTTCCAGGTATTAGAGTTCTTTAAACAGCGTGCTCAGCAGACGTGCATGCTCAGAGTCATTGTTGTGTTGTGGAGGTGATGACATGATGAAATCAGGCTTTGGGTCGGGCACATGCAAACCCTTTAGGGAAGTCCTCAGCCCGCAGCGGATGACACGTACACGCGCTCCTCGTGCCACAGAGTTAATCAGACAGGTGAGATGTTTGAGTGAGGCTGAGCGAGTGGAAGATGTGGGCAACAGATGACCTTTTCAAAAAGCAGCCTAACTAAGACTCTCTTTATTTAGTGACGGTATTTATAGAAGTGATTTCCCGAGGTTACAGCGAACGAGACGCCATGTCTCATTACCAGCAGGCTACTGACTGCGGCTCATTTTACAGCTCACTGCATTCGAGCGGGTCGCCGGGTCAGGGTCACGCAGGCCTAC